>NW_005842063.1:1452411-1488346 GCF_000455745.1 Alligator sinensis | reverse complement strand
TTCCCTGGAGAACGAGCAGCAAATCCATTACCTGGGTGGCTTAAAACTGGACTGGACGAAGCACCAGGCAATGCAGGGAGCAGTTCTGCTCTGGCCAAGGATAGGTCATCTCTAGGGACTCGTGCCTACCTGCGGGTGAACCTCTGCCCTTTCACTGCTGCCCTGGCAGCTGGGAAGTGGGGGTGGAGCTGGGGGATGTCAGGGGAACACTGCAGCAGTCCACGAGTGCCGCTCTGTGTTGGGCGATGCATGTTGTGGCAGGTAAATGGGGGGAGAGGGTGTGCCCATTGGAGCCGTGGGGCTCCCTGCACCATGTGCGCACACCGTGGGGAGGGAGGGAGTCCTGCCTGTCTGTGTCTGAAGGTAACTCAGCTGCTCAGGGTGCTTTGCTCAAGGAAGTATGTAAAGTTGGCACGTTCACTGTAGATAAGCCTGCTTCCCCTAGATGAGGAACTGGGGGAGAATGGGGCAGCTCCAGGGAGGCAGCTTGGTGCAGCGTGAGGCACCAGACCCAGAGGCAGGAGGCTTTGCCATCTGTTTGCTGGCTGACCTTGAGGAAGACTTGGGTAATGACCCTCCTTGGCCAGTACAAAGCGCTGTGTGATCCGTGCATGGAGAGAGCTGCATGTACCTGCACCTAGGGGCCTTCTTCCCTCATGCCAGCACCTCTGCCACCCACAAACACAGCCGTGCAAATGCAGCGGGGAACCCTAACAGCAACCGCACCCCTTTGAGGCTCAGGGGCTTGATCCGCACGGAGGTTTGGGGTTGCTGGGAGTTTATCAAACCGGGCTGTCCTAAGGGCATCGAAGTGGGCAGGGGGATTTTCAGGCTTTTCTAAAACTCCCTTGCAATGTTTCCCTCCTCCCTGCTGAGCTGTCTCTGCAGTGCTAATTGTTACTGCAGTGGGGCTGCCTGGACGTGCCGTCACGGTCCAGGGCTCCCCCGTGCTCGGCGCTGTACAAACAGAGAGCGCAGAGATGGCCTCACCCCAAAGTGCTCACGGTCAGCACCCCTCTCTGCATCTCCTTCACCCCTCACTGCTGAGAAAAGATTTTGGAGAAGGGGATGTAACTGGGATGCATAGTACCTCCAGGACAGTGGGAATGAGAACCACGTGGGGAAAAAGCACAGCCCAAATTCCCATCAGGTGTTATGGCCTCCCCACTTACTAGCCACCTTGTCTGTGTGATGATGGCTTAGAAACACCTGGCCGGGGCCTCCCATGGAGAGCTAAGGAACCTGCTGGCAATTAAAGGCTCTGAGATTAATGACATGGGATCTAACGACTTATGCAGACTCAGAGGAAACTGCCTGCTCTGTCTGCGCTCTCTAGCTGGGAGCTCGAGCATCAAAGAGTCTAGCTTCCCCACACCTCCGCTCCCAGACAGGCCCACCAGCTTCTCCTTCCTCCGTAAGACCACCACCACCGTGGCACCATGGGGCTTTGGGCTCCAGGCTGTTGCATGGCAAAAGGGAGGGCTCCAGCACCCATATAATCAAGGCTGTTACCAAATCTGGGCCTTAATTTGGGATGGTGGCAAGTGATGGGACCTGCCTAAGATCTTGGCTCCACGTGCACTGCTCATTGCCCCTTCCCAAGGGGCTGGGCCTGTCTCAGGATCGGGGCCCTCAGGAAGTGTGCCAGAGAAGGAGTCTGAGGAAGCTGTTCCCCGAGCGGGCACCGGCTTGGAGTTTGTTAGGAAAGGCTTTCCTGAAAAGCAGGCTCAAGGTATCCCATGTACCAGAGCTACCAGCTTTGATTGGGCTCTGGTGAAAGATGTGCAGTTAAATAGTCATTAGCTGTCCTTTCCTGGAAATTGCTTGGGTAACGCCTGTCCTTCCTTCTGATGGGAAGGAGGTTATGCAACTGCTGTTGGCAGTGCAGAGAGAGGGAATGAGCAACGGCATTAATGGGAGGAGACTTGTTTCCTAATAGTGGCTGCAGCCCAGAGGTGCTACGGGGTGTGGGACTTCATCTTACTTACTGGCTTCGGTACTCATTGGTGTATTCGTACGTGGCAGCCTCTGCTGCTGAGCTGTCTCATTTGCAAGGGGCACTTGGTTTCCAGCAAGATGGATACCTGTGAAACCGGGCTGACCAAAGCAGCTCTTGTCTTCTTTCAGCTGGGGGGGCAGAGAGGTAGCCCAGGGTCCCAAGCCAGTGCCAGGGCCAAGGGGTTAAGGGACACTTATGCCCTAAGAGCATCCTTGAAGGCTCATACAGTAGTCACAAAAGAGCTCAGCCACCTTACTGTGCAGTTAATGACACATCTGCACCCGGGGGCAGAGCAGTTCCTTGCTGGCTCCTCTTTTCAAATGCAAAGCAGCTCACTGTAGCATTAACCTGGAGCCATGACTGTCTCGTCCTGAAGCATATTTGCTATTGCACCACCCGGGCACTTCTGGGCTGTGACTTGGTCAGTTTAGCAATGAGAGCTGGGTCTTGGGCAGGGTCTGAGTGATGCCGGGACCACATTTCTGGTTCTGCTTTTACAGCACGTAGCACAGCAGGGTGCTGGCTCATGGCTGCATTGCTAGGCACAGCCAGAAATACCCAAAATAAATAGTGCATATGGTTAAGAATACCTTTTCCAGGGGAATTCAGCTAGGTGCTTCCTAATAATGTGAGCAGAGCTTTCTCACCTGTGTCGAGGTCTGTGTTGAACTCCTCAGACATCGCTCTCAGCACCAAGGTGCACTCATTCAGCCAGGGATGGGCAGGGGTCAGGGTTAGCTGTGGCAGCGGTTTCCTTGAAGAAAAGTTTGGCTGCTTTTCTGAGCTAGTTTGTCCAGAAATCTCAATGCATAAGGGGGGAAAAGTTGGTTAAATGCTATTTTAGCACAACGTCTCTCTTTCATTTTGGAGTTCTGGCTCTGTCCCCCCGAGCGAGACGGGATCCTTCTGTTGTTCCCGACAGACAGTCATGGCTAAGCGGACTGTTCTTGCAGATGAGCAGAATAACAAAAAACAGGAGAAAAGCAAAATAGTCTCAGCGAGGGAGCAAAGGGATCGCCCTGAAGTAACCGAACACGGCCAGTTTTTCAACATGACTCTGCCCTCATTGTTCTCAGCATGGGGGGAAAGTCTCCATTGTTCTCAATGGGAGCTGAACAACTCTGAAAATCTGGCTGCTTTATTTATGGGCCTGGGCAGGAGCTGGGCTCTCGTGTAAATCTGTCCCAGGTGGCTGCTGCCTGCCTGGGAAGTCCTGAGCTTAACGGGAGGGCAGAGAGCAAAGGTACAGCAGGGGTTTCGCTGGCTAGACCACGCCAGGGAGAGCCGAGCACATGTCCAGGAGATGATTTCCTTTTCCCCTCTGGCCGTCTCGGTGTTTCGAGGCAGAAGCCCACTCCACTCACATTCCCAAGCAGTTCATTTTAAGGTAAATGAGATCTCCTGGGAATACTGCTTGATTTCCAGTGGCATGCGGGCCTTGTGAGTCATGATGGATTAGACTGGGGTTGGATTGAAATGCTGGATCCCAGCTCCCCCCGGCCCGGCTGGGATTTCGGGCAGCTTGGATGTGTCCCCAGGTTCTGTGGCCGGGGATTGAATTAGCTCTCTTCTTGGGAGAGAGCGCTTTCCTGACGGTTTATGCAAGGCCATAATTCTGCGCTGTCAGGAGATGGGGAGGAGAAAGAGGACAGAAACGCGAGCGTTGAGGTGTGGGCTTCCGGCTCGAGAGCTGGACTGCGGCCGTTACGGGAAACGAGGTGGCGCGTGAATCCAGAACACGCCTTCCCACCGAAGGGAAGCCCGCGGGGGCCACAGATATGCCAGAGACCCTCCGGGCCCTACATGGCACCAAAAGAAAGGACCTGATCATTGCAAGGGAGTCGCCGCGGGGTTGGGGCAGCCGTTTGGAAGCAAGGAGATGGCACCGAGGCGCAGTCAGGGCCTGGCTTGGTTGGTTTGACCCTTGAAAAGACCATCAGTTTTCCCCTCTGTTGCTAGCACGGTGCCACGGGATCGAGCAGCAATTCTCTCTGGTGGTAACCCTGCAAATAAATACGCTTTCTCGGCCTCAAAAACAACCCCAAATCAAAACACCCAAGCCTGTCATTTACCAGTTTAATGGGCACGTTTTCTCATAATTGTAACTCTGTCCCAGGCTGGAAATAATTATATGCTGAGGATTGGGATATATATATATATATATATATATATATATACACATATATATATATATATTTTCCCCTTAATATTTTTGTTGTTGTTTTTGCAGCTTTGTAGTTCCCTTGCTACGGTCCTGAATCTGAGGAGGAAAATCTGTGCCCAGGCTAAAAATAATGAAAGGCAAATAAATGCACCTTCCAACCAAACACCTTGCGACGAGGCTTCGGGGTGGTTGGGGTGTCGCTGCGCGTCGTGCGAGGTCAGACCCAGGACTCTGCTCTGATCCAGAGGGCTGGATTTTGTTCTTGTATTAGAATTAAATTCACCGACTTGAGAGGGACCCCGGGGCGCGTGAGAAGAGAATCGGATCCTGTTTGCCTAGAAGGCGCTGGCTGTTGTTGACTTCAGTCGGTCTCCTTCTCGGTGGCTTTTCTTAGTCGAGGAGCCTTCCCCTGAGGCTCAGCCCTGCTACGGGGGCTATTTCTAGCCCAGCAAGGCTTCTAGCTGCCTCATGGTGTTTGCACAGATTTTCAGGCCGGCTTCTGGGATTCTCGTTCCCTGCCAGAGCACGTTATGTCCCGAGCAGCGTTTTCCTGTCTTGGAGCACGTGCCGCCCGGAGCTTTGCCGGGGCGTGCTGGATTCCCAAGCGAGCTGGCCAAGAGCTCGGTGTCCGTTCAATGGGTGTGAGGCTGGATTTCAGATGATTTTGCATTAAATAGTGGTGAGAGAGGATGGGGACAAATTGGAGAGTCCAGCGGGGGGCAATGACAATGGTTGGCAGGCTGGGGGACATGCCTTGGGGAGGAGAGGCTGGGGGAAATGGGCTGATTTAGTCTGCAGAAGAGAAGACCGAGGGGGATTGAATAGCAGCCTTCAAATCCCTGTGGGGGGGCTGCAAAGAGGATGGAGCTGGGCTGATCTCAGTGGGGGCAGATGATGAACAAGGAGCAATGGGCTCAAGCTGCAGCAAGGGAAGTTGAGGTTGGATATTAGGGGAAAAAAATTCTCGCTAGGAGAGTGGTGAAGCACTTGAAACAGGTTACCCAGAGAAGTGGTGCAGTCTCCATCCTTGGAGGTTTTGAAGACCTGGGTAGACAAAGCCTTGGCTGGGATGATGTAGCTGGGGCTGATCCTGCTTGGAGCAGGGGTTGGACTAGATGTGACCTCCTGAGCTCCCTTTCCACCCTCATTTTCCAGGCATCTATGAGCTGTATACTACATCCTTGGAAAGGATCCCTTTGACTATGGGGTTGGGGAAGGTCGGGCTCTGCCACCAAGCTTATTTTTCCAGGTTGGATTTCAAGTTAGAGCCAAAAGCTAGAAAGGATTTCTGCTGCGATGCAGAACGTCTCTGCCCTGTGCTCGGTGCTGCGTGGGGAAGGGCTGGAGCCATCCACCCGGAGCCCTAGAGCTGACAGCCTTGGAGCCCAACTCCCGAGTGACCCCAACGGGGTCCGTGACGGTCAGTCTCCTCTTGGTCTGTCTGTATAGTTATTAGTGACCCCCAGGCCTCTGTTACCTGATAGCCTAGAAACAGGTGTGTTTTCCAAGCAGGCAAGAGGTGCAGGCACGCGTCTTTAATTAGTGTTCATGGAAAAGAAGCGTTTAAACTCCTACGGCCAGACGTGTCCAACTTTCCAGCTGGGCACAATATTTCTGAACGGCCGAGCGTGCCATATCAACTCTGCTCCCCAAACCGGGCACCCACTTCTCTGCCCTAGGGAAACAACAGAGCAGCCGGCACCTCTTGCCCTGAAACGTGGCAGTGGGGTTGCTTCGGAGTCTCTCCCGCTGGGCCGACGCCTCGGCAGACCTGAGAGCTGCCGCAGGGAAGGGTTTCCTCTGCCTCCATTGCCGACGATGAGGACTGGGTGGGCGGAAAGTTCCCTCTCCTAGGGCACAGTCTCTCCTTTCTCCTGGCTTTGAGCGGTGGTTTGGGCACGGCTGCCTCGTCCGTCTGGCAGTGCTCAGCCCAGGCAGCTTGGCCAAGGTCACATAGCAGCAGCACGCCTGTGGCAGCGTGGAGGACAGAGCCCAGCTGGCCTGGGTCCAGGCTCCGGCCCCTCCGTGAGATCCAGCTTCTTCCCAGGGACTTGAACAGACTCGCTTCAGTTTGGCTGCAAGCAGCTTTCTGGGTGGGACGAGGCACTTCTAATTCCCGGGCTGGGTGTGGAAGGACATCTCCCCTTTGTCCCAAGGACACTGGAATCCGTGTGTGGAAGCCAGCGCCTTGGCTTGTCTCTCTTCGTTTTAAAATAGCAGGTTTTTTTGCAATCCAAATACCCAGGACAAGCAAAAGCAAACACCGTCCTTTTAAAAATACCCGGCTCTGCGCCTCGCGTCCCCTTGCATAAACAGGCCGTGTGTACCGGGGGCACGCTCGGGCTGGCGGGGCCTGTTTGCACAGGGCTGTGGCCTGGAGGCGAGTTGACCTCGCTGCTCAGCCCGGACCTCCCAGCGCTCGGGAGGCAAGGTGGGGCCGAGCGGCACCCCCCAGGCTTGGGCTGCGTGTGCAGAAGGCAGTGCCGTGGCGCTCGCTCGGGTGCTGGGTTCACAGGGCCGTGAAGGTTTCTCCCCACAGAGGAGGTTCTGGGGACCCTCTCCGGTATCCGTTTGCTAAATGCCTGCCTTGTATTTTCCTGCTCGGAGCGTTTCTGGGGTGGGGAGGCCCTACAGGTCACTTCACCCATCCCTGGTGCTCTTGGAGAGGGTTGCTCTCACATGCATGCCCCCCAGCTCCCATGCACCAAGCCTGGACACGCAGCAGTGAAGCCACTTTGGTGCCACACAGCCGTCCTCTGACGCGCTAGAGCTCGTGGTCTCGAGGGCGGCCGTGGGGGCATCTGCAGGGCTTGGCACTTGCAAATGGGCATGGACGGCAAGGTGTGCTGGGAGCCCCTGGGAGAGGATGTGAGCATACCCTGAACACCTGGCATTAGTTCCCTCTTCTTATGGCACGTGGGGCCTGGGAATAAGACCGGGCCGGTGCAGCTGGCACGTGGCATCTGGCTGTTGCTGTCTGGCAGTGGTAGTTACCGTCATGGACTTCTCCTCGTCTGTGCCGCAGGCTCTCCTAGCAGCGTGGGCTTTGTTGTGCCAGCCTTGGAGGGGTGGGGGGAAGCGGAGAACAAAAGCCAGAGGAGGGCGAGGGATTCTGGAGACCCCAACTGCAGAGAGAGGGAGGGACTGGTGGCCAAATGGGAGCCTGGGGGCCACGGATGAATTGCTCATGGGTCCTAGATAGCCCGTGGGCCGCATAGTTGGGCAGCCCAGCCTTGCTCTGAGATGCTAATGAAAATTAAGAAAGAGCATTGGACCCAGGACTGGCTTCTGTGGGATGCCCTTGGATTTGTCTTCCCGGTTTGACAGCAAACCATCGTTAACTGGTCTTGTAGCTTGGCTTACCGACCGCTCGTGCACCCATCCTGGTGTCTTCATTTAGACCGCGGGGGCCAACCTGCAGCCTCTGGGTGTGACATACGGCAGGATGGGAAGGGACAGGCAGTAGGAGATAGGGCAGGGAGCAGAAAGCAGAGCAGCAGATCGGGCAAGGGAATGGGATTGGAGTAGTACTCAGGGAGGGCATGGAGACAATTTGCGGCATGCCTGCTAAAAGGGTTGGCCCTCGCAGCTTTAGGCCATGCTTTCGTGAGCTTGTTCAGGAGCTTGCCGTGTGGCACTGTGTCAGAAGCGCCCTCGAAAATCAAGATCTATCGTGCCGGCTGCACCCCCCATCCCTTCCCTTATGGCATCTCTGCAGTCTGGCATTGCAGTCGGGCACTTCCAGCACAAAGGACTGTTTGTCCGGGGTCCTAGAGTTATTTCCCATCGGGTCCAGATCACTGCAGAAGCCACGTCCCTCTCTCATGCCACATTGTCTGCTGCTCGCCCTGTCCCTTGGTACGTGGTGGTGAGTGTATTTTCCCATGGCCTGTAGGAGCCTACCAGTGGCCACGGGGAGCTGCGTGCTCTGACCAGGACTTGGCCGAGGGGTGGATTCATGGGTTAGTCCCATTTTCCACCCCCTTGCCCTTACCACATCAGAAACATTGAGTACAAGGACTATTCTGACCAGCCAATGCAAACACTGGGCTCTTCTGACGGATGACATCCAGGCAGATGATTCATTTTCCCTTTGAAAATAAACCCTCCACCAGCTATTGAAGTCCGGGGCCTGCTTTCTCGTGGCGGAGGCTGGACTCAGATGATAGGGGGCTTGGTGACTGTCCGTTGTTGCAAGGCTGGGCAAGAGAAGCAGACCTTAACCCCTCCTCGTTCTGTTCTGCAGACACGGGGTCGGTGGAGGTTGGCATCATAGGGGGAAACTGAGGCACGGGGAAGCAATATGACTTCCCTTGGCCTGGAGTTTGGTCCCAAGTAGTCTTGACCCTGTGATTGCACCTCTAGCTCTGCCACATCTCTGTGACCCCACAAACAGGTGCTTCAGGAAACCTCCGTGCCCTGTTAGTGCCATCGGTTTAACCTGCCTGCCCGCTGCTGTGCTCTGGGCTGGCATAATGGGAACCGGGTTAATTTTTCTTTTTGAACTTGATTTATTAACAAATCCAGCTTATCAAGTAACAAAATTAATGGTTAAAGATGCAGCCAATCCACCAAGGCCACTCCGGCCGGCCTTTTTTGGTGAGCATCCCGCAAGTCAGGTCCAAACTATGAGACCGTGTCCCTTTAATAACCAGCCAGTGTCATGGCTCCATGCCACCAAAACCCATTGCCACTGGGATTGAAAGTGGTGGCATCTATCTTTGCAGCTCCTGGGGGGGCCAATCCTCTGAGCTAGCACGGCCCCTCACTCCTGTCCCCACCCCGCTCGCTGCTCTGATGTTCGCTCCTTCCCTGACTCCCATCACCAGCGCCCCCTTGAACTCAGCACCCAGGCCTCACGGGCCAGACAAGCTACTTGTGGCATGCATGCTGCCTTAAGAAAGACAGATATTTATCTTCCACCAGCAGTGCTCCCCCAAGCATCTTGTGTTCTTCTCTTCTCTCCCCGTCGGTCTCCACCAGCTCCTTTCCATGTTGCACGCGACTGAAACCGGGTTGTTTTTGGTGTTCTCCTCCAGGTGATCATGGGCGGCGGCAGGAAGTACATGTTCCCCAAGAACACCACCGACGTGGAGTACCAGACTGAAGACAAGTACAGGGGCACGCGCCTGGACGGGAAAACCCTCACCAGTGTCTGGAAAGAGAAGAAACCTAAAGACAAGGTAAAGGGGGAGGCAGACGGCTACGTGGCTAGGGAGGGGTCCGGCCAGATGGGTGTTAGCTGCATGTTTAAAGTCTCCAGGTCAAATTCCTACTAAAATTGGACAGGGAAATAATTCTGCTTAAAATCATAGACAATGAGGGTTGGGAGGTCCCTTGGGAGGCCACATCTAGTCCAACCCCTGCTCCAAGCAGGACCAGCCCCGAGTACATCACCCCAGCCAAGGCTTTGTCTAGTTGGGTCTTGAACACCTCCAAGGATGGAGACTGCACCGCCTCTCTGAGGAGCCTGTTCCGGTGCTTTGCCACCCTCCCAGTGAGAAAGTTTTCCCTAATATCTAACCTCAACTTCCCTTGCTGTATCTGGAGCCCATCGCTCTTTGTCCTGCCATCTGCCGCCACTGAGAACAGCCCAGCTCCATCCTCTTTGCAACCCCCCGGCAGGGAGGTGAAGGCTGCTATTCAGTCCCCCTCGGTCTTCTCTTCTGCAGACTAAATCAGCCCAGTTCCCTCAGCCTCTTCTCATCTATCGTGTGCCCCAGCCCCTGAACCGTTTTCATTGCCTTCCCCTGGACTCTCTCCAATGTGCCTACATTTGCATGACGCCACGTGTTCGGAGCATGGCCACATTGGAGCGCTCCTCCAGGGTCAGGGGATGGTTGCCTTCCACATGGCACCGTCGCTTGGACTGAAGAGCCTAGAGTGCCCTACAGACATTGCGAGCTCTGCAGTGAGGTGGGAAACCGAGGAAGGTGGGTTGAGAGACTCAAATAACAAGTCAGCGACAGAGCCTGGGTTAGGACTGGTGTGCTCCTGAGCCGGTGTGCTGGACCCTCCCAAAGGAAAGGCGCTATAGGAGCAGGGGCGTTAACAGAAGGAGGCCCCCGAGCCTGACCATACGAAGCGCTTTGCTATCTCTCTGGCTCCTGGCGTTGTTCTGCCTTTGCTGGGGGCAGCTGCTGAGGTCCCAGCTGGTGCACCTTGGTGACACGGAGGGTGCTGTCAGTTGGCATCCTTTCTCTAGGTCAAGGGCCGACCTGTGCAGATCTCCCTAATTGGCTTTTATTAGGGAGGCTCCCAATTGGTTTCTATGTGCGTCCGGGTTTGGTTATGTGCACCAAAGGCTCCCTAATGAGTTTTTATGTGCACCAGGGTTTTTACTACGCAGGATCAGGGCCCTATTGTAGAAATGCAAGCAGAAGTAAGGGGATAAAGCGTAGGAGGGTAAACTGAGGCACCGAGCGGGGCAGTGGCTCGCTCAGGATCAGTGGCAGAGCTGGGCTCGGGCCTCCTCGTGCGTAATCACGTAGCCACTAGACCTCCCTGCCTCTTTCCAGAGTGCCTGCTTTCAAACCAGCGGTATCTCCAGCGCTGACAGATGAACTCCTGTGCGGATGCAACCTCCCAAGCAGACCTCGTGGCCTGCCCGGCCTGATCCACGCCGTCTGGAATTTCCTGCACACGCTGCTCTGGGATTGAGGAATCCGCCTCTCGCTAACAAGCCTGGGTCCCAATTCCTGCCTGGGGTGGGAGAGGCGGTTAGGGCTGGAGCTATGGGGACCAGGGGAGACTGGAAATGATGCTGGTTGAAACCACTGAAGAAAGTGGCGTGAACACGAGGAGAGAGGGGGGTGAGCCACTGTGGTTTGAACAGCTTTGATGTTGCTGAAACTTTGTTTCAGGGTTAGATTTCTAATTGGCTTCAGCTTTAATTGCTGCCGGTTTTGCATCCATCAGGATGACGCTGGGCCTTAGCAGAGGATACAGAAAGCTGATTACTGCCTAATGGATAATACGGTGTGCAGGAGCCTTTGAAAAACCCTGGCTGCTCTGGAAGCAATGTGGAAATGAGCCCCTGAGCACCCTGGGCAGAGAGAGGTACAGGGGCGGCCTCAGCCCCATTGTCTTAGTGAGCCTTTGAAAAACCCTGGCTGCTCTGGAAGCAATGTGGAAATGAGCCCCTGAGCACCCTGGGCAGAGAGGTACAGGGGCGGCCTCAGCCCCATCGTCTTAGTGCCGTTCATTGCAAAAGATCCCCAAGGGTTGCCGAGACAGGCGAGCTCAAGAGTTGCTTTGCCCACCGCAGAATCGCGTGCCCCTCTCGGGCGAAACACCACAGCCTTCGAACAGCCAGAGGAGAAGTCTGCATCCGAGGGAAACGATCTCCCCCGTTGGTTTCTGCCCGGTGCAGAGCTCCGCCGGGACCCAAACCACAGGGAACATTTGAGGTGACGCGAGGGCGGCTCTGTGTATGCTGGCTGCCCGGGGACTCAAAGGGATCCTGTTGCTGCCGCTTACACAACCCGAAGGGAGGTTCTCCGATGTCCGTGCTCGTGGCACGGATGCTGCTTCGGCAGGAGGGAGGCAGGCAGGCGTGCCCTTGGGGGGATCCTGCTAGCACAGGGCATCCGGAGGGAGACCAAGCTGGCTGAGAAGGGCCATTTGCACTCCAGCTGGAAGAGCTCACACCAGGCTTCAGCTCCATCTCTGGAAGGAAATGTCTGCTCCTCGTGCACCGTGGGATCGGTGTGCTGCGTATGGTTTGACTGGAGAAGGTCAAGCTGGTCTGAGTCTTGACTTGATTAGGGCCATCACCTTGCTTGATGGTCTAAGCCAGGCCAAGGGGATGAGGGGAAGCATCCGAACTGAGCTGAACCGTCAAGCTGCTGGAAGTCTCCCGTTGCTTCTCTTGTGAAGACGGGAGGCAGGGAAGGGCTCATTTCCCTCCCAACAAAGTGACCGCACAGGTGAATCTGATTTGGGGATTATGCTCCAAAGTGCATCTGCCTAAGCGCCGGCGAGCTGCGGGGCACTGCTGCTACAAGCCCCGATCAGGAGAGATGGGTCGACGCCAGCAGAGCTTCGGCCCCCGTCTCTCCACCCCCGAGGGGCCAAGTATTCAAGTTCTCAGGGAACCGCAGCAACGAGCCAGTCCACTGTGAGCCTTGAGGATTTCTCCCCCCCCGGGCTAGCAGCACGTTGTGGGGGGGATTTTGCGCCGTCCGATCTGAACCTGAACTCCAGCGTTTTGCCTTGAACCCTCTCCTGGATCTAAGCCTCATCTCAGGGTTGTAAAACTTGGCTCGGAGCGAAGCTCGGTGTGTGGGATGTTCACAAACTTTTGGTCATGTTCCAAATCTGATACCCTTGGAGCCAAGGAGAGTTGTACTCTTGTCTTCGGTAGAGACAGGCCAGTGCTGGGTGCATTTATTTGTCTTCCCAACGATCCCTGAGAATAAAAGATCTGATCTGTGCACACGCTACCCAACTCATCCCACTACTTGCCTACAGATTCCCCAGAACATTGTTGCGGGGCTTGTGACCTTGTGCACACCCCAGAGCTGGCTGCATTTCCATGCTGTTGTTTGCTGTGTCCATTGGTTACTGTGTGGTATTTCTACCTGTAGACCACAGCCTTTTGTGTTAGGTGCTGTACAACCCCAAAGAGCTTATAAGGTGTCTGTGAAGTGCTTTAGGCTCTAAGGGAATATGAGCATTTAAGATCATGATGCTGAATATTCATTGCGCATTTAAGTCCCTACGCTGTGATATATGAAAGAGGGCACAGTCGCCCAATTTTCATGACGGCAAGATCGTCTGGGCTGATGCAGAGGCATTTATCTGATGGCTATGGCAAATGCTGTGTGTGTGTTCAATGCATATGGGAAATACGTGGTAATGTGCTCTTCCATTCCCTCCTAGAATGCCCATTATGTCTGGAATCGCCAGGACCTGATGGCTCTCAACCTGGACAAAGTAGACTTCCTCCTAGGTGAGTATCCAAAGGTAAGATGCCCATGGGTGGGTATGCGTGTACAGTGCCAGTGTCCCACCTTGGAGGTGACCTGGCTATATCTAGTGGCACCGGGGGACATTTTGCCTCGTGTCTCGACCACCGTCAGACCAGTCGCACCCCAGAAATGTCGGCATGCAGGGCTGGGAGACGCCGCGCTATGCACGAAGCCGAGGAAGAGCTGGGTAACTAAGTAGCTGGGCTGGAGTTGACTCTTTGATGCAGAGAGGAATAACAGGAGATGGACACCAGGCTGGTCAGCAGGTTTCCTTTCCAGGGGGGAGAGCCGACGCTGAGAAGCCTGCAAGCCCAGCAAAGACTAAGAGCTTGTGCAGGGTGTCCCCGGTAGCGTGAGTGCAGCTGCTGTTAATATGCATCCGGCCATGCATATCAAGGCCAGAGCGCAACCACAAGTCTGCAGCGGATGTCTGTGGCTTGGCAGGGTTGAGGCAGGCTGCTTGTTCTGCATGGCTGTGATTCTTGGCCTCTTCCAGACCAGGACCCGTGTTACAGCTGCAAAGGGCTCGGGGGGAGCCCTCTGTGCAGTTGAGGGGCCCCTAATCCCATGCAGGCCAGGTTGCGATGCTCATCCGAGCATCCCGGCTGCGTGGAGCTGGTGCCCTGCCTGTCTGGCTTCGGCATGGGCTATCTTTGCCATTGCCTGATGCGTAAGGGAGGCAGAAGGGGGTGGAAGGGTACTCCTCGTGATTCTCATTAGCCGGTCCTTTTGGCTGGCTTGCTCTTCAGCTGCAAACGGTGTCAGGCTCATTTTGCAGTTCCAGCCTGCCAGTGGTTTGCCGCTGCGTCCGACGTGGCAGCAATGTGCGCTTAGAAAACCATGCCAATGACTGCGGGCACATTGCTCCGGTTTCAGCCAGCGGGGCTGCGTGAGTCCCTATCCTGCTGTGCCAGCAACAGTGGTTTTGGAAAACAATGATCAAAGCCAGTGCTGGGCTAACCCAGCGGCGGGGAATGCATTTTGGGGAGAGGTTCTCAGAGCTGCAGCCTTCTGCCGGGACGTGCCATGCATCAGCTCAGTATGAAGTCCCTCTGAACTGTACTCCCTAATCCCAAACACTGTGCATGCGCGTGTGTCTGTGCACGTGGAGTACGTAGGGGCGTGCACACATGGAGCATGTGTTGGTACGTGGGTGTGTGATCAAAGATAACGATCCCTTTTTTCAAATGAGCATAGGGACCTAATAGTGCAGGAAGTCAGTGGCTTCCAGCAATTCAGCTGAGGTTCTCAGCTTGTTTTCAAATGCACGCGGCGCTGCTGGGAGAGGCAAACAGCAACATCTCCTCTGGAAGCCCCTTTCTGTTGGCTTCACATCCAGCTTGTGCAAAGCATCTGGCCCTGCAGGCTGTGCTCCCTGCAGAGCTGCCGAAGCCTTTGAGGGATGGGCACCTCCCCCTCCACACTCCCAAAGCTGCTGCCTAAGACCCTGAGCAAGTTGGTGCAAGCTTTGCTGCAAGCCCAGGTCTCTTGGCACACAGGCTTGAGTCCAGGTGTGCCACCATCTGGTGACATTTTGGCCTGGAAACAGCATCCCTAGGACCGCCCTCCCCCAGAGCCAGCATGAGCAGCAGGTCAGAGGCAGGAAGCGGAGGGGGCTCTGCTGGAGGCTACACGGCTAATGCAAAACAGCAGCAGACCAAAGTCCAGCGCAGCAGGACCAGAGGTTAATCTGATGGGGAAGCGGGCGTGGGGCTTTCGGAGCAAAACAGCAGCAGACCAAAGTCCAGCACAGCGGGACCAGCGGTTAATCCAATGGGGAAGTGGGCATGGGGTTGTCGTATCCGAATCTGCATTTGTCCCAGCCACCAACTTGAGGGGAACCCACCGCGGGCTGGGAGGAGCGCTCGGCTCTTCTGGCCTGCAGCAAAGGGGGCACGCCGGCCCTGCGGGGAGCCAGCCCCCTATGCCTTAGGTATTCGAGCTGGGCAAACTGGCTAGCTCCCACACAAACCACCTCCAATGGCCATGCCGGCGCCTGCCTGGGCAGATCTGCCTGTAGCAGCCTGGGCTGTCAGGGCACCGGGCGTTTTTGTATGGAGAAATCTGTCTGCTGAATGGCCACTAGCAAATTTGTCAAGCATCAAAGCGCGGAGGGCTCTGCTTGGATGGCCCAGGCGGGAGAGAGGGGTGGGGAAGTGGCACCAGCACAGGGTCGGAAAAGCTGCTCCGGCTGGTATCTCCCATCGGTTGGTATCTGTGCCAGAAATGGGCAAGTGGGGCACAAGACAACCAGCCTTCTGCATCCTACCTGAAGCTGTGGGTGGAAATGCAGGAGGAAGAGGCCATGCCCCACCTCTCAGCCTGTTGGGTCTGGCGAATCTGCAGCGTGGCAGCAGCAGTGCCCCTTGTTTGGGCATCTGGGAGCCAGGTCACACGGGTCTTCCTTCCCCCATCCCAGCAGCTGGCTCTGGTGTGAGGGATGTGCAGATAATAGAAAATCATAGAAAATTAGGGTTGGTCACCTAGTCCAACCCCCAGAGGCAGTGTGAGCCCACTCCTCGGTTCTGGTCCCACTCACGACCTCCCCAAAGCATCCATCTCCTTTCTCAGGCCTCTTCGAGCCAGTCGACCTGATGTACGAACTGGACAGGAACAACCAGACGGACCCTTCCCTGACTGAGATGGTGGAGGTGGCCATCAAGATCCTCCAGAAAAACCCCAAAGGATTTTTCCTGCTGGTGGAAGGTGAGTTCTGGGGTGCCCAGGAGGGGGGTGCACCCACCACCTGCAATGTCCTTTGAGGAGCTGAGTCTTTGGTCTCTCATCCTAGCTTTCTGGGGGTCTGGGAGCATCCTATGATGAGACCTCGCACTGTTCCTGGGAGGTCGCTGGGTTAGAAGCCAGGTACTCTGTTCTTACTGTGGAGACCCCGAGCAGATAGACAGAGAGGGAAGCCCATGACTGTTTTGTTGGCTGTGAGCAGTCAGACGTCTGCCAGAGGAGACAGAGCTACCTCCCCTGCACGGGCGTTATAGGAAATTGCTTCGGTGCAAGAGAGGATAGTATACGAGCGACAAGTCCAAGCACCTCCTGGCCCCTAAGGAGTACCCTATTTTCTCACCTGTAACATGGCCCAGAATAAAATGCACACATTATTTTTGAAAGGCAGGATGCAGAAAGCACGATCTCTCCTTGTTGTAAGCAAATGAGTAGCAGCAGCTGGGGGTCCGAACCTGCTTATTGTTCTGTTCCCTATAAATTACATGCAGATTTTACTTGTGCTTTTGCCCAGTAAGGCAGAAATTGCTCTTACCATATTTCTCATATGTAATGCACCCTGCAATTTCCAGCAGCTGTTTTTTTTGTTTTTTGTTTTTTTTGGGGGGGGGGAGGATGCATGTTGTATGCAAGACAATATGGTAAATCATGCTGACCTTGGTAGTGCCCTTCCAGCTAGAGCTTGATTTCTTTCCCACCCTTGAACAAAGAGAAAGGGGCGGGATCGTGGTGAAGAATACTTGTCACATCAGAACTACACCTCCACCGACCGCTCTTATTTCTTCTAAGCGGGAGTCATCGAGGAGGAAAAAAATTAATGGCTTTTCCAAAAAATATGTTTAAAAATTGCATTGTTAAATTTTACATCAAATTGTTCTCTATTAGTATTTCAATGGCAATAACATATTCTTTTTGAAAAGAAACCCATTTAAAATGAGTTTTCTAGAAACTATTGTAAGGCCTACACTATTACAATCTGCTAAACATGTAAATAGAAAATAAACTTGCGGAGTCCAGAGCCTCTAGCCACACCTTTGGGTTACAACCTGCATGCTTTTTCTAGGTACAGAATGAATCAGGGGAAAAAATCTCACTTTTCAGGTCCAGCTTTACCCTAAATGTGGCCTAGGCGTTCATGTACTCTATTAAGGGTTTGTCTTGAGGAGACGTGCTACTGAGGGCAAGAGGGAGACACGGCACTGTGCTGAGTTCATGTGCTGTTTTGTGTGTTTTAATTCCAGTCGCCATCACAGGAAAACAGGAGTCGGGGGTCTTGGGTATCACTTAGTCCAAACCCCTGCTCAAGGCAGCATCATCCCTATCAAAACCATTCCAGGCAGTGGTTCCTAATGCAGCGTGATGCAAATCAGGAGTCACCGACAGTTATCTAGTAAACACGTAGGGTATTGTCCATCACATTCGAGCATGCCCGAAATACGTGTGCAGTATGATGCTGAAAATGCAAAGCCACACCACTGTTCGTGTAAATGCATGTAGTCTCGTTGTACCAGGAAGGCAAACGTGTCCTTAGTTAAGGCCCTATTGCACCATAGAGAAATCTAGTGTTAGGGCTCTCCTTCACTGTGAAACCTCGCATTGTAAGGGTTATATCCACAAATGAGAAGGGCTTCCTTTAGAAAGGAGCTGATATGCACGTGGAAAAGTTGATCCAAGTTGGTGATTGGGGTGGAGGCTTTCCATGTGGTCATTCCACTCAGCGTTGAAAATTCAAGTTTAAATCCATCTACTCTGATCTCTGTGTTTCCCCTGTGGCATGTTCTTGGGATGCAGAAGGAGAAACCTCTGTTCTGGATGTGAATCTATGCACCACATGAACAAATGATGCCCAGCGCTTGCTCAGTCCCTGCATTTCAGGAGCCAGGGTGCCTTTTCCCTTCTCCAGATGCCATCTCAGATATTACTACAGTTAGGTGCCTATTTCTCTGAAGGATCAGCGCTGGGGGACGGCTCCCCAATTGCACTGCCCTGTACACCCGACTCTGACCGCTCGTCTTTTCTTGCTCTTTCCTTCCCAGGAGGCAGGATCGACCACGGTCACCACGAGGGGAAAGCCAAGCAAGCGCTGCACGAGACCGTGGAGATGGACAGAGCTATCGGCTTGGCCGGCCGCCTGACCAAGGAGAACGACACCCTGACCGTGGTCACAGCAGATCACTCCCACGTGTTCACCTTTGGGGGCTACACGCCCCGCGGCAACTCCATTTTTGGTAAGCATTTAACCCATCGATGCCCCTGGGGATCCCAGGGATCCCTTTGCTTCCAGAGGTTGTTCCCAGGCTGTTGCTGTTTGCAATTACTGCCTGGACAGGCTGGCACTTGACCCCATGGAGATATACATGCAGTCCAGAGAGTGTAGACCCTGAGGCCAGAAAGGGCTGTAGAAGACTGTCCAGTCTGACCTGCTCAGCACAGGCCTGAGTAAGTCCTGTCTGAGCCCAGAGATAGTGGCTGATCTACCACATGCTGTTTCGAAAGGCATCCAGGCTTGATTTCAAACCTCCTAGTGATGGAAACCTTTCTACTCTGAGGTTTTGGCCACAGATTCATTGTTTAACATCCAGCTCACTTGTATCGCTCCAGACCAAGCTCCCGTGCCAAACACCCCCACGTTTTGTGGGTTGGGAACTAGATCTCCGTTTTACTTGAGCCGATGTCTAAAGCAGCTCAAACTCACTGCAGACATTGCCGAGACCACACCACACACCGGGCAAAATGCCCTGAGCCTCCCAACTCGTGCAGTGGCAGAACAGAGTCATCTCTTCTCCCGTGAAACCTCTGCCCTCCCCAGCGGTCAGCACCACGGAGGTGCCCAGCGGCACCTGCTAGCATCCAGAAGCCCTCAATATGAGAAGCAAGTAGGGAAAATCAGGATCAAGTCAAGTGACAGATTTCTGGAAGTGCTCAGTGGAGAAATGCATGGTGTTTTATGACGAGTATAGAGCCCTTCATCCCTTAGTGACCCAAGCAGATATTCTTAGTGCCAGGGAATCATTCGGGGCTGTCACGGGGCTGGGTCTTGACTACACTGCTCCCAAAGGCAAGTCCTCCAGCTGGATGAGCTTCATGTCGGGCCACTGGCTCCACTGATGGGTCAGTGCTCGTGTCGGGTCATGTTGGGCCACGGGCTCTTCTGCTGATGACTTTCAACACCACTTCTTTTCTGGTGTTGTCTTCCCACCTGGTGCTCTGCTTAGCCATGGAGATCTGAAGACCTCCGAGTTTGGATGGAAGAGCTTCTTGATTAATGAATAATTGGGGCTTTTTATAAAAGCAATCAAGAACCCCATCCTATTCTGTCTGTTAGGCATGTACGTGGTACCGTGCCCTATTCCACCCTGCTGAAGACCCAAAACGTGGTGGTGGGGTGTGTCCTCCTCCTCCTCGCCCCTCTGTGGACATAGCTTTCAGAGTCAGATGAAGGAATATTGTGGGAATAGCCATGCTGGCAGTTTCTTAGGGACGTGAGCAGGGTGGCAGGGGACCCCGCTCAGTCACACAGATGCCTACGAGGTGTAATGGGATGTGTCCTCAAGCCTGTACCAGTCCCTGCCCCAACCATGTCTGGAGAGGGGCGAGGCTGGAGGATGAGTGTTGGGTGTGTTGCGGTCTCTCAATGAACGAACCTATTGTCACCGGTGTGTAACCTCTGCTCCACGTGCAGGCCTGGCTCCGATGCAGAGTGACGTGGATAAAAAGCCCTTCACTTCCATCCTGTACGGAAATGGCCCTGGGTACAAACTCATAGGAGGAGGAAGGGAGAACGTGTCCACGGTGAATTTTGGTGAGTTCTGGGGGCAGGAGGGTGATGGGCACGGGGGTTCGAGGTCATGTCCTCTTCATCGTCAGCCAGTTTCAATGTGCGGTGGGGGTCAGATTTGCCAATGCTAATCTAGCAGATCTCCAGTGGAGAAGGGGTTTCACTCTCCAGCACGAGGTGCCACGGCCCCTGACGGCGGCTTGTTCCCTTTCCCTGCAGCTCACGCCAACTACCAGGCCCAGTCGGCTGTGCCCCTGCGCCAGGAGACCCATGGTGGTGAGGACGTGGCTGTCTTTGCCAAGGGGCCCATGGCTCATCTTCTGCACGGGGTCCATGAGCAGAACTACATCCCGCACGTCATGGCTTATGCTGCCTGCGTTGGCCCAAACACCAACCACTGCCGCTCCGGGGCTGCCCGTGGCACGGGGGTGGCTCTGCCTCTCCTCTCCACCTTTGCTTCTCTCTTCATCCTCCTATGCTTGTTTTGAAGACTTGCTCTCAGTCAGCGCGCTCCCTCCTGCCACAGACCAGAGCTCCCCAGCTGTCCCAGCCAGAGGTCTCTACCCCATTGCAAGACCCCCGTGCAATATGGAGGATTTGGGAGCAGGGGGTTTGCCCCGCTGGAAGTCCCGCCAAGGCTCCCTGGGTCCCCATCTACAGACCTGCTCGGCCCTCTCCCCAGGCCGGCGGTGAATCCTTCTCCGGGCCCAGAATGGGTGGTGAGCTCTGCTCGTGGCTTAGCCATTGCTGACTCTGGCGGACATCCCCGGTCTGGATGCACCAGATTTGATGTTGGCTTCGAGGGCTGGAAACGCAGGGCTGTTTTTACAGTTGTTTCCTGGACAGCGATGGGAACGTTCCTGATTCTGTGAAACCAAAGGCAGAGCTGCAACGGAGCAGTCTTTCTGGGACAGACATGTTTCATCTCTGAAAAATCCATCAGGGTTTGTGGAGGGCTCCGCTCCTCCCGGACGCCACTCGAGCAATATAAAAAATCACACAAAACAGTCACAGAGTAGCAGACTTCCTCTTTTCCATCCTCCTGTGCTTGGCTTTCTCTTCCTTTCCCCTGTGGCTGCTGCTTTCCTGAGATATTTGTATGTAACTAGAGGCTGCCGTCCCTGCGATCAGGGTCTGTGTCTGATGGGCCCAAACCAAAACCCAGATCCCGGCTTTGGGAGCAGAGGCTGTTGGGATCTGAATCAAGACCTGAATTTTGCTTCTGCCGAGCGTGTCTTTGGTTCGTGCTGTCAAAGCACCCTCAAGGAATTAGTCACGTATATCTAACAGCAATTGGGCACCTCAAATTTCCTCCTCGGTCTGGCAGATCCAAGCCTGATGCAACTCAGATTCTGGGCCGTGGCATCCCTGGTGAGAAAATCTGGTGATACGAAATATTCCCCTGTTCTGTTCGACTCCTTTCCTCAGCCCCTGCCAGGTTGGATGCCCCTAGGTGTGGCTTGGGTTGGCCATTTATCCCAGGCCCTCTGGCACGATTTTGATTTTGCCTGGGCTACACGGCGTCCCTCCAGCCCATCTTGTAAGACACTAAAGGGCTGCGGAGATGATGCATCTTAATCGGATCTTGGCAAGGCCATGACACCAAGATGCTGAGACCAAACTGAGATCCTGGGCCACCCAAACCTTTGCAGGCTTTGCAAGGAATGGCCAAGATCCCTGTCGCTGCAGGGTGGGCTCGATCGCAGCGGAGTGGGGGCCACCGAGCGAATGGAGATGGGTTGCAACCCGACTTCCCTTGAGCATATAAAAAGGACTAGTCTGTGCATCAGGCAGGTTCATATTTCAACCAAGCTGGTTTTGAATCGTGTCTTGATACCATGATGCTCCATTGGGACATCAGGAGATAGCTGCAAAAGCCTCAGTGGTTTAGAAGTCTAAATGCCGTTGGAAAGCAATGGGACTCAGGATCCCAAATCACTTTGGCCCAAATGACTGTGTTATCTTACCATTGCTTTGTGGACTCTTGCCACTCACTTAGATACTCCAGTGTCTAGAGAAGAGGTCCACAGTCCTATCTCCAGGTGCCCTGAGCGATGGCAGGGAATTCTCTGCCGTGGCCCGTGAGGATTGGTTCCATGTTAGGAAATATGAGCTCCTTCCCCAATCATTGAGTTTCCAGTTTGGGTCAATTTTGTCATACGAGATATTTTTTTTAATAAAGACTTTCAAGAAAATGATTTCAGTACGTTTGAGGCCATTGTGGATTGTTTGAAATGCCTCAGCTTCTTGGCACAAACCATGCCCTGGAGCCACAGCCTCCCTGGGCTTCGGGAATAAGAGCCCTGTCCGGGGGGGCAGGAACCGGTCCGTGTTTCCAGAGAACAGGGCTCTCATGTCCTGGGTGCGGACGGCGGCCCTCATCTCCTGCTGCCCCATTTCCTGAGGATCCTCTTTAGAGTCATTTCTATTGTGATAGCAAGTAGGAGCTTTGGTCATGGCCCCAGCCTCTACAGTGCTAGGTGCTGTACAAATCCTGAACACAAACATGATCCCTGCCCCAAAGAGCTTTGCATCACAGACACGTTCTCCCCCTCCCAAAATACCCGGGGTTGAGCGCTGTGCTTGACTTTATGCTCTGAGGAGGGTGGGGGTGGAGTGAAGGTGATTCCCAGGCAACATAGATACAGGGGCAAGAGGAGTGCTTTATTAATGAATAGTTGTTTTAGCTATAACCATTATCATTTCTCAGTGTAATGCACCAGGCCAGACCTCTGGAGCCATTCCAGCACAGAGAAGGTCAGCCTGAGCTCTGGGACCAGCATCCAGCTCACTGGTCTGCCGCGTATGGACCCTTCTTCCGAGGGGTCTTGCAGCAAGGCCTCTTTACCTAGACAAATGCAATCCATGGCCCCATAAGCACGGGGTGGCTTTGCAAACCACGGTCCAAGGAGACGAGCATTTTTATCTGAGCGCTGCTGAGAACTGGATGGTAGCGGAGGGAGAGGGAGCAAAGTGCTAGCAAAGGAGATGGCGAGGCAGCAAACCCACGGGGCTGAAGAGCTGCTAGCTCCGGAGACATCTGCAGACTACGAGGGTGGCCAGCATGGGCTCACCTCGCTCCCCAGGTGTGTAGCTACAGCTCTGGCCACGCAGCCTGCTAGCCACCCCACCTGCTCCAGGGTCCATCATGGCTCATCCTCCCTTTCCAAGCCATTTGTGATTGTCCTGGTTTGCTTAGGAGACACCCGGGCAGTTCCTGGAGGCCTTGGGAAAGTGCCCACGCTCCCGTCCGGCGCAGCTCTTTCCATGTCTATTATTTGCCATGAAATCAAACCAACCTGTTGGCCCGCAGCCAGCAAAGGGGCATGGGAGAAACAAACAGAGATTCATCACCTTGTCCTGGGGGTGGCTGGGCCAGGCCAGGGTGGAACGTACTTCCAGCAAGCTCGTGTCACCTGCAGGTAGATTCAGAGCCGGGCCTCGCTGCTCTGCTCTGCTCGGGCTCCGAGCTCAGGGGGAGGCCGGCGTCCGTCTGGCTCAGGCTCAGGGTGATTCAGGCAGGGCTCCTCAGCGATCTGGGCCCTGGGTCTCCTTCTTGTTGACAGTTGCAACTCCCCATGCACTCCCCTTCGCTCTGGAGATTGCTGCATTGTCCCTTGCATGGGCCTGATCCCCTAGAGAGAGCCCACTGATCTCAGTGTCTTGACTGTACCTGGGCAGGTGAGAGTGAACCAGGCCCATGGTCTTTGAGGCTGGAGCCTGCAAGGTGAGCACCCAGCTTCATCAGCCCAAGTCACCTTGATCAGGGACAAGTGGCTGCAATGTCCCCCTGGCTCCTGGCATCAGCTTCTCACCCCATTAAGACCCAGGGCCGCCTTTCCCCTGGGCTCTGGTAAGGTGTCAGGGCAGCTGACAGCCTGGGCCAGCCCTGTTTGCCTGGCGAGAGGGGCTGCTGGCTCCCTGATTGTCCCCAGCTGGCTGCCCTTAGGTGTGGGAGTGTCTGCTGGGATATTGCTCCCTACCCTGCACAGCCAGCTGCATCTTGTCTCTGGCAGACCAGCTTCTTTGGGTAGATCTGATATCTGTTATTGGACTAACTGAAAGAGTTGGAAAAAATCTTCTTTGCAAGCTTTTGGGCACAAACAGCCTTCTTCAAGCAGAGGAAGCATCTGCAGTTTTTTCTCTGGCAGCTCCCAGGCTCCTCGTTCCCTGGGCTCCTGGTGCCTGCTGCCTGAGCCCCTTCAGGTGAGACTTCCTGCCATTTTTCTTCCCCAGACAGAGCTGGGGGGGGGGACCTATTTTCTGGGCTGAAGAGGAGAGATGGGTTTGCTCCTTGCCCTGCTCTGGGCAGGGCTGACCCGCAGCTCCAGGGCTGGTCTCCTGCCAGGTGCCCTTGTGAAGATAGGAGCTGGGTGGCTGCAGGGCTGGGGCAAAAGTAGGCAGAGGGCCAAGGATTGGGACCCTGCCAGCTTCACCTTCCGGAGCATGGGGCCTCTCCTCTAGGCTATAGCCTGGGGGTGGTGCAGGGCAAGAGGTGATGTGCCCATAACATGCCAAGAGGCTGCAGGTGGAAGGGGTCTGGGATTCCCCATCCTCTTCTCAGCATTGCACCGTGCCTCGCTGGTTGTCACTGTCTTGCAGCACTGGGGTAACAGCTCTGCTGCTGGTCGTGCTTAAAGCCACCCCAGCTGTGCACCACGGGCCCCGAGATGGCTTAGGGCCAGGGCCAGGGCTTGTGTCCTGATGCTGTGCTCTCATAGCCACGTCATCAGGGCCTGACTGGTGGGAGAGCAAGGTGCCCCCACCCGGAGAGGCAGCGTGCAGCAAGCCCATCCACCAAGGCCGTGCTGTTGGTCTGCAGCCTGCGTCCCATCGTACTGCTGGAAGGATCCCAGCCCCCGGGGCTGGACGTGCTCCGTCTAGGCTCAGGCCCACTCTGGCTGAAGAGTGGCCCAAAACCTGGCTCTCTGGCTTCCTCAGCAAGTACCAAAATATTCAGCTATCAGGGCAAAATCAAGGCTTTCCCCCCTGTCATCTAATCATAAGTTGCACCCGGTGAAAATGTCATAACTTGCACATATTAACATGCCCAGAACGGGTGCGTGTCCACAATCGCAGTGCCTGGCCTCCTGGACGTGCTCCGTCTAGGCAGGCATGCATTCGTGACCATAGTCCAGGGGTGACAGCATCGCGGTGTGCATAAGTGCCACGAATGCACTTCCAGGGTTGTCACCTCCAGGGCAGCTGTGAGGATCGTATTTAGGTAAATGTTTGGGAAGAGCTCAGAGACGAGGTGAGCTGGGCCATGGCAGCAGAGATGGCACCTGGAATATGGGGACTTCTGGCATGCACATGTACAACCCCTGCCCAGAATATCTATCTATCTATCTATCTATCCTCCATGCCGGGGTAGAAAGTCCTTTGCTCTTATGCTGGGCCTCTCAAGGACGGTGACTGCCAGCTGGACGTGACTTTGAAGCGCCAGGCAGGGAGCCAAGTCCGTGGGGGGTGGCACCATGCAGCCGCTGTTCCTGTGATCTCCAGGAAAGGGGAGGGCTGTTAGCTGGGAACCCAAGGACCTTGCACAGCAAGCTCCATCCCCTTCCTGTGACCCCGTCTGTCTAATCTAGCTTCTTGAGGATCCCAATCACGGCAATAGCTGCGCATCGGCCCTTCAGTGGCCACGCTGTCGGGAAGTTAAGTCACTGGCGTGCTCCCCAGCAGAGCATGGAAGGGGGCTGTCTGAGGATGGACCCAGCAGATCTTAACCTCAGAGCCGGAGAGGTGACCTGTCTCTCTTTATTGCCCCGTGGGAAAGTGCTGATCCATTCTCCAGCATTGACTGGGCAGGCGTGATGGGGGTCAGGTCACAGGTTTGCTATTTGCCCTGAGCTTTGCTGGAGATCCAGGCTTTTGCTGTTGCCGTTCACTTTGAGTTGGTTGGGCATGCAAGCAACAGCAATGAAACTCCTGCAACCCTGAAAACTCTGTAGCCCCGGGGCGCCTTTGCTCGAAGCCAAGCCAGGAAACCACAAGGAAGGAAGGAGAAAACCGTGAGACTGTAACTCACTGGCAAGTGTGGGTTACGTGCCCCCCTCTGCACCGGGTCCACATGGGCCATAATTCTGCTAAAGCCCCAGCTAGAAACCATTGGTTTGAACAGTAGCAGCTCTCACTTCCAGCTCTGGAGGGTCCTGGCTCCGAACCAGGGTGTCAGCCAGTGCTAAAACAGGCCGGGGAAGTCCTGAGCAAGGCCGAGCTCTCGTTACCCTAGCTGAACCAAGGGTCAGCCTTTTGCCCCCATCATACAGTCTCCATTTGGAAGTGGAGCCAGAGACCTGGTGGGCAGAGAATCAACCCCACCGCGGCTCATACCCCAAATGCTTTTGGAAATAGAGCTGCTTCCTGCTTGGATGTGCTTGATGGGATGGAAAAACACATATATCGAGCTACCGGGATGTTTTTCTGGCAGTGCTGCATTGGCATAGCCCAGTGCAGCATGGTTACATGGCATCGAATATTGTAGAGGTGGCTCTTAAATACCTGAAGTTGGCAGCCACAGTGCTGGCTTCGCATTGGCACTGACTGTGTTTCCTGTTTGTGCGGTATCATGGGTCAATGCATGCAACAGGTTTAATTCCCCTCTTGCTCTCGGACCAGTGACTCCAGTGCCTCTCCAGGGAGAGAATCGAGTGTGGTGTGTAATAAGGAGACATGATGATGCTGAGGCCCTGAAAAACAGCAAAGCCTTCCAGAAAAAGGACCTGGCAAGCGGACAGCTAATGGCATTAACAGGAATGGGGGAAGGGGAAGAGCTGCAGGTCTTGATGAGTGAAAAGCCCGTGGGAGGCCTTTTGACAAATTTGAATGAATTGAAGTCCACCTCTCCCAGGGGACGACAGTAAGGCTTTTGGACGCTGTCCCAGATGGCATTCTCATAAACAACGTGGAGAAATGCGGGCTAGATAGGATTACTATTAAGTAGCTACATGATTGGTTGCATAACGGCTAGCAGAGAGTAACCATAAATAGATCCGTGTCCACAGGTTTCAAGTCAAGTTCCACCAGTGTCTGTTCTGGCTCAGATGTCACGAAACATTTTTTATTAATGACTTGGATATGGGTGGGCGAGCTCAAATTTTGCAGATGATCCAAAGCAGGAGGGGTCACAAACGCTTCGGAGGATGGTAGAAGAACTCAACGAGATCTTGGTACGTTTGAGAACCGGGCCATAGACGTCAGCGTGAAATGCAGTAATGACAAATGTCAGGTGCTAGATCTGGGGAAGAAAAATCAAACGCACAGATGCTGAATGGGAAATGATTGGCCAGGTGGTTGTGCTGCCACAAGAGATGTGGGGGCTATAGTGGATCCCAAATGCAGCATGAGTCAAAGGTAAAGCTGTTGCAAAAAAAGATGCAATTTTGGGTTGCATCGGCAGGAGTCTGGTATGTAAGGCCTGGAAGGAGACGATGGTGTTTTCACTGGCAGTGGCTGGGCCTCAGCCGGTGTGTCTGTGTGCAATTCTGAGCTCTGCAGTGTAGCAAGGGCAAGGAAAGCCTGAAGGTGATCCAAAGGCTAGCAGCAATACCGAAAAAGGAGTTGGACTGCACGCCAGGTGGGGAAGGGCTGAGAGAACACAACATGTTTAGCTTGGACAAAAGGAGATTAAGGAGAGGTTGGACAGTCAGGTTCAAATAGTTGGAAGGCTGTCGTAGAGAAGAACATCTGTTTTCGCTTGCTGCGGAGGGCAGGGCATGAGACACGGGGTTCAACTGCAGTGAAGCAGGTTTAGGTTATATCTTGGAAAAACCTTCCCGACTGTAGGAAGGGCAGGACCGTGGAAATTCGTCCCTGGGGGTTTACGAGACAAGGCTGGCTAGGCATCCGTCTGCGAGGGGAAGGGACCAGCGAATGCTGCAACTCTGCTGGGGGTTGGACTAGACGACCCTTGAGGTCCCTTCCAAAGCTGTGGCTCTCTGAAGCCATTTCAGGGCCTGTTAGTACTCTCGGGTGTCACGATAGCTGGTCAGTTGTCAGCCCACAAGAATCAGGGCGGGCAGCAGCCCCGTGTGTACAATGGAAACAGCTCTAAGCAACTTGCCTGTGAAAGTCTGGGATGCTCCCTTCGCAGTGCAGGGTCGGGGGAGTACACAGGAGTAGGGCCATGTCCCTGGTGGGGAGTGCATGGCTGTTCCCGGGCCCTACAGGCAGGACAGGGGATGGGCTAACGGTAGCCAGCCCCGCTGCCAGCTAATGGGACCTTGAATGCCAAAACCCCAAGCCTCTATCACTCAAAGCTTCCCTGGGGACTTGGGGAAGGCGCATGTCACTGAATCTCAGCAAGAGGCAGAGCGAGAGATCGATCCTCTAGTCCAGCCCCTTGCTCAAGGCAGGATCGTGCCAGTCTCAGCCATCCCAGATGTTTGTCTAACCTGCTCCACAAAGCGATGGAGACTCCGCAGCCTCCCCGCGCGATCACTTCCGCTTGCAAAGGGGACTTCCTTCCCAGTATCTAACTAGCCCGTGTCCGGCTGCTATCTATCTTGCCCATGTTGAAGCTGAGCCCACTATTTCTGGTCCTGGCTTATCTCGCCGTTCTCTTTATAACAACCTTTTTCTCGCGTCGATGCCTGCTATGAAATTTACTCGCTGGTCACTTGATGGATGTAAAACATCCCGACCCGTGTTGCTTTTTCTAATATTTTATTGAAGCAGAAAATTTAGGCCAAGGACCTGAGGCTCAGGCCTTTTCCCTGGGTGCTTTCTTGGCTCTAGCCTGTCCTTAGCGCATGCAGCTGGCCGGAAATTTAAGGCTCTCGTGGAGCTTTCAACAGGCAGCCACTACCGCGTTTATAGGGAAAGGGATGGTGTCCTGCTGACCTGCTCCGGAGGAGGCTGCGTGTTGTTCCACCTGGCGTCCCTCTGCGACCAGGCCACCCCTGATATTTGGCCTTCCCGGAGACAGGTCTGCATTGAGCTATCTTTGAAAGGGCTCAGCCTCAGCATGCCTCGTGGTTTGGGGAGTTTATGCAGATGGCTGCGGCCCAGGGTTGGTGGCTGTGGAGTATGAACTGGCCATCTGTTTATGGAGGGGGAAACACACTGGAATATATTGAGAACAAACAGGGAAGCCGCGGAGTCCGGAGCCAAGGCCTCACTTTGCTCAAGGGGAGCCAGGGCCACCTGCCAGCATGTGGTTTCGGCGTCTTTATTTGTGGAGCTGGGTTTCCAAACAAGCGCGCTGGACTCTGCCGAGGCAGGAGCCGGCCCAGCTGGCCCGGTCGCTCCGGTTTGAAAGATCCTCGTGGCAAACAGCCATTGCCCGTGGCCGCACAGCCCATCTTTCCAGCCCGGAGATGATTCCCCGAAGCATCCAAGGTTGCTTGCCTCAAGAATGCGGGGCCACCGGCGGGGTTTTGGCGTGGTGTTTTCACTGGACAGCCTGACGGTGAGGAGGGAGCGCGGCTGTGTCGTCTGTGGCACGAGGGACTTGCCAGACTACAGCTGTTCCTCGCATTAGGGTGACGCACACACGGATGCACACACATGGATGCAGCTGTTCTTTACGTTTGGGTAACCTCACTGACGGTGGGAAGAGAAGGAACTCGTGCTCAGCTCCTGCAAAGATCAAGCCCCTACAGTGCCAGGCACTGTATAGACAGGCAGCCCGTGCCCGGGTGAATGGCATTCGGGCTCCAAACAGCTCTGTAACCCGGTGGGGGGGATTTCCGACGTGCAAAGAGAAGCCAGGGCCTATAAGCCCCGTCTTAGTGAGCTCTGAGATGAGTTTGGTGAGCAGAGGCATGATCAGGGCAACAGGAGGGGAGAGGGGCACTGGCCCCGATCCTAGACTACCAGCCACAGGCTTTCCTCCCCCTGCAGCCAGTGTGCACAGAAAGAGTTAAATGCCTCTGCTCCAGCTATCTGGTTTTGGCAACATCTCCTCGTTAATACTGGACTGGATCTAAACCAAATTGCCCGCTCACTCGGGCCCCTGAAAAGTGCTTCCAGGTAGGGATGCCTCCTAAGTCACCCTGAAGAAGGGCGTTGGTGCCTGAAAGCCTGCAAAGAACATTTTTTCCAACTATTTGGTTGGTCTGATAAAAGAGATCACATCGACCCAAAGAACTTTGCCTGCCTATGTGCTTAGACCAACACGGCGACAACCATGAACCCTCCTAAGTCACCGCCCTGGGCCAGAGGGGACAGCTGTCTCTCAACCCTATTACTTCTGATGTGTAACGAGGAAACGCCCAGACTGACACCACATTGTTCTGGCTATACAGGCACGTAGCAAGTCGCATGCCCTGGCCTGGACAGTTTGCAAATCAGGCAAACAAGCGACGTGACACGTGGGAGGGGAAGGAGAGGTGGAGTGAGTGGTGCCAGGTTGCAGCAGCAGGTCAGGGCTCCCTGCAATGCTTAGCAGGGCTCTAGCCATCAGCGTGTGTGCTGTCTCCAAAGGGATGTGGTGGGCCCAGATCTGGAAGTAATCTGTGCCACTCCTATGGTTGTGCTATCTCTGGGAGCCAGCTGGCTTCAGGGTAGGAGTGACAGAGCACTACTGGATGCAGAAGGGCCCAATCCACAAAAGGACTTAGGAGCTTGACACAAGAGGAATTTAGGCATCTGAACCCCAACCTGGGAGCCTAGAAAGCCCTGCTCAGCTGGTTGCAGGGCACCGAAGCTCTGCCCCAACTTCCCGTTTCGACACGCAACTTCCCCAGAGTCGACGATGCTGCTTCTGCACATTTCGGAGAGCCCCAGCCTTGCCCGGGCTCCGCACCTTGGCACCCAGCTGCCCCCAGAGCCTGGTTGGGATCCAATAAGGAAGTGCTCCTTTGCTTCTCTCCCTGCGGGTGCGGAGCATGGCTCACGGAGCAGGCGCCACAGCGGGCTCAGGGCAGCTTCTGGAGGAGAGGGAAGGCGAATCTTTACCCATCCGGTGCATGGGGGAACAGCCCCAACACGGAGCTCTCCCCCTGCCCACCCCAAAACCCCCGTCTCTCGGTGGGAAGAGGAGACAGGAGATATTTTGGGGAATATCTGGTGCCACCACCCAACAGTCACCCCTGCTCTGCTCCGTGAAAGAAGGCACTTTCTGCTGGGAAAGGGCCTGGATTGTGAATGGGGAGGATAGATACCTCCTGGAGCTGTGAGCGAGGCAGCTTGGGAGAGACCCTGTCACCTAGTAGCTGGGTCTAGGCAGCTGCTTGGTCAGTTGGCTGCACTTTGGGTTCCCCTCCAGGGGCCAGCCAGCTTGACCCCATGTGTGCCCCCTCCATGCCAGCTCGCAGCCTGGAGCTCCTCTGATGAGGCTGCTTGGTGCCTCCCCCTGAGCTCCCAGGGTCTGAGAGCACTGCAGGGAAATCAGCAGGGGTTTGAATCCCTAACTGCCTTCCTGAGTCTGCCCCTAGCCCCCACGGCCCGTGGGGCAGGAACCTTGCAGCCTCGCTGGGCCAGGCAGGTGCTATCTTCCATTGGCCCAACGGCATAGATATATCACCTTTCCCAGCTCGACAGAGTTAGTCTCTGAGGTGCCCCCCGACCTTGCCTGACTCCAGACTAACAGGCCTAGCTGCCTCTCTCGGCTATAGGGCTGGCAAAGGAAGCTGTCAGTGCTCGGAGCTCAGTAAAGGCGCTGGAGACTGGTTAGATCTGCAGCATTCGAGCCCCCTCTGCTGCAAGCAGCCGGCTGCACACCCGGGGCTGCTTCTCGCTTCTGCATCTTCTGCGCACAGTGCAATGGTCTTTGCTGCCTCTCATGCACCTACTGTGGCTTGCGGCAGTCTCCCGGTGTCTGAGGAAGGGTGTTTGTACCCCAAAACTTGCAAAGAACTTTTTTTTATTAGTTGGTCTAATAAAAGAGATCACATCGACCCAAAGAACCTCGAAGCAAACAGCATTTTTCTTGAAGTGCCAGCACTTGGGGCAAGGGGTAGAGCGCGCATCTCGGCTTTCCTTTACCTGAGGAAGAGCAGGGCTAGGTCCTGTGCTGTTGGGTCTCCAGCCTTGGACCTGCGGCCTCATCCTGATCAATGCAGCAGCCTACTCCAATCTGCCCCCCCGGTCGCTGCTCCCACGTGCTGGATGGAGACAAGCCCGAGGCTTTTGTCGATGCCTGAGAGATTGTGCCCTAAAGGTCCCACTCGTAACACCTGACCAGCTGCTTCCCTTATTGAAGAGCAGAGAGAAGAACAGGAGGTGCGTGGGCAACAGGGGCCTTCCTGCGTCTAGGTGGGCTCTGGTGACTCGGGGGTTGGTCTCCTGGTTTCCTGACTTGGTTTGCTCCTGCACTCTGCTCGCCAGCTCCTTCTCTGGCTTTGATGTCCCGGCTTTCCTGTCTGGTAACCCGGATCCCCGACTGGCTCCCAGCTCTGGCTGGATTGCACCTGCTAGAGGGGCTGGGGAGCCTGTGGGTGATTTTGTCCCACCCTGCTTGAGTCTCTGGGCTTTGTACCCACTCATCCCCTCCTTCCCCAGGTTGCCGAATTCAAGCAAGGGGCACATGGCAATGAGCTCTCTTCCCTGTGCATGGGCCTCGTTGTCGAAGGGGGTCTGCCTGCACCCCCGCCGCTGTGATCCTAGATCTGCCCCTGTGTCCGAGCCACGAAGAATACAAATCTGCTTCAGCTGCTGGTAAAGGGATTGAGGCCAGGACCCATCAAATCAGTGGGAGTTTGGTGTCTGAATATCTTTGCGTGTCTAGTCCTTTGTCCTTTAGGTCAAGGCACGAAACCTTACGCTTGAGTTCGGGGTTCCACATCTAGTGCCCCCAGCTGCCTCCTGATCTCCAGAAATGATGCATATATAATCGACTTTCAAACCACTGTACATCAGGGTTTGGCTATGTGGCCAAGTGCCTGTAATGCAAGCTGGGGGTGAACACACAGTATGTCAGCTACTCCCCGGTAGATGATTTTGTGGCTGCTCTTACCCTGCAGTAAATGGGAAAGAAAGACCTTCCTTGAGGGGTGAGCTACCCTGCATTTGCTATGGGGCAAGACGGTGCACGTGGGCTGCTGCTGCAGAGTAGGTAACGGGTTCTCAGCTCCTGCCCTAGCTCACTTCCCAAAAGCTGTGTGTGTGACCATCCCCTCCATGTACTATCCCATCCCCTCCACAAAAAACATGGATCCAGGTGGTTTCCTTCTCCCAGAAAGATTACTCCCAAAATACCGAGTAGAGAAAAGTGCAAGGGCTCCTGAGTGAGACGGGGACCGGTGCCCTGGCTTTCTCTAGAATACCGAAGCCAGGAAGCAGAGGCCAAGAAAACATCCTGTTTTTGTTTGCTGAGAGAAACCGGGTTAGAGGGAAACAAGAAAGCTGCTGGCATCATGCAGTACTCCCATTAGCTGAAGAACTGGATCTTAGGTCTGTGGAAACAAGGGGGAATTACTGCATGGACTGATTAGGATTAACACTGCTCCGTTGGGCTCAGGAAGGCTTTGGCTGCGTCTCCCTTATTGCAAAGCAGACACTCGCCACGTCTTCCATCCCACCTGGGAGAGGTGTGGTTCCTCCCAATGCTTGCCAAACCTATGAGGCCCTTTTCAGTGGGATGGGAATACTCATCAGCAGCTCCTAATCCAATGGCAACTTGTCAGCACGTCTGCAAGAGACCCGGGTCCGACTGTCACTCAAGAAATGGGAATGGTGCAGCTACCCTTCTGCGCTGAGGCTGACTGCATGGGCCACAAGAGCTTGTGACCCCTTCCCGTCGATTTTCGGGGCTTGGTGTTGCTATGAGATAATGTCTGGGGGACACAGTGTCTAGGATTTTGAAAAGGGGGTGCAGGTGCTGTGCTGTGTCAAACACCCGGCCTGCGGGGTGGACCCAAAGAGGATGGAGCTGGGCTATTCTCAGTGGGGGCAGATGACAGAATAAGGAGCAATGGGCTCAGGTTGCGACAAGGGAAGTTTAGGGTAGGTATTAGGAAAAACTTTCTCACTAGGAGGGTAGTAAATCACTGGAACAGGCTACCCAGAGTGGTGGTGGAGTCTCTCTGGGAAGACAAAGCCTTGGCTGGGATGAGTAGTTGGGGCTGGTCCTGCTTTGAGCAGCGGGTTGGACTAAATGTGACCTCCTGCGCTCCCTTCCAGCGCTCATTTTCTATGATTTGAGGCTTTGTGATGATGCACCACCTTTTCCTCCAGTTCACAAGAAACTCTTAAGATGTACTAATATGCTGGGGGCATAGGGCTGTAGTATCCAGTTTAAGATCAAAGCCGAAAGTAATATAACGTTATTGGCATGCATGCTGATATGTTGTTTATTAAAAACACAACTAGGCCAAACTAGTCCAAAGAGATTGTTTTATTAGTCCTGTAGTTATTTTAGCTAAATGTACATCTCTTATTCAGATTCATAAAACAAAATTTAGACTTCTTGAATATCTTGACAGTGCCTCCAACACTTCCCTGTCAGTGAAGTGAGTTAATGTTCACCTGAGTTAATATAACTACACCTGACTTAAGTTTTGGGGGTTTTTTGTTTGGTTTTTTTTAGCTAGGGCTGTGAAATAGGAGAGGGATTACTGGGAACAGCTAATGGACAGAACTGCAGAAGAAAGGATAACCTGATTAGTGGAATATCAAAAGGATTATTATGGAGAGTGTTGTTAACATCCATGGTGTGAAGTGAGATTAGCAGAGTCAGGTAGATTATAATGAGCCAGATACCTAGAGCCGGTTTATAAAATGCTAAATGCAAAGGCTGCTCAACGGCAGTACTTGCTGGGTGCTTGTACATGTGGCCAAAATCGGGCTCGCCCTGTACTGAAATTGTTCTGGCTTGCTTATGGCTATTTACTGCAGTTGCACCAACAGGCCCCAAGATTTGGTCGGACCCCTGCTGTGCCAGGTGCTGCGCAAATGCACGATGAGAGCTCAACGCCCTGCCCTGAGCAGCGCAAGCAGTAACGACGTGGGAGCACGTCCTGCCTTTCTCTTTGCCCTGTGCTGAAAGCAGGGCCTGCCGCAGTAATGCCAGTCACCATTGATGCCAGGGCAGTGCATTTCCCCTGGAGGCTGCGATCCCATCACACATGCATCTCCCCAGCAGCAGCAGAGAGCTTTGCTAGCATGCAGTCCCCCCGCGAGCTCCCTGGACTCTTTCATAACTGAGCAAGGCCTCGTCAAAGCTCAGCGTGGAAGTGCTTCTTCTTAACCCTGTGAAATCTTAACTTTGTCAGACCCCATGAAATATAAATTTGCATTTCTACCCAGGAGAACTTTTACAATCTTTTCTCTGATGAAGGGTGTTTGTGCTCAAAAGCTTGCAATTAAAGAATTGCTTTTGTAAAAATGTGGTTGGTCTAATAAAAGATATCATCTCTACTATGAGTCCTGATTGCCTCCTCTTAACTCTGTTTCTCAGAAGCAGGGGCGGTTTACCAGGCCCTGGCATTCAGCCTCTCATCTCTGGGATTTATGAGCACCATCATTTTCAGCAAGACTTTGCCAGTCCCAGGGAAGGGCTGCTTGCCGTTCACAGTGTGAATTGTTGAGTCTGGTTTGAAGCTCACACCCAGTGCGCACAGCTCTTGGCTTTGCAAGCAATTCGGCTGAGCCGCTCAACAGCGCCTGTGCCCAAATCGCCTTTTAATTGGGATTTAATTGCAACCAGGATTGAATCCGGGTAATATTGTCTGGTAGTTAAACCCAAATTAATTAACGGAGAGCTGTGCACGAGGGATTAGCTTGTGTGTGCGAGCACCCCAGGTGTGCAACTGCGGTGGCTGCCGTTCTCAGTAATTAACATGCCAGGAAAACTGTAACCAGCTTTCAGGGCCGGAGCAATGGGGAGAAGGGCAGCTCAGGGTGTCCTGGCCCCACAACGGAGCTGCCTGGGAGCCAATACCGGGGGGAGGACGAGGGACATGACACAGGGGCCTGAGGTCGGGTGGGGTGACAGAGGGAAGGCAGCAGTTCAATGGTCCTGCATCTAATTGTGAACTAAGCCAACCAGTCCTGCCTGAGCTTCCTGGCTCTTTTCCCAGGGAGTGGGTTCATGGGGGGAGTGACTGGTTCAAGTCTGGGGGCCCTCCGCTGCCTGGCTCAGGAAAGTGCTGTGCACCTGGGCCAAAAAACAGACCCCGGGGTCATCTCCCCCGCGGAGGCGGTGAGAAGCGCTGCTCAGAGCCGGGCCTTTGGCAAAGGAGCCTCTCGCTCCTGTCCTGCCCCCGGCCCCGCACGAGGCCATCGCCGCCGCCCTGGCTACCCCCGCTCTGCTCCGGGGCGGCTGCAGCCCCCGCTCCCCGCCCGGGCTCCGGGGGGCTCGCCCCGCACAGCCAGGCCCCGGGGCTGGGGGCGCTCCC
>NW_005842063.1:1449457-1449712 GCF_000455745.1 Alligator sinensis | reverse complement strand
GCCCAGGGGTTGCCTCCTCCCGACTCCAAACCCTCCTGCCTGGAGACTGCGCCGACCCCGGGGTCATCTCCCCAGGGGAAGGCAGTGAGAAGCGCTGCTCAGAGCCGGGCCTTTGGCAAAGGAGCCTCTCGCTCCTGTCCTGCCCCCGGCCCCGCACGAGGCCATCGCCGCCGCCCTGGCTACCCCCGCTCTGCTCCGGGGCGGCTGCAGCCCCGCGCACAGGCGGGGCTCCCTGCGCTCCCTGCCCGGCACGAG
>NW_005842063.1:1432470-1446032 GCF_000455745.1 Alligator sinensis | reverse complement strand
GCCCGCGCCGGGGGCGGCCCGGGCGGTGGGGGCGGGCAGCCCGCCGCAGCCCTGGTGGAAGGCTCCAGGCTGTGCAATGGCCTTGCCCGAGCCCTAGTCCATGCTTCACCTGCTTGCGGCCGGTGGTTGTGGTCTGCGCTGGCCCAGCCCGAGCCCCTTGTCCCAGCGCAGCTCCGCGCGCTGACAGCTGGGCAGGGAAGCCCGCAGGGATGTCTACTGGGCTGTACAGAAACCCTTTGTGCCCCCCCACTTTGTCCTCCCTCCATTTGACATATTGGTACCCAGCACTTTGGGCAGGTAGTGCTGTCATGTGACAGTCTCCCAGTGTCTTCACCAAGGGGACGCAGAGGGGAAGTAGGGGTCCTTGGTCGCACAGGATGGGGGGCAGCGTGAAAGCAGGAATCCAGACCCCCGTTCTGCTCCGTCTGACCCCAAGCCCCCTTCCACTCACCCTTGGGAACCTGACTGCCCTGGAGATGCTCCGAGCCAGCTCCTCCGTGCTGCCACGGCCTAGAGATAAAGTGTTTGCAGAGGTTGCCTTCTGCGCCACAGTTCAAGCCTGTTGTCTAGTTCTTCTCATGCAGTGTATGTCTGCATTTACCAAACCCAGTGATCACTACAACTCCCTGGCCCCTCATTGTCCTTACTGCTCTTCTGTTTGTGCTTTAATTTTGTACTTCCTCAAACCTTTATCTGTAATTATTGTTCCTAGCGCCTAATTAATTGACCTAATGTGCACTAATTGCTAGATAAGCAGTCTAAGACCTCACTAGCTCACAACCATGGTTTGGTTTTAATAGATCCTCAGTTCCTTTTCTTTTTCTTGCTGCTTTCCTCAAGGTTCGAGCCATCCTCTGTACCGTGACTGCTGTCTTCCAGTAGCTATAACATAAGCACATACAAAAAACAGTATAAGCCATTTGACTGTACCTTTCCCTGAGAATTTTGCAACGATCAAACCACTTCTTCTATGCTGTCATTAAAGAGCACTCGAGATAACTTATCTCCCTGCCACTGGTGTCAGACCTGGCAGAGACTTCACTGCCTACTTGCCACTCTGATTTTGGAATTACAAACACCCAGTAGTACCAACCAAATAAAGTTATCAGGGACGCCAACCATCATATTTTGCAGTCCCGACACCATCTCATGATGTTATCAGTTGCTTTTTTTAAGATCTAGGAAGCTTGGATGTGAAGTCTGATTACAGTCGAATGGTTTTCTCCCAGTTCCTGACTCAGATGGACAGTGGGCCTTCTCCTACTGCCTGCTCCATGCAAGAGGTAGATCTAATATGAAAGCAGGTTTTATAGGCTGTAGGGAGGAGCATGAACAGTGATGCTCTGTTATTCTGGCACATCAGATTGCCTCACGTATCTCGGTGAAATGTGGTTCTTCCACAGCTGGCTCATCTGGATGGAAACCAGCAGCTTGCTGCTCACTTCTATCCATCTCGTCATAAGGAGTTCATTTAATGCTCCTTGCAATTATGGAAAGTGAATCCTTTTATAACTAATTGATTTTTTTGACCAGCCTGCTATGACTGGAGCAGCTGTGGCTCCTTGCAGTGAGGTTTTGGGGAGAGCGGAAGCAGGCTTAGCCAGGGCCAGCTCCATGGCCCGTGTTCGGGTAGCAGCACAGTGAGGTCCTTTGTGGGGGATGGGATCAGGGGAGATGTTGCAGCACCACAGTACTGGCTTTTTTTGGGCAGCATGGCGCTGAAGGGGCAGGAGGGCACAGAGCCACTGTCAGGCAGTGGGCACAGAGGGGAGCCAGGGGCCTACAGGGGCACAGATAATGACAATATGGGACCACACAAACCCCAGAGCTGTGCCACTGTTCAGTGTGGCATCCTGGCTGCATTGGGTCCATGGCCCCTATATTGCCCACCTTGTTCTAGCCGTGGGCAGGGCTGACTTGGCACCGAACGGGGCTCTTGCTGCTCACTCCGCCAGTGACTGCAGGCCTGGGTTGAGGGCATGGTGCTTGCAGCAGGGCCATGCACAGCTGCTTTGCAGAGCCTGCCCGTCCCCCGGCATGGACACCAGCATGCTGGCTGACCCTCACCAGCATCTCTCCCCCCACCAGTGCAGCCCTGGTCCAGTCCAGACTTGTGGAGGCACAGTGCCTAGCTCTGACCCGGCTGCAGGTGGCTGAAAGCACACGCGCAGACCCTCATAGCAACCTTTTACCTCTGGTGCCCACCTCCCATCTGCCCCCATTCCAGCTGGGCCCATTCAGTGAGCTGGTGAGCCCCACGTGCCCTGTGAAAGCCATGGTGAGGAGCTGCTGTGCAAATCGCTACCCCGTGCAACACATCTAGGCAGTCCTCCCTTCCCTCTCCCCGTCAGTCTCCACCAGCTCCTTTCCACGTTGCATGCGATTGCAATCGGGTTCTTCTTGGTGTCCTCCTCCAGGTGATCATGGGCGGCGGCAGGAAGTACATGTTCCCCAGGAACACCACCGACGTGGAGTACCAGACTGAAGACAAGTACAGGGGCACGCGCCTGGATAGGAAAACCCTCATCAGTGTCTGGAGAGAGAAGAAACCTAAAGACAAGGTAAAGGGGGAGGCAGACGGCTACGTGGCTGGGGAGGGGTCCAGCCGGATGGGCGTTGGCTGCATATTTAAAGTCTCCAGGTCAAATTGCTACTAAAATTGGACAGGGAAATAATTCTGCTTAAAATCATAGACGATGAGGGCTGGAAGGGAGCTCAAGAGGTCACATCTAGTCCAACCCCTGCTCCAAGCAGGACCAGCCCCAACTACATCATCCCAGCCAGGGCTTTGTCCAGCTGGGGCCTCAACACCTCCAAGGATGGAGACTGCACCACCTCTCTGGGTAACCTGTTTCGGTGCTTTACCTCTTATTGAGAAAGCTTTTCCTAATATCCAACCTAAACTTCCCTTGCTGCAACTTGAGCCCATTGCTCCTTGTCCTGTCACCTGCCACCGCTGAGACACCACTTGTTCTGGTGGAGAAGAGACCCCCTGCACCATCAGCACTAATAGCTTGCAACGAAAACACGCAGAGCATCGGGATGAGTGTTTGCCAGCTCAGACCGTCCTACTCTCACCCCTGCCCCGCCACACAAACCAGCCAGGAGCAGCGCAGGTTTTCCAGTTTATTCCTTTTTTGAGCCTGTATATCTTAAAAAGCATTTTTACAAATAGAATCTTCTTACAATAGCGATAAATAGAACTTTATTTTATACATCAGTCACTGGATACACAAACACCATCTCGGATTTAAAAAAAGAAAAAAAGAAAGTGGGGGGGAAAAACCCGAGTGTCCAAACATTAAGTTAGGATCTGACTCAACGTATGTTGTGCCTTCAAAAAAAATATGAGTACAACACAGACGTAGAGGAATCCCAGACGCTCGCGGGATGTATTACACATACAGTAGGCAGTTGAAAAGTTACTTACATGTCATGGAGCCGTACCTTCCTGCCGGCAGAGGGGAGCCATTGAGAATGGGTGGGTGGGGTTTTTTGTTTTTTTTTACAATTATGCGACACAAAGCCCCAAATTTAATCGTACCCGTGGCTATATATTCATGTAATCCTGCTTTAGCTGCTAGCAGGCTCCCAGGGTGCTCTCAGCAGCAGACCACCCTCTGAATCCGTGATGTACTGGAGAACGAGGCCCTGCTCTGTAGCGCATTGGGAGGGCTATGGCCTTATCCATGGGGGCACCCAGTGTGGTGCCAAGGAGCCCCTAGGCAGTGGCTTTAAAACAAATGCTAATGCAACAGCCACCAAATGGCTTTACCAGCAGCATTTTCTTGGTGGGAAATGCCCTTTGGGATCAAGATCTTCCCCCAGCAACCTCCTGGGAGGCCCTGTAATGCCCCTTGCCAGGCTGGGGGAAGCCAGCTCTCCGGGTTTGGATGACAGACAGAAATGTGTTTGTTTTCTGGTGACAAACTCAGCCTGTTTGTTGCAAAACCCAGTTCTGGAAAAGCTGGAAACTTGGGGGTTGGTTTGATCCTTCATTAAAACAGAAGTTGTGCAAGAAAACTTTGCAGGGGGGAGAGAGGAGGGAAAGCAGCAACGGCCCTCACCGAAAACCCTGCATCAAATAACTCTGCTCAGTGTCTCGCCGGTGCCAGGGCGGGGTGGACTGGCAGCTTTGCTACACGCTGTGTGCCTGGTTTGGTGCAGGGAAGCTGGATGGGCGGCTGGAGGGAGGTTGCGTGGCCGCTGGGCTTGCAGGGGTTAAGTCCTATGGCTCTGGCAGGTCTCGTCAGGATTGTCTCGTCAATGCACAGCGGCTCTTTGGGATAAATGTGTCTGCCCCCCACACCCTGGCCGGGGGTGTTTGTGCCATGCCTGCCCAGAGCTGGGGGCGCGTGAACACGCTGCAGTGACCCTTCCTTTCCCAACCGGAGCTCACGGGGATCCTCTGCACTAGGCGTTGCCCCCACTCCTGTCCCTGGCTACCTCACCCCACCCGTTTCACCCCTTTGGTCCTATATCTGGGGGATGCGCCGTCTGCAGCTGGAGATGCCTTCCCTAAAGGGTGGCATGAGCCCTGTGGCCCTGGTGCCCTCCACTCCCCGGCTTTTGGGGACCCCTGGGTTGGGGTCACTCCCTTGGGCGGCGGGCGCTGGATTAGAGCAGCCTGGGTCTCTCTGGGGTGCAGGGACCCTTGTGACAGGGGCAAAAGCCCCCCCACTTGCTGCTGGGCTCGTGACTTTGGGGCCTTGTTTGACAAGATGAGACTGGGTGGTGTGGGCTCTGCTGGGGGAAACTGGTGAATGGGGTCTTGGTTACCGCAGCCCAATCCCCAGAGCATCAGCTGCCGCGATAGCCTCCGTAAACGGCCTTCCAGGGATCGGGGCCAGCCTTGCCCTGCCTGCGCAGCCACGGGGAGGAGCTGGGGGCTCAGGTCAAGCGGGGAGGGAGCACCTACCTGACACCCCCTTTTTCCGAGCCTTGCAAACTGGCCCCAGCTCTGCAGGGTGTTTCAAGGCTACAGAGGGTCGTGGGAAGTCCTGGATGCTGCTGTGTCCCTGACTATGGGACTGGGTAGGTCTGCTTCACCCAAGCTGCCGCACAGCACCTTTCCCCTTGGCCGATCCCTTTGCCCCTGCAGGCTGCGAGCTCTCTGGGCAGGACACGGGCATGGCAAAGGGCTGGGGTGAAATGCCCTGGCAAGGACCTCAAGAGGAGACCAGCCAGACCTGCCGTCGGCTAGACCGAGGCTGGGATGGGAGCAGAGCTCACCCAGAGGAGGTGGTGCCTAGAGGAGGCTGGATCTAGCTGCCCAGGGGGATTGTCCTGCCATGGATGAGTCCCAGCTCTACCGTCCTGTGTCACCTGGTGGTCGTGGGCACCTGGGTGCATGTGGCTTCCTTGCTGGCGGGGCTCCTCCGAGGACTGGCCAGGCCAGAGCTCCGCAGGGCACATCACGGGTCAGCAGGTGAGAGCTGGAGGGGCGAGATGTGTCCGGCTTCGTTTGCAAGTCCCGTCGGCAATGTGCAGTGATCGGACCTGGCAGGGGGCTGGGGACAGGGTCGGGAGCATGATGGGTGGGCGTCGTGGGGGAGGAGAGGAGCGGGGTCTTTGCCACCCGCTTCTAAGGTCTCGCAGCAGCTTTGGGAGCAGGAGAGCGGTGGTGGGTCCCTCTCGCATGTCGTCGCTGCTCCCGGGCTCTCCGCGCCGCAGGGAAACTGCTGCCCAGCCTGGAAGTGGGAAGGCAGGCGGGAGCGTGGGTCTAGCTGTCTAGGACGCAGGCTTCGGCAGGCTGGCTTTGGCGATGAGGCAGAGGCTGTCTGCCGTGACAAAGAGCGGGACCCTCCGCAAGTCCTTCAGCTTGTGCTTCTTCTGTGGGTGCTGCGGGAGAAGGGGAGCAGGTCAGGAGGTAGCTGGGCTGGACCACAAGAGAGCTGTCCCCCAACACCCCTGCAACTCCATCTCCTTTGAGCCAGGGCTGAGAACAGAGACAGGGCAGGGCTGGGGTGGGCAGACACAGGACTGGGGCTACTGGGCAGAAAGGGAGGGAGGGCAACAAGTGGAAAGAAATGCCACATGGCCCGGTCTGGGACGTCCTTGGCCCTCGCACTGGCAGGGACATATCAGAATGACCCGCTCAGGCAGGCTGCATGGTGCTGGGCAGGGCCCGGGGCCCGGTGCCTAATGCCAGGGGCCCGGGAGGAGAGATGAAGCTGTCATGTTCTGGGCACATCCAGGGACAAGGGCAAAACCAGCTGGGCTCTGGCTAAGAGCCAGCCCAGCTCTGCAGATGCCCATGGGGTGGGGTTGGGGGGGATTTGGGGCGTACGAGCCCTGGCTAGGGACATGGTGCGGTAGCCCCACTTGCAGAGGGCTGAGGGATGCACGGTGCATGCCCCGTGGCAGTCAGCACCTCCCTGGCAGGCTGCTGTGGCCAGGAGCATCTGCCCAATGTGCCCAGCTCTGAATCCAAGAGGGGGAAGCAGGCAGAAGTGAGGCGGTGCTGACCTGGCAGGAGCGCGCATCCACGGAGGCCGGGGAGGGAGGGCTAGCAGCTCTGCACAGACAGACACACAAAGAGGAGGACATTAATTGGAGCCAGGGGGAGCCACAACATCGGGGACACACACTCCACACCCGCTTCTCCCCTCCCTCCGGCAGGAACCGGGCAGGGACGGAGACGAGGAGGCTAGACACTGCACGTCCCAGCGCAAGGCCAGAGGGTTTAGCTCGGTGCCATCCTGCACCTGTGTTACAGGGACCATAGCAACCCTGTCCATCCAGGTCGCCTTGACATTTGTACAGAAAGCAGGGCCTGCTGCTCATGGGGGCAACTGTCTCCTGCTGCTCATCCCTGCCCCCATGCCCAGAACTGCTGGCATGAGACTTAGAGCAAAATATTTCAGACCTAACTAGTTTCAGGGCCAGGATAATGCACCAGGGCAACACCCGACCAGCTCGTACAGCTCACCCCGGCTTCGCTGAACCCCTCGTGTTACAAAACAAGCGGCGAGTAGATCCAGAACAGCTTTTTGTTTGCAAATGTCCTTCCACATGATTAAAAGCAAAACACCCTCAATTCATTCCAAAATGCAACGTTTCAACCTGGGTCAAAGTGACACTATTTTGGACATCACCGAAACTCAGAAACATTTTGAGATGAGCAAAAAAATCTGGCACTGTTCCGACAGTGAGCCCAAACCTCCGTTACTGCTACGGGTCGGGGGCGAGGCGTGTGGAAAGACTTCCTCTCCGCACGGCCTCGTGCTCACACTCCTTTAGCCGACACATCAGTGGAATTCAAGGCTGGAATATTGACAGCTTGGAAAATTTTAACAAGCTCTGGGCTTGTCTGGGAAGTGAGCAAGAGGCAAACCATTGCCCTAGGGCTGGTATTTCTGACACAGCTCATGAGCTACTCTGTCCTGCAGAGCCCTGTATGTGTGTGTAAGTGTGTGTGCATGTGCCTGTGTGTATATGTGTGCATGAATGTGTGTGCATGCATGCATCTGTGTACACTTCTATGTGTATGTGCATGTGTGCATGCATTTGTGCGTGTGTATGTGTACGTGCATCTGTATCTGTGCATGCGTATGTGTGTGTGCATCTGTGTCTGTGCATGCATGGGTATGTGCATGTATACATTCATGCATTTGCATGCGTTTATGTACGTGTGTATAGGTGCACGGACATGTGTGTGTGCATATGTGTACGTGTATGCATGGGCACGTGTTTACGTGCGTGTGTGTGTTTGGGGGTGGAATTTCTGCTGCTTCTCTCCTGCAAACCTAATACAAACCACAGCGCCCGGGGGCAGAGACCTCGTCTCCTGCTCCTCGCAGAGGAGGCACAGCAGCCTGCTCCTCCGAGGCCCCCTCATGGCACTCCTCAGCTGGGGCCAGGCCCGAGAAAGCAGGGGACACCCTGATGCACGTACACATCCCCAGCTGTCTCTGCTGGGCGCCCTGCGCACTCTTCCCCTCCTCCTCCGGCCGCGGCGCTCTCACCAGGTGGGGTGTGTGCCGCTCCGATCTCTCCAGCTCGATTTTGATCTCTGGACAAGCCGGGTCCCCAGATTTTCTGGCGTCTGGCTGAGGAGACCGAGAGGGGCCTGAAAGCGAAGAGGGGAGAGAGACGCAGACGTGAGATGGGAGGAGACGAGCGCTCCCGGCAGGGTCGGACGTGTAACACTATGCAGAGGCGAGCGGGCAACAGAGACGTGCATGTTGCTGGGGGCCTGATTCTCAGCCCTCCCCATGACACGCATCTCTGAAAACGCACTAAGGCATCACGTTGTTATTGTCCAGAAAGCTGCAAGGAGCTCTCACCCACCTTGGGCTTTAACAGCTTCTCGGACTCAAGCGGGCTGCAATAGGATCACACAACGGTACCCGATTGGTAGAGCAGGATCGGGCCTGTTGTGGCTAGGGGATGCTGTGGGCTCAGTGCCAGCCTGACCGCAGTGCCCCTGGGGGTGCTGAGCCAGCCACAATTAGCGTGGGGCCTGGTGGCAAATGCCCTGCAGCAGAGGTGGCCAGAAGCAGACACGGCTAACCAGGGAGAGGAGAGGCAACATAGCCGCAGAGAGGGCAGGGAGCAGAAAAAAGAGCAGCAGATCAGGCGAGGAGCACAGGACAAGGAGCAGAAAGCAGAGGGGACAGGGAAAGGGGGATGGAAAGTGCGAGTGGCGGAGACCCTGTGTCCCCTGCTGTGTCCCCTGCTGGGAGCTGTCTCGGAGCTGGGCCCGCGCCCCGACGCCATGCCGCGCCGCGCCGTGCCGCGCCGATACCTGGAGAGCTGCCCCCGCTGGCGGTGCTGAGGCTGTCATCCAGCCAGGTGCTGTAGATGAAGGAGTCTCGCTTGTGTGGGGTCCCCGAGGAGGACTGGCTTTCCTGTGGCACACAATGGGGGGCAGGGGGGTGAGGGAAATGCCCCCTGACCGGAGCGCCATGGGTGGGGGCCGAGAGACTCCCTCCCCAATGCCCGCAGCCGTGGAGAGGCCGGATGAGACTTGTGTCACCCAGTAAGCGCCGTTCGGGAGGGCTGTGCCCCACGCCGGGGGAGAAGCCTCCTCCCCTGCCCCCAGGGGCTGTTACCATGCCAGTGTCGTCGTCGTTGCCGCCCTCGTTCTCCTCCACCACGCTGCCGAAGCTGCTGGCGCTGGACGAGGAGCGGGAGAAATCCCGCAGCGCGTCGGACTTTTGAGCGAGGGCCTCCACCCTGGAGAGACGCAGCGGTCAGGCGCCACCGCCCCTGCCCGGGCACACCCTCCGGCAGGGCTCTTCTGCCTGCAGCTCCCCACCCCAGAGACCTTGCGCTGTCCAGAAAGGCTGCCCTTGGCAAGGAGATTAGCCCGCTCCCCAGAGAGGTGTAGATGGGCCATTTCAGGGCTTCTTGCACCTTCGCACCGGTCACCAAAGGAAATGCCAGCTGCTGCGGGGCCAGCTTTGCAGGGAGGAGGCCTGCGGCCAGCTTGCGGCATGAGAATGCTTCGATCAGGGGGTTTGCTGGTTTTTCAAAGGCTGCAGGGTCACGGGTGGCATCCTGGAGCCAGGCGACCTGTTCCCAGGGTCTCTGGACCCGGCCAACGTCACACAGGTCCCTGTCCTCCTGCAAAGCCCACCTAAAGGGGCCAGCTCCCCTTCACCTCTCCGTGCCCGGGGGAGCTCACCTGTTCTTGGTGGTGGGCATCTCCGGAGAGCTCTGGTTAGACGAGTCCTCGGATTTAGGCTCCTGGGAGACGTGGCCGCTGTCCGGGGTCTTCTGGGTCCCTGTCGGGCTCTCCCTGCGAGGCACAAACAGGCCCGGGGGGGGATGCTAGCGATCAGGCCCACCCGGAGCTGCCAGCACTGCATCTCAGCCTGGTTTCAGCGCTGCTCCATCTCGCAGCCGGCACGTGGCAGAGCTGCTCCCATCACCCCCATTTTCCCCACGACTGAGCAGGGTCCGCACCCTTCATCTGCTCCAATGAGCCAACGTGCCCCTGCCTCCACCCACCTCTTCTCCTGCACCTCCTGGATGTTCTCGATGCCGATGGCGCTGCTTCTCCGGGAGCTGAAGGGCCCCGATTTCTTCCGCGTCGGGCTCTTCCCGGGAACAATCAGCGACTGGAAGAAAGTCGGTCTCATTGGTAAGAGAGCCCCGCCGACAGCCGGGACCGCCCGCCAGCCGGGCTTCCAGAGGACCCCCACCGCTGTCCGCACACACGTGCACACAGACGTACAGGGGCCCGCGCTCCGGGGTGGGTAAACCAGGTTGGGAGCAAGGACAAACAGGTCTGGATCCTGGAGACAGGCCACCGGCGACTATGCAGGTCCCCTGGGGCATTTGCACCGGGACCTGTGTCGCCTGCCTAATCAGGGCATCCAGTGCCCAGGTGCCAGCATGAGATGCAGCCAGCTCTGGGCATGTCTGTCCCAGTAAGCATCCACCTAAAACCCCCACTTCTACTGGTGCAGCTGGGATCAGCCCTTGGGAAGGTGGGGGAGCATGGCCATGCTTTTGCCCTCTCTGCAAGGGAGCATGGCTGTGCCCCGGGGCAGGGCTCCCCCCTCCCTATAGCATGGCATCGCGAGGGGCTGCAGGCTGGGCTGGGAGAGGCGTGATGGGAGCGGGACAGCTTCTTGGCCCAACGTGCATGAAGGACACATGGCATCTTGGAGGACGTGGCCTCAGGCCGGGAACCTGCCAGCCCCAAGGGTGGAGGTGCAGCAGAAAGGGGGTCAGACCCCGGGAGGAGGTGCTGATAGCTCTGGGGTCTGGCTAGGGCAGTGGGGGCTGCTCCAACATGGGCAGTAGCAGCCAGAGCCCTCTGCAAACCCTGTGTGGGGCTGTGGCACCCCTGCCCCAGGACCTCCCCGGGAGAAAGGCCCTGCTCTATGGAGGAGGCGGCTGCGGTGCCTCCCTGCTCTGCGACCGCACGGCACAGCCGGGAGCAGCACCTGGGAGTCTGGCCCTGGCTCTAACCACTGGCCTGGCTACCAGTCAGCTCAGGAAGGCACCGAGCAAAGAGGACGGGGCCACCCATGCTGCGCCCTGAGGGATCAAGCTTCAGTGCTGGCGACTCTCCGGGGGGGTGGGAGTGGGAGCAAAGGAGGGGGGTGGGAGCCAGTGTGGGGTCACCGCCCTCATGCAGATCTGAATGCATCAAGCGGGGGGGTGGGGGGGCGCAAGGCCAGCTGGGGCACAGGAGGACTCTCAGTGAGTCCGTTTGCAGACAGACTCGACGTGAACCCCCGGCCACGGCAGAAGAGGACGATACTGGGAACACGCTGGGACAATACTGGGAATACTGGGGCGGGGGGTGCTGGCCACACTGCTCCTCACGGTCTGGGACCGGTGGGAGAACGTGTCTGCCCTTTCTGGGCACACAGCGGGGAAAGGGAAGGCACTGGAGGCCCCCACGGCAGTGGCCACGTTAGCTGTGGCTGCCTGGTGCCCTGTGGCTGTTGCTGGGGACCCACAAGTGCGAGGAGCAAACTCGAGCTAGGATCGGAGGTGACTCTGCAGTGAAGCCAAGCGCCGAATGTGGCAGGGGCGTGATGGGACCATGGCTTGTGGAAAGCCCTGGTGCCCAGGGGTGCAAGGGTCCCGGCCAGGGCTGGGCAGGCCAACGCCCCATCTCCCACCCCAGCACCAAGGCCACATGTGACAGAGGACGGGGAAAAGTGTTCCCAGTATGGTCCGGTTCCTCGCCGAGACCCCCACTGCATGCAACGCGGCAGCTCCAGAGCAGGGGGCAGCAGGGATGAGGCGGCAGGAGAGAGCGGGGAAGAGAGAGAGATTGAGAGAGAGAGACATCAACCTCTTCTATGGTTCCTATCCCTATGGCGCTGCCTCGACGTCCGTACCTACTTGGCGTTTTCCCAGGGACAAGCAATGACTGGCAAGCGGATAGAGGAGAGCAGTGGAGAGGAAGCGAGAGAGATGGGGCATGGGGAGATGGACAAGGTGGGGGGTGGGGAGGGAGGAGAGAGAGAAAGAGAGAGGAAAAAAAAGAAGAGAGAGTCATGCAAAAAAAAAAAGGCTTGATCATCATAACAATGGCTTCATCAATAGCACCATGGCGTGACCTGCCCTGTCCAGGCCTGGGGATGGGGCAGGGAGGCAGCGGACTCGCGGGGGACATACTGTACCTGTGTGGGGTATCCCTGGGGGCTGGCTTTCACGGGAAGCCCGTGGGAGGTGCTGCGGGTAGGGCATGCGCTGCTGGGGTGATGGAGAGGGCATGGGGGGCAAAACAGCTGTGAGACGGGGCAAGGCAGTGAGGCGCAGGGGGAACGGCGTGGGGAGGAAGCTGCCCCGAGTGGCTCCGTCCCTGCTTTCTTCCTATTGGGAACGGCATTTCTGGTGTCTCTTCCAGACAGCCCTGGGGTCGCGTGCACCGCAGCGAGAGCTAGCGGGGCCTGGCAAGCCCTCCAGGGAACTTTATCCACACGATGCACAGAGAGGGAAGGGCCTGAGTCCTTCAGCACCCGGCTCCCCGTGCCCGTGCACTGGAGGGACCGGGATGGAGCTAATGCAGGCATCCTTCCTCTTGCGGGCCAGGGTTTGGGAGCTGGACCTCACGGGTGCAACTGGGGGGGAGGCTCAGCCAAAGCCATCAGTGGGACCCAGAGCGGAGAAGCGGTGTCACCGTGCTTGGCGCAGGCTCCGCTCGGAGCCAGGGGCGTTCAGGTACAGCCTCATGCTCCATCCGCCCTCCCTGAAGTCCAGCCAGGGGAGGGAGTCGGCAAGGGGCCTCGAACCCAGCCCCTGCAGTCCCACTCTCTCCAGAGGCAGGGAATCAAACACCAGCACCCTCTGCTCCCCTTTGCAGAGGGGGTCTGGGCATTGCACAGCACGGATAAGCCACCCCCTGGCCCTGAAGCATGACGGATGCTCCCCCACATCATGGGGAAACTGAGGCACAAAGTGATAGTGAGCCAGTGGCAGAGCTGGGAGAGGTACCCCAGAGGCCTGCCTCCCACCCACTGGGCCACACAGCCCTTCTGCTGAAGGCTGCAGCTGGGGGCGGGGGCTGGATCTTGCCTGCAGGGAAGATGCCATGGGTGTCCCCAGACGTGGCAGGGCCCGAGTGCATGTCTAGGTGGCCTATGGACTTGCAGGAGGGTGCTGAGGCAGCCCTGGGTGGCAGAGAGCATAAAGCCCGGATCTGCTGGCGGAGGAGAGGGCTGCTTCGATGCGGGGAGCAGAGCCAGGCTGCACCCAGAGGGGCCCTCCATGCGTCCCACGGAGCCACTGGCTGCTTACAGGTGGGAGCTTGTGATGCTATGAGGGAGGTGGGACAGAGGGACCTGCCTGTGGGGCTGAGCCAGGGCGGCGGGGGGCTCGGAGCTGGCATCCCAGGGCCCCGCAGCTCTGCGACGGGCAACCCTGCAGCTAGGCAAGACGTGGGGCAAAGGCTGAGTGCGGGGATCGAGAGGAGGTAGGAGCAGAGGCCCGTGGCGGGGAGGAGAGCCGGGGAGACCAGAGAGGGAGGTCCAGGAACCGCAGGCAGGGGCTGGGAGCAGGGGACAGGACAAGGTGACGGGGCTGGGGCTCCGGACACTCACGATGCCGGTGGCTTTGGCGACGTCGGGGTTGTTGTGGCCGAAGCTGCC
>NW_005842063.1:1422763-1432065 GCF_000455745.1 Alligator sinensis | reverse complement strand
AAGAGAGACAGGAGCCGCAAGCGATGCAGGGAGCGGGCTGCTGGAAGGGAGGGCAGTTAAGGCAGGTGCTTCGATGATGCCTCCCCAAGAACACGGCCCCAGGGGCCAGGCCATGCCCGGCGGGGCTCACCTCCAGTTTGGCGAACTTCTCAGCTTTGTAGCAGGCGTACTCCGCGTTGATCAGCTTGGTGAGCAGGAACTCCTGGAAATCGGTGCCCTGGGGACCCGCCCAAGAAGGGGTTAACCCCGAGCCCCCCGAGGTCCCAGCTGCACGCTATACACGGGACCCCGCTCCTGCCTATTTGGGCTCTGACCCACCCAGCGCTCCCCACTCCGGCGGTCCAGGCAGATGAGCGGGTGCATGTTGGCCCGTGTGACGGCCGCCGGCGCCTTACCTTTCTGAAGATGGCTGGGTCGGGCAGCGGGGGGCCGAAGAAAGGCACGTCGTCCCGGGCTGTGACGGAGACCTGCAATGCACGGAGCGCGGCCACGGGGCTGTTGGTCTGGCTGAGGGCAGGTCGGGATGCCCATGCAAGACGCCTTGATCCATAAGCTGCCTAGTCCCTAGCCTCGGTGCAACCAGAAAGGCCTTCACAGAGCCCGGGAGGAGCCTCTCGTGGACCCCCAGCTGCATCGCCAGCAGGGCCCAGCCCGTCGGGGCTCTTCCTCCAGGCGTTACTGAGACCCCTCAGCAGGGACCCACAGCAGGTTATCTCCCCTCTCGGGGCTGTTGAGAGCAGACAGCCCGGGGTGCCTCTGGAAGGAGGTCCAATCCCTGCCAGTCCCCCTGAGCCAGTGCCAGACTGGGCTGTGCCAGACTTTGGGCTCAAGAGTCTTTGCAGCGCCTGGGCTTGGTCTCCAGGCAGCATTAGGAGGGTGCAGGGTGGTGGACAAGGCTCTGTTATCCTTTCCAGGCTGGGAGGCAATGATCGCCCCTTCTGCCCCTTAGATTAGGACTCAGAACTCTTTACGACCAGGCGTACTGTCATCCTCCCAGGGGGAAACTGAGGCACGGATAAACAGGCACACACGCTCTGTCCCACACACCAAAGCAGTGAGCAGCAGGGCTTGAAACAGGACCCAGGAGTCCTGGCTTTCCTATCCCCTGCCAAAATGAGCAGACCCCACTCTGGTCCCAAAGTCCTTAGGAGTCCTGAACCCCTGCTCGCGACGCAGCAGGACCACCTCCACTGCTCCCTGAGGCCGGGGCTCAGGCCCTAGGTCCCTGCTGCAGGCCAGACCTGGGTGGCATGGGGGGCCGGGCCCGGGTCCCGGGCTGCCCCGCGGGGGCCCTCACCTTGTAGAGGGTGTTGTCGGAGCAGGGGCTCTCCACCTGCACCACGATGTAGGCGTGCAGGAAGTTGGAGGCGATCATGTCCGGCACGAATGGCGTGTTCTCGTCCTGGAAGACGATGGCCACGATGTCGTTGCCTATGTGCCTCTTCCTCTGCAACTGAGTGCACGAGCAGGGGGGTCATTTTCCAGGCTTGGAGGGGAGCTTTGGAGCCCCAGCGCTAGCCCCGACAGCAAGCTGGGGGCCCAGGCCACCCGGGTGAGGTAGGGGCAGGCTGGGACGTGTGCCAGGGAGACTGGGGGGATGCTGGAGGGCCGAGGAACAGCAGGGTTTCCCCAGGTCCCCGCCCCACTGCCAGCCTGACCCCCTACTTCATCCCCAGGCATGGCCTTGGCCTCTCACAAGCTGAGAGTGACTGTAGCACGCATGTTTGGGTGTGCACATAAGTCACGCATGTGCGGAACGGGGGCTATGCTCACCCCTGGGAAGGGGTCAGGCTGGCTGGAGCAAACCCTTGCACACATGTGCAAGCACACGTGTGTGCAGATTGTGTCAGGCCCGGTTGCGCTCCCCTACCTGCTGGGCGTCCCCCTCGGTGTAGGGCAGCTTGGTGGACACGTGGAACATGATCTCCTTGTTGCGGAAATTGCAGTAGACCGACTCGGTTCCCGTCTGCCCGTGGGTCACGTCCAGCCCGCCCCGGAACCTGCCCCCGGGCACACACGGGCCTCAGGCGGGGGCCAGCCGTCCGCAGCCCCCTGCCCACCCACGGCGGCAGAGAGCAGCGCCAGGCCCAGGTCAGCACCTCCGGGACGATGCCGCCCTCCCCTGCGCGGGTCCAGGCTGGCGGGGGCGGAGGGAGCTCGCTCACCCCTTGAAATCCTGCAGCTTCACCTTCTGGCCCAGGAACTCGAGGAACTCCACGAAGGCTGGGCTCTCCTCGTTGGTGCTGAACAGCTCCTCCTCCGACGTCTGCAAGAGCCCAGCACACGGAGGGCTTGCACGGGGGCCGGCAAGCTCTGCCCAGGGCCCCCCTGGCTGGGAGCGGGGCTGGAGGGGGAGGCCAGGCAGCCGCCCAAGGAGCTGCTGGGAGAGATGCTTCTTGCGGGGCAAGGATGGGGAAGGAGACCGTCTGCATCGTCCCCGGAGCAAAGTGTGGGGGAATTGGAGTCTGCTGAATGAATCCACCCTCCCACCAGCTGCACAGGGCCATTCCTCAGCTGGGGAAACTGAGGCACAATGCCAGAACCTAAAAGCTGGCATCCCAGGGCAGGGCAGGGACCTGCTGTTCCAGGCGGGCTCGGCCCATGGCCATCGGGCAGCGAGCAGGCCTGCCTCCGACAGTCCACGCGGCCCCGGAGAGGTTCACACACAGCCCCCAGGCTCCTAGTGCCGGCGTGCAGCAGCGCGGCTGGCCGCCTGGAGCACGTGGGGCCAGGATGCGCGCAGCCCCCGGCCATGCAGACTTTGGTGGAGAGGGAGAGCACGCCCTGGCTGCGGTGCCGAGTACCCCAGTGAACCTGACCTCCCTCCCTCCAGTCCCTGCAATGTCTTGGCAGAGAGTTGCTTAGCTGCTGGGCCTTTCCCATGTCTCCCCGGGACCCTCGTGCTGGTCTCGGGAGACGTGGGAAAGGAAGGTCCCTATCCTGCACCTTGGAAAGACGCTTGCAAAGGGCCAAGCAGGGTCCCTGGCCTGCAATTCCCAGCTGCAGCTGCCAGGGGGTGCTGCCACCCTAAAAAAGCCTGTGGGGGGGCACAGGGGGCCGGTGGCCATCTCTTTAACCCTTCCTTTGCTGGAGGGGTCCTGGCCTGCTGCCCTCGCCGCTCAAAGGGTTGGTAGCCCCAGTGCTCACAAACACCCGGAGCGGTGCCAGGCCCCAGGGGACCGGTCTGCCCCGGCGGCGGCTGCACGCACCCACCTGGCCCAGCTTCTGGTAGATGACACCGAACTTGAAGTTATTGCTGATGACGTGCTCGTCGAAGGAGACGATGAGGCGGGAGGCCTGCAGGACAGGGGGAGGCTGGTGAGTTCATGGGCATCGTGCTAGCAAGAGGGACCCACCTCGGGGCCGGGGTGGGGGGCACGCGTGTGCATGTGTGCACGTGTGTGCAATGGGGAGGGGGGCCCTGTGGGAACCAGAAAGCCCGTATTTGTTTCTGCCCGGGTAAGGGGAAAGCTTCCACCTGCTCTGGCTGTTCCCACTACAGAGCTGAGCCCTGAAGCTTGTGCCCCCTGCCTACCTTTGGGTACAGCACGGGGTAGAAGCGGTCCACGTTCACGTCCTCGCACACCAGCTGCAAGAGGAGAGAGTGGGAAAGGGCTGGGTGCATGTGCGTGCCATCACAGGGGACCCGCTCTGCTCTCCCACCCCAAGGTCACTTGGGTTCGCCCCTGCCTGGCTCTGGGTGCCGTCCACAGCACCCAGGGGCTCCAGAGCTGCCCCGGGTCTGGTGCATCGGCCCTGCCACTGCCCATGCTACCCAGACAGGGTCGCGGGCTGGACACACAGCCCTGGGCCGCGAGTGCCCTGGGGTGGGCAGGGAGGCCTGGGACCCCTGGTCTCAACCCCGAGGCTGGGAAGGTGCCCGCTGGGGTCTGGCTGAGCACGGCCCGAGGGGACCCAGAAGAAGGGCCACAGGATGTGGTCCTCCACAGTGCCGCGAGGGTGCCGGGAGCTCCCCGGGGGCGCAGGACATGCCTTGGCCATCTGCACAACGTTGGGGAACTCGGTGAGGCAGGAGATGGGGATGACGTCGTGGTACGTGCGGCTTTTCGTCCTGCAACAAGAGACGCGGCGTCAAGGGCCACCCAGGTGAGGGGGCCAGTCCCAGTCCTGGGGTGGGGGACACCCCCTCACCTCCCCCCCGCCGTGGGGTGCAGCCCCCGCCCCGCGCTCACCGCAGCAGCAGGCGCAGGTGCTCCTGGTCACCGATGACGTCGTACTTGAGCGAGAAGACGAGGTGCCCCAGCGCCACGTCCATGGAGTAGTAGTTGAAGTGCTCCTGGGGGGAGACGGCAGGCGAGGGCCTGAGGGGCTGCCCCCCCGCCACACGGCCCACCCTCGGGGCGGCCGGCTGGCCTGAGGGGCAAAGACCCCCTAATCCCACAGCTCCAGGGTGATGCTGAGCTCTGCGGCCCTCAGGCCGGCTTGCTGAAAGCACCTTGGCTCTCCGGGCGGGCTGGGGGTGCCCTCGGCCTGGGGAATGGAGATGATTGATGGACTAGGACCAGCTGAAGCAGCCCTGGTGGATCTCTCAGGGGGCCGAGGCAGCCCAGGCAAGGGGCTCCTAATGGGCTTTGGGAGCTGTGGGATTCACCCCGCAGCACAAGCTGCCCCATCTGGGATCTCCGTGCAACGTGCCAGCTTGATGGGAAGCGTTTCCAGCGCTCAGAGGCGAGGACGGGGGCTTGGGGAACGGGTCCTGCACCGTGCTGCATGGCCTCCCATCAGGCAAATCTGCATTTCTGTTCCTGCCATACCCCGGCCCCGGGCTGTGCCAACGAGACCCCTGATCACACAGTTAGGTCCTGCAATCCCAGAGCCTAGCATGGACAGAGCCAACGCCAAGGAGGAGCCGAACAGCATGGGGAGGAGAGGCGGCCAGGGCGATGGAGAAGCAAGGGAGCTCGGCATGAGCAGGAGGGGCCCAGCAGTGCAGCCAAGGGGGCCGGGGAGCACCGGGCAGGTGATGCCTGCTGGCACGGCCGGGGTCAGCCCCCTCCGCGGGAAACAGCGCAGAGAAGACAGGCTGTTCCCAGCATCTCGGCAGCCAGATGCATAGCAAAGCCACAGTGTGCAAGTGCAAAAGCAAACAGCATGAGATCCTTGGGCAAACACAGCTGGGGCCAGGGCTGCTAGGGAAGCCCCGGCCGGGCGCTGAGGACAGGCTGGCGTGCCAGCACACGGCTCTTTCACAGCAGCCCCGGTGCTCAGGCGAGCCAGGGGTCCACCCGAGGGGGCTCGGACAGGGCCCAGCTGACCCCTGGGTCTCAGCAGAGGTGAGAGCAGAAGGAGCAAGCCCAGCCCTGCACTTATACCCTGGTTTGGTCCCGCTCCATTCACAACAGCCCTCTCCAGCCAGACACCCACCGACCAGGGCGTCTGCCTCACAAGTGCTGGGGGGAGCTCCCTGGGGTCCTTGACCTTCACTAGAGCCCCATTAAGGGTCCCACAAGCAACCAGACCGGGGCAAAGCCCCAGAGCCGGGAGGGCTGGGGACGAGACCCGCCAAGGGGCAGAGAGAACGGGGGTGGCCTGGACCATCTCCCTGCCTGGGCCAGGCCCTGAGGCAGGGGCGGGGGGTCTCACCTTGCCCAGAAAGTGCTTCCTGTAGATCCTGGCCGTGTGGTTACACTCCAGCTTGACCTTGGAGGTGGGAGACTGCAGCTGCTCGGTTTCGGGGACGCTGGTCAGCTCGTGGCTGGTGCCTTCGATCCAGTAGCCCCCGAACTGCGGCAGCAGGATGAGGGGGAACGGCCCCTCCCGGCCCAGCACCTGCGGGACGGAGAGAAAGCAGTGAGAGCCCCCCAGGCCCGCCTGCAAGCATGCTCTGCCCAGCTCACGAGGCCCCCACCCACCCAGCCAGCTGCTCCCCGGAGAGGCAGTGAGGGCCAGCAGAGCACCGGCCTGGGGCTGTGGAGCCCTGAGTTCGACTCCCTGCTCTGCCACTGACTTCCCGGGGACCCTGGGCAAGTCACTTCCCCTCGAGCCTCCTCTGCACTTGGAGCTGTAGCAACAGGAAACTCTAGGAAGAGCCACGGCTGCCATTAGCAACGTAGGATGTAGCCCCTCCTGCAGGCCCAGTCCCGGGGGCCTGGCAGAGAGGAGGGCGCTGGCCCGTGCTGGCCCCGCAGCAATGCAAACACCCTGTCCAAATACCCAGGCGGTGAGGGGCAGCGGCATGGGTACCTCGTGGACGCTGGGGTAGGGGATGTAATCCTCTTCTGTCTGCAAGGCACAAACACAGCAAAGGCTCAGAGAGTTGGGGATACAGCACAGCTTCCTTCCCCCTGCCCCGACAGCATGCACCATGCATGCCCCTGCAGGGTCCTGGCTCCATCACCCAGGCTTGGGTTCCCTCCTAGGACCTGCCAGTGGCAGGAGGACAGCTGAGGGCCTTAAAATCCAGCCCTCCATGTGTCCCCAGGGCTCCGTGGCAGCAGAGCTCAAGTGGGTTACCACCAGGGAGCCCCCACCGTACTTCAGCAACAGTGGGAGCTGTAGTGTAGACAGGTCTCTACCGCGGCTGCAGCTGCTCTGGTGGGGAGTGGCAGCCCCAGAACAGGAGCAGCACGTGGCATCACAGGAGACACCAGAGCTGGACGGGGGTGACAGCCACAGCACAAGGCCTGACCCAGGAGACACGAGAGGCATCACCCTGCCTGGATCTGCCAGCAAGGACTGGTGCCTCCTTGCATGAAGCCAGCCAGCCCATTGCTCAGATGGCATCATGTGCCTCCCTGGCTCTTGTTCAAGTCTGAACATTCAAATGAGAAGTGACACTGATGCAAACATCAGCACCGCCATGGCTGGCACGAGGTCAGATGGCCTCCCCCCGGCCAGCGGGCTGTGCAGCCCCACCCCGGTTCTGGGGTCCCACGTGCCTCTGCTTGTCTCTTTCCATCACTTTCCCCCTCTCCCGCAGACAAGGCACTACTCTGGCCTGGCCTGGAAGAGGGGATGGCTGGCACGGACCCAGGTCCCAGCTGCAGCCACTCTTTGCTGGGCAAAAGCCTTTTGCATCCTGAGCTCTGGGGTCAAATCCTGCCTTGGGTTGCTGGACAACATTAGATGGTGCCACCTGACTGCCCACGGGGGCACCTACACAAGTGACGTGGATCCAACAGTAGGAAGCCTCTTTGCAGGAGAGTTTGGGGTGCCGTGGGGGGGGACTAGCAGTGTGTATATCGGGAGCTCAGCACCATGCAATGCTGTGTACCAAGAGTGGTGCTGAGGAGCAGAAGCAGAGGGCACTGGGGCAGATCGGGCTTGACCCCAGGGCAGCAAGCAGCACCCTCAGCACCTACCTTGAGAGGAGGAGGGAAGGTGCATCGCTGCTCGTCCATTCTGCTTCCCTGGGGGAGACAAGGGGCAGAGAGTCAGCGTGTGGCACCGAGCACAGGCCTCTCGGGGGATCAGGGCCTGTGACATGTTTACTCTGCAGGCGAAGGCCAGTTCCTGCTTGGCATGGCTCCGGCAGGCTCTGGGCGTGGGGGCAGAGGGGGAAGGGAGCTAGCAGCTGGCAAAGGAGCTGCCAAGGCGCGTGGTTGCCATTGTTTTGTCTCACATCCGTGTGTGCAGGTGGCAGGGGCTGTCTGGGGGTGCTCACATGTCTGCACCACCCTAGCGAGGCTCGGGCGCGGCACTCGCAGGTGGAAGCACCTGCCCGTCAACACTCTCCGCAGAGGTGCCCGTGTCCGTAGCAGATAAGCTGCCACGGCACTGAGGTGGGAAGGGGGCGAGTCCTTGGGCTCACACCCCCGAGCTGCCAGGAAGCTGCAGGCTGGGGCTTGGGGCCCAGACCCAGAAACGCAAGCCCTCCTTGGGCCATCACCCAGCGCCCGGTGCTGCACTGTGATGGGGTTTGTGGCCTCCGGGTCTGAGGCTGCTGAGCTGGGACAGCTGCCACCCTGACCTGTGCCAGTCCCTGGGCTCGCCCTGCCAGGCCTCTCCTGGGCACAGAGCATCCGGGACAAGCATGAGCCCAGCTGGGGAGGCAGAAGGAAGGAGCCCCATCCAGCTGCACGAGCAGCCTGTCTGCGCTGCGGGGCTCTGGATTTGGGGGCTGTGGGAGGCGACTCACCTGCATCTTTTCAATCATTTCAAACAATTCGGTGTTCTGCAAGAGAGAAAGGAGTGTGTCAGCCAGTGCAGTCGGCCCGGCCCCCGCCCCACAGCCCAGCTGCCATTGCAGCCCTGCACGGGGCCAGAGGACTGGGCCTGGCTTTGGGGCATGCATGAGGCTAGGAATGGGGTAGGAAGCACCAGCTTGGGGTGGACAGAGGTTTGGGGACAGCCCGGAGTGTGGGGGAGCCTCCTGAGGAGCTTCCCAAGCAAGGTCAGCCCCAGCCCCACCCTGATCCCAGCGGTCAGACCCTAGAGCTCCCAGAGGTGCTGGAAATGGGAAGCCCCAGAGGCTTCAGCTGGTGCGAGATGCACATCGGCTCGCTCAGTCGCCCAGGGACGAATCTCCAGCCTCCTGCCCCTCGGACGGGGACAGGGCCCTGAGCCCCTGGCAGTGCAGAGCTGCCAAGTGAGCAGGTGCCACGCGGAAGGGCACACACAGGCACACACGTGTGTTCAGCTGCATGCACACCCCCTTCCCTCGCCATCATGTAGAGAGGTGTGAGTGCACCCGCATTCACACAGGCACACAAGGCTGCAAGTGCACACCTGGGCAACATGCACACACATGTGCACATGGCTGCTAGTTCTCACACGCACATACAGACATGGCTGCAAGTTCACACACGTGCACACATACACCTGCAAGTTCACACACGCATGGACATATACATACACAGTGTATATTATGTGTGTGTGTGTGTGTATAGCATGCACATGGCTGCTAGTTCTCACACATACACACACAGCTGCAAGTTCACGCATGCAGATAAAAGTTCGTACACACGCGCACACACAGCTGCAAGTTCACACACATGGCTGCTAGTTCTTATACATGCACATACACACGTGGCTGCAAGTTCACACGCACAGCTAAAAGTTCACACGCGCACACGTGCACACACACACGGCTGCAAGTTCACAGTCACACGCACACTCCTTGCACACAAGCGTCTCCCACGGGCAGGGCGCACCTGCACACGCACACGCACACGCACACGCGCCCCGGCCCCGGTACGCACGGTCCAGCCGTCCCCGGCCGCGCTGTCCCGGCGCCCGGCCATGCTCCGCTCCGCTCCGCTCCGCAGCACAGCGCCCGGCCCGGCCCGGCCCGGCCCGGCCCGGGGCAGGAGGAGGAGGAGGAGGAGGAGGCAGCGGCGGGG
>NW_005842063.1:1393670-1422592 GCF_000455745.1 Alligator sinensis | reverse complement strand
GCCTGGCCCTGCCCGCTCCTCGGCTCCGCGTCCAGGGCCCGGCACAGCCCTTGCGGCCGCAGCTCACCCGCGCAGCAGGGCCGGGGCTCAGGCAAGGCTGGGACCCGGGTTAGAAACCTCCCGGGGCCGAGACTCCACTGCCGCTACCCTCAACTTCCCTTGCTGCAGCCTGAGCCCATTGCTCCTGGTTCTGCACCTGCCCCACGGAGAACAGCCCAGCGCCAGCCTCTTTGCAGCCCCCCTGCAGGGAGGTGAAGGCTGCTATTCAGTCCCCACTTAGTCTTCTCTTCTCCAGACTAAATAAGCCCAGTTCCCTCCACCCTTCTTCACCAGTCCTGTCCCCCAGCCCCTGAACCATTTTCGTTGCCCTCCACTGGACTCTCTCCAACTTGTCCACATCCTTTCTGCAGTGGGGGCCACAGCTGGACACAGGACTCCAGATGTGGCCTCCCCAGTGCTGAATAGAGGGGAAGAACTGATCCCTCGACCTACTGGCAAATGCTCCTGTGCAACTCAGTATGCCGGTAGCCTTCCTGGCACCCAGGGCACACTGCTGGCTCCTGTTCATCTTCTTGTCCCCTGTCCCCAGGTCCTTTTCTGCCGAGCTGCTGCCCAGCCCATGGGTCCCCAGTGCAGCTAAGCCGCAGCTCTGCACAAAAGGACCTGGGGGTGGCAGAGGACAGGAAGATGAATATCTTGCTCTTGTATCCTGTAGCGGCAGAGTGGAGGCGAGAGGAAGAGCGAGCTGGGTCTCACCTGGGTTTCCGCCCCCCGCTTGCTCCTCTCCCCCCTGCAGCCTCCAGCGTTCAAGATCTAGGAAGCCGTGATGCAGAGGTCACGGCCCTCGCTGCCCTGTTCAATAGCTCCTGCTGCCCCTTTCCTCCAAGAACATGTCCCCTCCCTTCTGTCAGTGCCTAGGCAAGGAGCCAGGGGGACGAACAGGCCATGGAGGGCTAAAGCCACACTGGCCACCTTTCTCCTCTGCTCCCGGGCTGGCGGCACAGCCTCAGCCCAGGCTCCATCAGTGCTGTGCTTCGCCAAGGGAGCTTCGCTCAGTTGATGTTGGCATTGGCTCGAGACTTGGCAGCCTGGAAGCAAAGGTCCCAAAACAAGCCTCCCTTTCACTTCGAGGCTGCTGGTGCAAACACTGGCTGCGGCGGGAGCAGGAGCCCCTCCAGCTGCACTAGGACGTGGCCAGCAGGCTAAGGGGACCCCACGTGACACGGGGCAGCATGGGCCCTGCCAGCCCACTCCAGGGTGTATCCGTATGTGGCAGCCTCAATGCTGAATCCTTTTCACGTCCGTCACAGCCCGCCACACTCTACCCTGCCCAGCTCCCACGACCCCTGTGCCTGGGCACAAGCAGATCCTAGGGCATCGTGCATGGGCTGCAGCAAGGACTCTCCTGTACTAGGTAGGCCAAGGGCACAGTAAAAGTGATCCGGAGCAAGAATAGCCATCGGAGCCAACGGCACCTGCCTAGCCCCCTGCAGACCTTGGCTCTTAAAGGAATGCAGCTGGCAGTGTGGCTATTAGCCAGCTAGAGGTAATTAAAGCAATCAGAAGGTGGGAGGGATGACTATTGTGGCTCCCAGTGCAAAGTTGACACGTATCACGGGAGTGCAGGAAGGTGAGGCAGCCTTTCCTGACAAATGTCAGCTCTCGGGGTGTAGAACAAAGCCAGAGCCCGTGTCTGCATCACCATGGTTACGTGTCATCAATATAAGCAATTAATCATAGTGTCACTCACCCTCGCTGCCACCCCCTGTGGGCGGCCTCCGCGCAGGTAGAAACAAACCTCATTTCACCTCTTACTGAAATGCAGCAACCTCTGGGGAGGGACACAGCCGCTGCGCCTTACTTTGCTTGATCTGCATGGCACACGTTGTAAGGACAAGCAGAGAAGGTCAGAGCCCACCGGAGCAGTGGCCCGAGGCATTGGGGTAGGAATACAGGTGCTGTGGCTGTAGCCTACCCAGGACTTCCTGCACTGATGCAGTTAAAAATGTTCCCATTTAAACTGGAGCCCTGGATCTCAGTCACCTCCTGGATGGGAGCAGTTCACGCCCTCCTAGGAGCTATTGTTTTGGGGTGGCCCAGGAAATCACCGGCTGCAATTTGGTGCTCAGCCTCCACAGATCTGCTACTGCTGATCCACCCAGGGTCAGCCCGAGACAGCTGCTCCTGTCTCTGGAGCTGTAGGGCCAGGGGTCTCATCCTGGCTCCTTGGCTTTCGCCTCGTTCCACCTAGCTCCAAAGTATATGTCTGTCTGCGTCCCTCAGCAGCGTGCAAAACACTCAGGCTCCCAGCTGGGACAAATCCAATGATTTTTTGGAGGCAGCTTGCTGCAGACCTGGTTGGCAACGGCATGGTTTTGTGTTAGACACAAGATGCAGCGCTGCGCGGATGCATCCCTCCGTGGGCATCAGAAGGCTCCTGGGGAGATGCAGGTGACAGCGCCTGATCTGGGAGCTGCACTGCATGGAGAACCATGGCTTTGAACCAGAAGGTCAAGGCTGCAGGGGGAGGAGCGGGAGACAGGCTTCAGTGAGATCTGAGCTCCCCGCAGCCCCTCTTAGGCTGCAGTGGAGGGCTGCCATCTCTAGCTCCAGAGCAGGCCCCTTCTCCCGGGGAGGGAACATCCCCAGGTAATCCTAGGTTGTTAGCACCCCATCCAGGCCCTTGCTCCTGCTCCAGTGGATTCCTGTAGCCTGGGCTCAGCTGGAAGTCTGTTGCTGAACTGCCTGCAACAGGCCTAGCTGGATTCCTTCCCAGACAGTCTCCACTGAGCAGGGAGGTAGGGGCCATACGAGCCCCAGCTTGCCAGGCTTCCTCCATCACCACCCGGCCTGCCCCTTGGAGCTGGGGAAGCAGGTGAGCTGCTTCCTGTGCAATCTGGGTGTCAGAGGACAGAGTCCTGTGTCACTTGACGTGCCACGCACAGCAGGTTTCCAGTCACGTGCTGCCACAGTTAGCCCTGATGCATGGTTTGCAATCCTAAATCCACGTGCAGCGTGGATGTGAATACCCACATAGCTCCACCCGCATGGCTCCATGCTAAGAGCCCACACGGCTACCCGGGAGGTTGTGCTCTGGCTTGTGCATGTGGGCAAGTGAAGCCACTGACTAGTAGCCAGGCAAAAACCTCATGGCTAGCGCAGGGGGGGCAGGCTGGCTGATGTTTCAGTCCAGTGACCTATTAGCAAGGGCACTTTACTGGGTTCAAGGCTCCCCTCATTCAGAGGGGTTGGAGGCTGCAGCTCTCCAGCTCCCCTATTACCATACTCAAGCATTAGGCTGCAGGTCAGGGATTATCCAGACCCCTCTCTGCTGCTCTCCTGGCAGCCAAGAGTGGGATGTGAGGCCAGGAAGAAGACAACAGGAGTTGTTGGGTTTTTTTTTAAAATTTCATGTCTGGAGCCAAATCGGTTCCAAATTCTCTCGACGGAGCAGAGCTCAGCTGCTGAAGTCTGTGTGGCGCCACCCTCCTGCGGCTTCAGATCCTCCCAAACCCATGGCAGGCATCCTGTGTGCAAGCCTCCAGCCCAGAGGCCTTGGCATTCAGATGTCCCCTAGTCTCACTTGCCCTCGTCCAAAAGGCCACAGGAGCAGGCTGGAGAGAGAGCCCGACAGCAATCCCCCACCCCCTTAAATTGTGTAGCCGAGATCCTCGCACTTGGAGGCATTTATAGGCTCAGCCTGCCCGCGGTGCAAGGGACAGGCCTTCGCCTTGCAACTGCACTGGGTCATTCAGGGCTGGGAAGAAGGGGGTCTCCACTGCCAGGTCAGTAAAACCATCCTGGGATCTCCCCTGCCAGTTTAAGAAGACAAGACTGAGGGTGTGTGGTTCAGGGAGGGGGATGCTGTCCTGGGAAGAGCAGGGCTGGGTGTTTAACCTGCAGCCCTGGATAGAAACCCCCCTGCACTGCCCTCCATCCCTGCCAGCCAGACTGCTACGTGCAAGGGGCAATGGCTTGGCTTCAGGAGGGGCCTGGATGACGGGTGCCAGTTGGAGCCCGGTGCTGGGAAGTTGGGGAGAGGTGCATACATGGGTTAGGGGGCCTCGAGCCTGTTTCCCACGTCCTGAGCAAACGCCCTGACTACTAAGCTGCTGGCTTGAAGCAGGAAGACCCTCCGCAATTTCAGGACGTGCCCAGCCAGAGCTGTAGCAAATCCTCCTTTGCTGCAAGGGCGCTCGCACATCCGTGCTGCACAGGGAGCAGGACTGCAAACAAACGTGGCGGTTGCACGCTTGGGAAGTGCCATCCGGGCATGTCAAGTGAAACAGAAATGTGCCCTCGGCTCCCAGGTCCCTTCCCTGCCCATGGTCAGGAGTGGGAAGGGAGGGAGACGAATGCCGGAGATAGTGTAGGACTGGCTGCTGCAAAGTATCTGAGATGCCTGCAAATGAGAGAGGAAGAGCTCTGCTTGGCTTGCAACGGGAGCCCACGAGATAAGGGAACCCAGGGACGTCCAGCTTGGAAGTGTCAGCCACCTGCCTCCCCGACCATCCCTGGGGCTGCTTCTGCTCCCCGCACCGCTGAGCCTCTCCGGTCCGGGGGGATAGAAATCTAAAGAATACGAACAACAGAGCGCAGGCAAATGTCTCGTAAAGGATATAAATGAGAGAGAGACGCAGCACCGGCTAAGCCCCAGGACCCGGCTGATCCAGACATAGGGCTAGGAGCTGGCTCGTGCATAACTTCTGTACCTGGAGTCAATTGATTGCCAATTAACTCCGTGTAGTTAACTGGTTTCTCGCGGCTGGTGCGAAGCCTCCCCTCAGGTTACAACCGTTTGTTCTCTGCTACACCAGCCTTTACAAATATGATTACTGCCTTGACTAAACTGGTGAGAGGCTCGCTCCGGGCACCGGAGTCTAATTAGGAGAGACTGTGTCTGTGCGCGCGCGCGTGTAAGAGAAATCAGCGTGTGCACACGCGTGTGTAAAAGAACACGTGTGTGTAAAAAGTGTGCACGTGTGTGCGTAAGAGGAATCAGTGTATGCGTGTGCGTGTAAGAGAAATCAGCGTGCACTTCTTTGAGGATCTATTAGGTGCTCACGTGTGCAACTGTGAACATTCAGCATCCATCATCTCCGCTGGAGCCGAAGGGGAGGTCTGCACTGGATGCTCACGCAGCTTCTCTCCCCTGATCAGATGACTCTTCAAATCCGATTTTTGGGGTCTGCTTTAATTGTTCTTCCCTCCCCTCCCCTCCCGACGCTTCCCCTACTCCAGCAAGGGCCATTAGCCATGCACAGGCTTTTCTGGTGACCCGACTGAGCAGCAAAGTGGACGTGTCTTCTCAACACCCCGTTCTACAGTGGTGGAAATGAGGCAACGATTAATGGGGTGACTTGCCCAAGGCTAAAGTGGGAGTCAGCAGCAGGGCCGGGACTAGATCCCATCTCCCGTGGGTCTCAGCATCACCAGAAAGCTCAGATGTGGGGTCGGGAAGGGAAATGGCCAGATGCTGGGTGAACGGGACATGGCAGCCTGGCAAAGCATGTGATAGCCCCCCCGACAAAGTCTCCGTGCTTGGAAAAGATGCTCACGCTGAGTCCGCACATGAACAGCCCCCAGGAGCTGGCGCAGAGCTGAGCTCCGGGCATTTTGCAATGGACCAAATTAAGTAGGATATTTCAGGAAGCACCTGGGGGCAGCGGCAGGGGAGCTGAGCACAGTCCGTCTCTGCAAAATGTCATTTGTGAAAGGCTAACGACAGCCCCGGTCCAGCGACTGACTGCACGAGCGGTTGCTCCCACCCTGCCACGGGACTCGGCGCACGGCCGCCCACCCGGGGAGGGAAGAGCTGGGGAGACGCAGATACTCAAAGCTCGGGCAGAGAGAGGAGGTCCTGCTTGCGGGCTGCGGCAGGGAGGGCAGGGACGGTGCAGCGCTCTGCCGAGTCTGAGCTGACAACCCATATCTGGGAGTGGGGATCGGGGAGCCCACGTCACGGAGTTGCACCACGGAGACACAGCATCCGGGGGTCACCAAGCACTGCTCAGGACCTTTGCCAGGGCTGAGCTCCCAAGGTGCCAAGGTGATGTAAAGCACTGCAGGGAGTTTGGAGACGGACGTGGACTGCTTTACGAGGGTCGCTGCATCGGGTACAGCGGATCTGGCTCCGTGGGGCTGGGACAGAGCAGCATGTGGATCTGCCGGCCTCCAAGTGGGAAGAGGGGGTTTGATGGGGTCCGGGGGGTTACGGCGGAGACACGCACAGCAAGAAGGAAGACAAGGGCCTGCGGAGCAAGAGGAACAGCCGGGCAGGGGGCGGCGTAGGCCCGGGAACAGTCTGCCGAAGGAAGTGGTGGGACGTTAGACACGACTAATGCCCTCGGCCCAAGAACAGGCAGGCTCTGCCGGGGCTGTGGCTTTGCTGGCTGCAAGACCAGGTGGTGCAGACTGGCAGGGGCTGTGGGCACCGGTCGGGCAGCCCATCACATGCTTTGCTGGACGTGAGTTTGTTGAGCTCTCTCTCATCTGCTCCACAGAGACAGGCCAGCGTTGCATGGGGCAGCTGGGCCTGTGGGGTTGAGCCCACGGAGATGGACACATGCAGGGGGGCACCAGGAGCTGCAACGGGAACCAGGATGCAAGAGCATGCCCAGGTATTTCAAGCTACAGATTTACTACTGCCACTTCCAGGAGCCCTTGCAGGCAGGACTGAAAGGCAGTGGGGCGATGTGCGGAGAGCTGCTTCAGGGGCTCCACGACTAAGCCCAAGAGAGAAGGGAGCTTAGAGCTGGGAACCGTGACAGTGAACCCACCCCGTGCAGCCGGCAGAAGGCAAGACAAGAGAGGCCAAGTCTGCAGGGGAGACGGCTGGATGGAGAGGCATGGGAAGGTTTCAGCATAGCCCAAGGATGGGGGGAAAGAGCCCGGGTCTTGCAAACCTCTGCTAATGGGGAGGGACCAGACATGGCACCCCCAAAGAGCGATCAGAGGAAGCCCGTCTCCAAACATCTCCTCGCCAAGCCATGGGGAGTCTTTCTACTGGCTCTGAGCCCAGCCCCTGCAGGAAGGACCCAACCACGCTGACGGTGTCGGGACAGGATGAGGCTGGCCTGGCAAAGCAAAACAAAGCAAGCAGATGAAGTGCTTGCAATAGGCCCCGGGGCTCAGAAGGGAGCGTGCACATAAATCCCCTAGGCAGCAGCCTCAAAGTGTCCTTCAATGCTAGACCTGTGTCTCCCGAGTACTCATTCTCACCCAAAAGGGACCAAAATGTGGGCCGGAGAGAGCACAGCAAGACTGGGCCAAAGCAATGCAGACTTCCCGTCTTGCAGGGGCACAGACCCGAACGCGGCAGCGATGCCCAGAGGCGGCAGTTTCACCCTCCCGCATCGGTCTGGGACAACTTCTCGCTGTCCCCTGCTCCTTCAGCCTCAGGGCCAGCCTGAATCCCCTGCCCCCTAGGTAACCACCAGCACCAAGCAGGGGCAAGGAGCCATGGGCTCCCACAGCTGCAACAGGTCCCATCCACCCCCGGAGGGTTGCCCAGCTCTGCAGCTGCCCTCATTTCCCTTGCAAATAGTGTCGGGGGCTGGAAGGCGCAGAGGGGAGGGGGATTTGGACAGCAAGGTGTGACCCAAGTGGCTCTCAGGTGCATGCAATGCCCCCTACCCTAGCGCCTTCCCTGGGAGCTGCGCTGGCACCGGGGCCCAGCAGCACAGGAGGGACTGCAGCGTGTTCCCGATGATCACCAACCATGACGTGCGGGGACCAGCCCTGCAGCCAACACTGAGCAACAGCCCCGCAGCTACAGGCCCATGCAGCCTCCCCGACCAGGAGAGACCCCATGGGGCCAGCTGAGCACCCCCAAAGCACCCGAGTGAAAAGCCAGCCCCCCAGATCCCAGCAGGCAAGCTGGAGGACAGCCAGGGTCACTGCCCTACAAGCCTACAGGAATCTCGTCCCAGGGCATCTGGGCTGGGGATACTACACCCATGACATCTCCGCACCCCCCACCAGCCGCAGAGCAGCAGCATTGATGCAGGAGATGGACACCGAGGCCTGGGGAGGGAAAGGGACTTGCCCAAGGCTGCACAGCAAGTCAGTGGCAGGACTGGGAGTGCGACTCTGTGGCCCTGCCTCTCAGCCATGCATCCTGTGTGGAAAGGGGGGGCAATCCCTCCCCCGATGACCTGGAGCTTCTTCCCGATGGGTGAACGGATCAGGCCCCTGGCACGATCGTGACTGGGAGTACGGGTGTCGTGGGCGCTATGCAGAGGTGATTCATCCTGCGGGGTGGAAAAGCTGGGCAGCCCCTTACCTTAGGGTGGCGGGGAGCAGTGTGGGGGGGAGCAGAGTCCACCCGGGGCAGCTCTACGGCGTGTGAGAAGTGCTGACTCGGCCCATTGTTCTTCCTGCAAGAGAAGAGAGACGCGGGTCACTGTCCAGCCCCTGCAGCCTGGGGTGGTCGAGGGCCCGGGGCATTCAGCAGGCCCCGGGCAGAGGCTGCCTATGGAGATGGGCCACACGACCACGATCCCCAGGCTACGCCGAGAACAGCGCCTGGGCGAGGAGGACGCCGGGCTGCAGCGGGCCAGCCTTCCTCTGCCGCAACCCCCGTGGACAGGAGCCCCTGCAGCGGAAAGCAGCAGTGCAGGCGGCTGGTCCAGTGCAACCGGAGCCACGCTGCCCGCTGCATCGGGTAGTAGCGGGCGAACGGGGCGGCTAATAGATTGGCGCTACCGGGAGATGCAGCCGCGGGGAGAGCCGTTCATTGCCGAGACAGCTGGCTGCCGTGTGACAAGGGGCTCCAGACAGCCCCTCCACACCGCTCCAAGGGGCAGGAGCGGGCACGGGACAGAAATAACCCCCAGCCTCCGAGACCCCTGCAGCAACCAGAGCTGCCGGTCTCTGGTGCAAAGCTGGACACCCCAGGGATGCTCTGGATCCTAGGGCGGTGGCGGAGGCTGTCCCCAGCCTGAAGAGCACCGTGCCCGCCGGCAGTGTTTACCTTCCCCTCCCTTGGGCAACAGCCACGCGGGCTGCTCCAGAGGCACCTGGACAAAGGGCGAGCTCCCAGCAAGGGTCCTGCTCTGCTCTCAGGGGACGAATCCTGCTTTATACCAGAATCCGGTTTTACACCAGGCTGCGGTTTGCCCAGGGGTGCGAGTAGCCCTGGCAGGGTACCGCCAGGGTGAGCGCCCCCTGCGCCAGGTGCTGTATGCACAGACAGGTCCCATCATGAAAAGCTTATGCTCTAGCTAGGCTAGATGGGCCCAGGAGGGGAAAGTGAGGCACGGCGAGGTGAAGTGACATGCCCAGGGCACTGAACCCACTGTCTGGGACCCAGAGCTGTGTTACCCGCCACAGCAGGGACCAGAGCTGTGCCCCCCCAGCCACCCCCTGCCCCACAGTGCCTCTGGCAACTGCCCCAGCCTGCGACTGAGAGCCAGGGCAGGCATGTGCCCCCATCCCCGCTCGGCCCAGGGCCACAGCACAGCCAGCAAGGCCAGCACAGGTACGTGAACTGCCTGCAGCCGTCTCCAGCCCTGGATCTGCCTGGATCCCAGCGGGAGGCAGCCACGCAGCAAAGCCCCATGCTCCCGTGGCCGGCGGGGCTGCGTCTGCGAGCGGGAGCAGTCTGGGATCTTTCGCGGGCACCGCGCTCGCCATCTGGGGACTCCCCGCTGATTTGCAATTAAGCCGGAAGATTGGGATGACCCAGAGGCCAGCGAGCTCTGCCTGGCACGAGCGTGCGGCACCAGCATGGCGTCAGAGCCGCTCGCGCGGTAGCTCCTATGTGACAGGTGGGGAAACCGAGGCACAGCCAGGGGAAGGCCTGGATCTCAGTCGCACAGGCCGGGCCAGAACCCAGCTGTTTGGAGGTCATGGACCTACGACACTTTTACAGACCTTGGCAGGGAGACCTAGACCAGGGGAGGGGTCAGATGCATGTCCCACACCCACCCCAGGCCCAAATCCACGCAGCCAGGTCTCTGCATGTTGCAGGCAGGTGCCCGGAGCATCCCGGGTGCAGCCACCATTTCCAGCTGTGCCCGAAACCATCCATGCGGCGGGAGCTTGGCGCCCTCCCCTGGGCTCAGCAGGCCTATGGCGAGGGCAGAGCTGGCCCCTGCGAGCATCACACAGTGCAAAGCAGAGCTGACCAAGGAGCCATTTCACCCCACAGAGTGGTCTCGGGGGCAGCTCAGCCGGGCATTGCCCAGGCCCCCCTGGCTGTCACCCCAGGGGCACACGGGGACTGTATCCTCTCTCCAGCTGGAAAGCAACTCGCGGGTCCCGGTAGATGTCAGGGATCCGTGAGCCCAGCTGGAGACGGGGAGGCATGTGATGGGCACGCACATGCTGCTGTGCTCTGCCGAAGCCCCTCGAGGCTGCCCCCAGCTCGGGTGCCCTGCTGCGACTCCAGACCGTGGCTCTGCCACGCAGATGTCTTCCCTGGGCATCCCACAGCAGCTGCAGTCAGGTCCCTCTTGTGCAAAACCAGGGTGGGTGCACCGAGGGGCTGTACCCACAGGGCAAATGCCCTGGCCGCTGTGTGCCGTCCTCCTCCCCCGTGCCACTTCCCAGGACCTCCTTGCACGCAGCAGCCACGCATCAGAGGAGCTTGTGAGCATGCAAAACCTCTCTGCTCTGCCAGAGAAGGCTGTGCTGAAGCGATTGTTAGCATGCCCGAGGGGCTCCGTGCCAGCCCCGCGCCCCCCCGCACGCACACATGCGCTCCACAGATGCATGGAGGCGAGCAGCCCCGTGGAGCAGGCGGGCAGAAGAACGCACTTCCCCAGCGCTTCTCCCTAGCAGAGCAGAGGCCATTTGCACGACTGCAACTGGAGCCAGGCCACGGAGCCGTGGGGTGCCGCACGCACCCCACAACCACAACCCCAGGCGGCATCGCTCAGATCCACAGCCACGTGGCAGCCCCGAAACAACCCAGTGCTGAAGCTGCCCAGCACTGAAGCAAGCATGGTGCTGAGGCAGTGGTGCCCAACACGCCAGTGCAAACATGCAAGCCCTGGCTGCCCTCGGCCACAAAGTACCAGAGCTGCGAGCCCAACGCCACAATGCCGTGCCCACGGGATGGGGGCACAGGAGCAATTCGAGCCCCCGGTGCTCGCTGGCGGGGCTGGACTGTGACGCTACAGAGCCGCAGCAGAGGGGCAATGCCCAGCCCTGAAACCAAATGGTCCTGGCAGAGCTCGCTGCTCCTCGCCCCCGCAGCCTGGAGCAGGGCCTGTTTTGCAGCCCGGGTCCTGCTTGCTGAGCCCGGCGGGCAAAAGGGCGCTGCACTGTACGGTGCAGACGTTGCAGAGATGGAGGGGCTGTGGGGTGAAGCCTCCCTGCCACCCCGATCTCCAGCTGACAGGAGCTCCTGCCCCTGCCCCAGTGCCTCACCAGCACCCCCAAGGCGGGCAAAGGGGAGAGACCCCGCATGGTGCCACGGCTCAGCCCGCAATGCACCAGGTCACCCCTGTCTCAGTCCTGTGCGCAGGGAGGTCTGTGGGCTTCTGGGGGGCACTGAACACTAACCACTAGGCCAGCTGGTGGCTAAGCACTGATCCAGGGCCCCGGGCTGGGGGTTAAGACCAGGGCCAGGTTCCCGCTGAACTACAGATGCGGGGGCCACAACCCTGGGATGACCCTGGGGCCTGGCCCTGTCCCTCCGACTGGCATCTGGACAGCAGGACGGGGCCAGAGCGCTCCACGGAGACATGGCCCCATGTCCCTGCCCCTCCCAGCTCTGGACCTGGGGGCAGCCCCCCGCCGGACCGTGTCGTGACCCTGTCCATCCTGCTGCAAAGGATGCGGGAACAAGGAAAGACTCCCAGCAAGGCCCCGGCTGGGATGGGCAGTGGGGAGGGCCGGGAGGGGCATCACTTGCCCGTGCAGCGAGGGTCCCACCTGCCCCCAGGCTGCAGAGCGGAGCAGGGTGGGCTTGGCAGTCCCCTGCAGCCCAGGGGGTGGGAGCAGGGGGTGCCCGGCTGCTAAGGGCATGGGGGGGGGGGACAGGAGGGGCAGGGTGCCCCCGATCCCTCCCTTCCAGATGCCCATCATCACAGTTTCGGGTGCCCCAAGCAGGGAGGGGGGTAACCTGGCATCTCCCCCCAGCAGCGCCCACCCCAGCCGCACCCCTCGCGGAGCTCACGTACCCGCAGCCGCAGCCAGCCCCAGCCCCGGCGCTCCGGTCCCTGGCAAGGAGCTCCGCCCCAGGCACGGGGATGCTGGCAGCCGCTCCGCCTTCCTCCGAGGGGCGGGGGACCCGAGAAGGGATGCTCTTGGGCACGGAGAGCCGCCTGCTCCGGGGACAGCTCCTCCTGCTCTGCATTCAAGAGACCCCTGGGGACAGGGGTTTGCTCAGATCCTCGAGACCCCCGGGATCTCCGGGCTGCCAGCTGCTGTGCCCGCAGTGAAGGGGGTGCAGGGCGAGGGGCTGGGCCATGCTGCAGGCATAGGGCTGCAAGGGGGGGGGGATCTGTACCCCATCCCCTTGTTATGGTCACCACGGCTGGTAAACCCCCGAGTGACCGCTTCCCTCCCCAATGCCCTGCAAGCCCAAGACGTCCGTCACCCCGTCCTGGAGCCAGGCCCAGCTCCTGGGCAGGATACCTGCTTTCCCCAAACATCACTGGGGGTAAAACACAGGCTGGATCCTCCCTGCACTGCCCACGGGGCTCCCGGACAGACTCTTGTGTGCAGGGAAAGGCGCCGGGGGGGGGTTTATTTTGCTGTTAAGCTGCATTTGCGATGAGAAGGCTCCAGTGATCTCCGCGCCCCGGACCCCTGAAGCACCCCTGCTTTTTACTGGCAACGGCAGCCTTTGCTTCCCATCTTACACTGCTACGACGCCCCCGGCTGTGCCATTCGCCTGAGACTCCTGGACTCAAGCCCAAGCCGGCAGCTTGCGCGGAAGAGCCGGCACCACGAGCGCGGAGGCAGTGACGGGCTCCGACTGGGCCTGGACCCTGGAGCGGGGCAAGAAGCCACGCGGGACTGACACGGAGGACCCGGCGCGCTATTAAACAGCAGCCATGTTCCACCCCAGAACGGGCTGCATTTTGGCAGGGGGAGACGATTAGCTTGTGCACTGTGTGCATCGAACTGCATGAGTTTCTTAGGGCTTGGATTAAAGCCCTTTGCAATGGAAGACTGCAAGACCCGACTCTTCTGCCCTCACCTGAGGTCCTGCAAGGAACTCCTTTGGGGTTACGCGAGTCTGGGCCAGTTGTATTATGAATGTCCCACCCTACAGCACCCTTTCCCCTGAGGTCTGAGTGGTCTCTCTCTGCCCCGGCCCCCATCGCACTCCCGGCCACTATGACTCGCTGCACTAGGAGGTATCCCCTGGCTCCCTGCCCGGCACCCTTGTATGCAGACAGGCAGCTCCGAAGTGTCTCGTCCCCAGCCAGCTGGTTGGAGCCACCTTCCTTGCTGAGACCAGATCACTCCGAGCACAAGTGATGCTTGCCCATCCAGGAGCCCACCTGTAATTAAGCAACCCATGTTCGTTAGCTTTAGCACAGCCCTCGGTGCAGCTGCAGCCTCCGCTGTGCAGGGACCTCTGGGAGGAGCGACTGCAGCACGTTCCCGAGGCCTGAGCATCCGTCAGTGCCAAGCCCCGGCAGGAGAGGCTTTTAATTAAAAGGAACAAATGGAAAAACCTTCAGGTTTCTCCGGGACAGGCCGAGGCAGCCAGCAGCCCATTGGGCAGGGGTCGGACCCCTGGGGACCACCACCAGGCACCCTCAGCTCCAGCCCCTGGTGCACCGAAGAGAGGGAAGGTCAGGGCAGGAGCCAGGGAATTAGGCTCCTGGCATGTCCTAGGGCTGCATTTGGAAAGCGTGGCCAGGGGAGGAGACCTGGACTCCTGTCTCGGGGCATGCTGGTGTGAGGGAGCAGCAGGGCCTCCATCAGGAACATGCAAGTAGGCGGCAGCTCCCGATGCTGGCGAGGGGAGGCTGCTCCGCTAAAAGTCCCTGCCCCACAGAGGGGCTCTGCACGGCTGCAGGGGGCTGCATCAGATGCCGCAAGGGCAGGGCCTGAGTGCCAGGCTGTGCCCCCCGGGCTGGGATGGAGGCCGTGACCTTCAGACACTCAATGGATAGGAGCCGCCCTCCCAGACCTCAACCTCAGGTCTCAGCAAAGCCAGCCTCCGAGAGCACTGGCACGCATCAGGACGCCGGCCCAAGCGTTCGCCTCCCTGCCCTGCTACTGACCTGCTGCACGGCCTTGGGCAAGTCAAGCGATTGCTGTGTGCCTCAGTTTCCCCCTCTGTAAAATGGCCATAATCCTTCAGCTGGCTGGTCTGCCAAGACAGCGGCTTCCCCAAGGGTAGCAGCACAGACCAGGTATTGGTTTCCCTGTTGGGCGGTTGGTTTCCCTGTAACGTAAGCGACAGGAGATGCTTCCTCATTTGGGGTTTTTCCCCAGTCTGGGGGGCTCGTTTCACCGCCGGTTTCTATAACCCCTGCTACAGGGCAAAACTTTTTCACTGGAGGAGCACTGGCACAGGGCTGGCCCGGGTCCAGCTGCGTGGTACCCAGGCGGGCCAGGGTATCTAGCAGCGCAATCAAGGAAGGAGCTAAAGCACTCTGGGCTGAGCGGTCCCTATGGCAACCGGGGGCAGCCACGACGAACCTCCGCTACTAATTGATTGACAATTATAATTGGATAAGCGCGTAATGATGGTGACAAATCACGCTGCGAACCGCAGCCATCTGCGCGGACGGCAGGGAGGGAGACCCGTCCCATCACGCCTTCCCGCAGAGCTCCCTGCGCCTGGAGGATGAGCAGCGAGGACCCGCTCCCCGCACAGGGCTCCATCCCCTCTGCCCTCCCCGCAGCACCCGGGCCTGCCCCGGGGCATCCGCCCAGCTACCAGCCTTCGCAGCTCTGCATCCCTTCCAGCACCCTGGGACCAGGCAGGTCTCCGGCTGTCGTGATGCGGGAGGGCATCCGTGCCCAGCTCCGTCCGGAGCCCGGCTAGTCATTTCCTATGTCGATGCAGAGACCGGAGCAGTCCTCAGGCCGGCTGTGCGGCTCCACGTGGCCTCCAAAACCGTGATGGTGCAAGAGGCATTGCGGGGGGTACTGGGATGGGCCTGGTCTCCCCGCACCCCTGCTCAGTGGGGCTCTCCCCAGCCAGGGAGCTGCCAGGCCCCTGCTCTGGGCTCTCCTTCAGCTCTGGGGCTGTCTGATCTGCATATGCAAATATGCAAATGAGATGTTTATTTGTTTCTGTAGTGACGGGGCGCTGCGGCACTCCCCGACCCCATGCATCTCCTCCGTCAGTCCCGACCGGCGCAAGGGGGGCATGGCTCCCTGCCCAGCACCTCCGTTGTTTCCTTTGGGCCTCTGGTTACAGCAGCCATCGCCTCCGTCCCCCTTTCCATCCATGGGCCTCAGAGCAATCGCACCGCCCTGTTTACAGGCGGGGAGACCGAGGCATGGGATGACGGCGTGGTCAGACGAGCCAGATCTCATGCCCCCCTAGCTTGGCCCTTGCATCCCCCAGCCCCATCCGTCCGGGAGCTGAAGCCCGGGCGCTCCCCGCACTAGACGAGCGAGGCCGGTTGTTTCATACCCTCCTCTCCCTGCCCAACTCTTCCGACTTCTCGCTGCCCAGACCGGCTCCTCCCTGCCGCAGCATCTGCAGCCGGCCCCTACCTGTGAATGCCAGAGAGCTTCATAGGCATGGGGGCCAAATCCTTCCTGCCCCCACGATGCCTGCTAGGCCGTAGCCACGAGCTCTGTTCCTGTCTTGCTTATGCTGTGGGGTCAACGAGGAGTGACCCCGTTGGCGCGGCCTCGGGAGAGGAGGCAGCTGTCAAAGCCGGCCCGGCTGGAGCCGCGGGAGAGCGGCCCCCGGCCCCCAGAGGGATTTGCCGATAAGTCTCGCTGACGGGATTACCGGCTTGCAGCTAAGCGTGCAGCGAGCTTCCGGAAACAAAGCCATCTGATGCAATAGATGCACCTGATCTTCCCCGCTCGCGGCTGCAGCCCGTTTGCAGCACAAAGCTGATTGCCACAAAGCCTGCCCAGCCCGGGGGGGTCGGACACCAGACGCAACACCAGGCACAGCGGTGCTCAGAGATGGGCCGTCACGTGGCAGCATCGTGAGCTGCGGGCTGCCGTGTCTCCTGGGGTCTGCCTGGCCGTAGGCGATGGGGAACCAGCCCTGAGCGCACGCCGAAGGGCAACCGTTTGCAGCATCGCTCACATTTGCAAAGACGTGCCAGTCACGACAGCCTCGTTTTGCTTTGATGCTCGCTTACAGGTGGGCATGCCCAGGGGACAGCTGGGTGGGGGCTGTCTTGCAATATTGGCTCTTCCCTCCTCTGCCTTATCCTGCGTTACCAGCTCTGGGGCAGGGGCTGCTTCTTGCCACGGCTCCGTCCTGCACGATGCAGCCCCTGGCACCACGGAGCAGCCCGGCTCCCTATGCACAGCAACAATCCCTGCCTCTTCGTCCCTCCGACCTCTGGGCTGCTCCTATTTCCAGCTCCTGCTGCCTGCAATCTGTTAGGCACCAAAGAGGTCCTGGACGCAGGCCCCTCTCTGCAATTGCTGCCGGGTCCCCATCCTGAAAACAGGTGACTTTGGAGCAAAGGGCCCTGAACTAGGCCCTGCGGACCCACAGCAAGCCTCCCGCTTGCCTCACAACGGCTGCCTTGCTGCTGCAATCGTGCCTCCGCTACCTGCTAGCACCAGGTCCCGGAGGGGGTGGCACCCAGCTGGCATCCTCTCCGGACGCGTGGAAGTTGCCAGGCTCTGGGAAGGATGACCCGGGCCTCTTGGTGCTCAGAGAGCTGTGGGTTGCTGCATCTCCTGGGGTCTGCCTGGCCCTAGGGGACTGGGATCCAGCCCTGAGCACACGTCCGAGGGCAACCGTTCACAGCATCGCTCACATTTTCAAAGCTAGGGAAGTGACTTGGAAGCCGGGATCCCATTGACCACGAAGGACTCTTCAGGTCTGAGTCACTTTGACAAAACAGATCCTAGGTGCTTAAGTCACGAAGGATGAAATTTCCAAAGGGATTGAGGCACTAAAAAATTCATATAGGTGCCTTGTACGATTTCCAGGGCCCCTCGGCCCTAGGCATCTGACTGGAGACAGGGAGCTGTGCTGTCCTTTCTGCAGACGGCGCATGCGGACCCAAGCGAGCACATGCGCGTGTGCGCGTGCGTGCATAATGTGTGGGCGTGTGTCCCTTGCCACGGCTTGTCCCAGTTCCCCGGGCCGGGCGCGCCGGCTGGCAAGCTCACTCCACGTTCCTGCAGCGGCCGAGCAGAGCCGGAGCCGAATCCCTGGCTGATGCATAATGCATCAAAACCTGCCTCTTGCTTTCTGTTCCCAGCTGCATCCCAGCGAGCGCCTGTTGTTGTGTTCCAGTTCAGACGCAGCTCAAACACCGACCGAGCCCCACGATGGGAGAGGGTTGGAGGAGAAAGATCCCCTCTGCTCCCCAGACAGATAACCCTTGCCAGGGACAGTCGGGGCCCTCGCAGCAACCCGCTCTTCTATCATGTCCCATGTCGCCTCTCAAAGCCGGGTCCTTGTCCCCTGACTCGAGGCAGGCAGTCGAGAGACGCAGGGGAAGCGGGCGCAGCTCCATGCTCAGACGGGGAGTCAGGGGAGGCTGCCGTATGCCGGAGCAGCCCCAGGGCTGCTCAATCTCACACCAAAGCTCCCCATCTGGGAGGCACGAAGCCAGCTTTCTGTTCCTTCTCCTGGAGCCCCGATCCCAATGACCCCGGGCATTTGACGCTGCAACCCTCACGGCATTGCGGTACAGACACTCTCCTCTTTCTCTGCTTTCCTTCCTCTTTCTCAGGCTGTTTCCTTCCTCCCTGCCTTCCCCTCCGATCCAATCCAGGGCATTTCTAAGGCTCTATTCATTGCGCTCTCTCAGCATCTGCGGCTCCCTCCTCCGGGATAGCTCTGCCGGTGGGAACGAGGTCCGGACATGACTTGGGCCTGCTAACGCCATCAGGACCCGGGGAAGAGAAGCAGCCCTGCATGTGCAATGCCTATGAGAGTGTGTGTGGGGGGGGTCTCTTTTCCCTCACCACCCCATCCGCTTGAAGGGGTGCCCGTGGGCTCACCCCAAACCTCTGCAACCTTCCTCCCCTTGCTCCGCTGCTTGCTCCATGGGCCCTGTGATGCATCACGGGATGCAGCGAGTGAACATCGGGAGGTGGCTGGGATGGGGGGGAGCCCTGGGAGGAGATTTCCAAAGGGCTGGGATGTGTGCTTCCCCGCCCCCCCGGCTTCTCTTGCACACGCAGGACACAAGTGGATATCAGTGAAGCACCCAAACAGCTCCTTCCCCCAGCTGATCATTCCCCGCTATGCTTCGCTGACCAAGCCCCTTGGCCAAACGGCTCCGCGGAGAGGCCTGGTTTTCTGCAGCTCAACATGGATAGAAAACTGCAAAAGCACCGACAACTCCGCCTCTCTGGCCTTCCTCGCCCTCCCAAAGGGAATGGAGGTGCAACATCTGTCTCCTCTCCCAGCAGTAGTGTGAAGCCAGGCTAGAGAAAGCCCTGGGGTCTGCCAGCCGACCCACCACTTCCAAGGAACAACAGCATTGCCTCGTCCCATGCGCCGGCCTCGGGGTCGAGCCGGGCTGAGCCCCTCCGGCAAGACGCTGTAGGAGGAGAGCCGCGGACAGCGCCTGCCCGGGGGGAGCTTCGGTTGCAAGAGGTGGAAAGAGCTTAATGCTTAATTCAGTGTCCACGTGGCACCGAGTCTCTACAGCACCTGGCACCACGAGGCCTACTCTACAGCCAGACAAATGCTGATGCCACCTGCCTGCCCTGCGGGTCCCCCGCGAACAGATGCGTGAACCCCTACATTGAAGTCCCAGCTCCCTCGGCTCTGGGAGACCGGGGCCAGCCTTGACCCAGGGGAGCCCAGCCCAGCCCAGCCCAGCCCAGCTCACCCCGAAGGACACGGCGAGGGTCTCTACCTGTCGTGCCTCCTCCTCTTCCGGGCGCGGTACAGCAGGCCGATGAGGATGGTCAGTGCGCGCAGCTTCGTCCGTTTGGAGGGCATGGCGGCCTCCCGACGGGTGCAGCGGGGCCGGGGGCTCTACGAAATCAGCCCCATCGGTCCCAAGGAGCCGGGTCTCCTCGCAGGGCAGGTGCCCGCTCCTGGCTGTGGAGACCGAGGTGCCGGGGCACGTCTCTGGAGGGCTGCAGCAATCCCAGCGGCTCCCTCGGGCCCAGGAGACTCCCCCCTTTGCCAGGCAGCTGGGAGACCTGAGCCGGCTCAGCGCGCCTTGCTGCCTATTGCCAGCTTCTCTGCAGAGCTGGACGGCTCACGCAAGCCGCCCCTCGCCGCTCCGCTCCCAGCTGCTTTCCACCGCGCTGTGCCCGAGCAAGCCCCCTCTGGCCCCGCGCTCCGTGCAGCCGGGGCCACCCCCTCCCTTTCCTCCGGAGCTGCTTTATCTGGGCCAGGCCTGGGAGGATGGAGCACCGCTGGCCTAGATGGGACCGGCGATGGGGAAACTTAGCAAGCCCTGAATGATGATCAGCCATCAGATCCCTCCAGCCCCCCGGCCCAGCCACGTCCTACAAAGCCACGGGGTTGCAGCCAACGCCCGCAGCCGGTGAGGATATGTTCACGGTCTCCTCGACCGGCCCAGCACCAAAGCTGGCTGGTCTGGGAGCCGAAGCCCCAGCTCTCTGCAGTGCCCCGAGGCGCACGGAGCTGGCCCGGGGCAGGAAGGAGGAGCCCGCCCGTCTGTCTGGATCGATCCCCAGGCAGGGAGGGACAGCTCGGCGCTCCCGGCCGGGGGATTTTCTGCCTTTCAAGGCAGGCTTTGGAACAAATCCCTGGCCCCATGCCTGGCCGGCGGGAGGGGGAAGGGGTGCAGCCCATTGATCTGATGCTTTTAATCTCAGCCGTTATCGACACGCTGCAGCCGCGGGACGTGGGGAGCGAACGGGCCGGGAGGATTAGCCAGACAAAGGCAGCGCCTCCCAGTCCCGTGGCCCCAGCAGTCCTCCCAGGAGGGCCACGGCCAGGAGCGCGTGCCAGCTCGCGGTGCCCAGGCCGGCAGGCAGCGGGGCTGGGTCTGCTCTGCGCGGAGCAGCTCCTTTGCCGGTGCAGCTCTCCGAGGCACGGGACTGGATGCAGCCCTAACGACACCAGCTAATCACCCACGAACCAGCCCCGTCAGCTGTCGGGCTGCGGAGGAACAAGCCTGGCGGCCCAGGGGCTGCGGCGGGACGGCCACCTGCCCAGAAGCAGCTCTTGCCTTTGGTGCTAACAGCAAGGCAGCTCCGGGTGCCTCTGACCAAGGGGTCAGGCATAGCCCGCCACGAGGGACGACTGGCCACAGACAGGCTCCGGTTGGCCGTCCCAGCCCCCATAGAGAAGCAGGGCTGGCAGGGAGCTGCGGAGGTCACATCCAGTCCAAGCCCTGCTTGAGGCAGGATCAGCCCTGTGCAAACCAGCCCAGACAAACCCGTCATCTAAACTCTTCGTACAATGCCGCCAGCCCTGAAGTGGCACCAGACATCACATCCGGACCTGCCACAGCCGCCAATGCCTTGCTTGTGTGAAGGGGTGTTAATCGATGCTCGAGGGATGCCAGGCAGAGCCCGTGCTCCTGCTGCAGGGGAAGGCAAAACCCTCCATGTCGGTGCCAATCTGACCGGGGGGTGGGCATCCCATCTTGACCCTAAATACGGCATCGGTCTGAGCCTGAGCGCAGGAGCAAGACCCTCTAGCAGCGTACCCCCGCTCGCCGCCCTCCAGCCAGGACGTGCGGGGTCGGTGCCAGCAGGAGCATTGGCACAAGCCAGCCCCATCCCCAGCCTGGGCTGCAGCCTCTGGGGGAGGCTTCAAACCCCCTAACACATGGAGCAGAAAGCGGGTAGGAGCAACCGGCACAGCCCAGAAACTTGGGAAATCCCATAGCAGAGCACAGGCATCGCTGCATCCCAGTGCCCGTCCAGCCTCTCCTTGACACCTCCAGGGACAGAGAGTCCTCCCGTCCCTGGCGTCCATCCCACGGCCTCCCTGCACTGACACCGAAGACGTTTTCCCTGGTCTCCAACCTAAACCAACTTTGCCATAACTTCCAGCCGCTGCTCTGCATCCTCCTCTCTGCAGCAAGATCCTCCTCTCTGCTCCTACTCTCTCCATCATCCCCGAGGGCCAAGCAAGTCCCCAAGTTGGCGTCACCTTGATGCTGGTTGCTGCCAGCCCTGCCACACACCCCTCGCTCCAGGGGTTTTCAGCTCAATGCGTTTCCCGCAGAAAAGGCAGATGGCTTGAACCCGGCACTTCTCGCAGGGCTCAGGAAGGAGCCTGTGGCGGGAAGGAGATCGGCGGCACCCGGCAGGCTCGGCTCCTTTCGGCTGGGAAAGGATCTCTTGTGGGTGCTTGGCATGCACGCGCTCTGCATCGCTCTCCGCCTCCTCTCGCCCCGTGGAAGTTTCCCAGAGATGCAGACGGTCAAGCCTCAGTGCGTGTGAAACCGCAGCCTCGTTTCCCAGCCAGCTCCCTTCTTCAGAGGCCTGAAGAGCAGGAGGTCAGATCCCGTGGGGTTTGTGGGGCATGGCTTGTGCTCCTTTGGAAACCGCCTCTGTGGAAGCAGATCCGGACTTGACCGCTGCTCGGGGCAGGGGCGTGGGAGCAGGCTCTCCCCGTGCTGCACGGCTGCAACGTGCCCGGTGCCTCTCCCCACCTGAAGCCCCAGCCCTCGTCTGGCGCCACGGGTCTCCGAGCCCACGCGATAATGCATGCGGTGCAAGGATGGAGCGGGACGCAGAGTCCTTTCCACGTGCCCCCGTGAAGGACATGACAAAACCATCGGCACCGTGTATAATGGAGGAGCTGCCGCAGCAGGTGGTGCCCGGCTGGGTCCGCTGGTATTTTGCATTCATGTTTCATTTGCATGACGTGGCCCCCTCGTTAATCACTGCTCTGCGCGGTGTTTCATTACTGGGAGAGAGCAGGGGGCCAGGCTGGGCGCCGGGTTGGCAGCGAGTGAGGACGGAGCCTCTCCCTAACACAGCTCCCGTCCCGAGCGCTTGCTTGAGGTTTGGGTGTTGGGAAACACCCCGCAGAAGCAGACACGACCTCCAAAGCGTTCGGCTCAAGTCCCTTCTCTGCGCGAGCTCCCTGGCTTGGCGCTCGGGCTGTCTGAGCCCCCACAACAAACTTGACCTTGAATTCCCAGCATTGAAAAAAAACCCCTTAAAGCAAAAACAAAGACAGCAGAAAGGCTCTTCAGCGGGCTGCTCAAAGCAGTGCAAAGCAGCAAATGGAGCCTGGGTCTCTGCCTCTTTCTGCCTCCGCACATCCCCTAAATGGCAGATCTGGAGTCTGAAGAGCTCCCAACCATCAGGCCTTGAGGTCGAGATTGCACAGGGGTGGCACACGTGGTTTGCAGACAGGCAGAGGTGGGATCTCACAGCAGTCACAGGTGTATCTGCAAAGAGACCCTCTGCTGTGACCCCAGGAAGCCACGTTCTCCCCCCAGCGGCAGGGAGAGGACCGAGGGCATCGCGGACGCATGACGGAGCAGGGGGCCGGCTCATTCCCTGGCCCCAGGGCACGAGGGGCTGGCGTGGGGGTGGATCGATGCCAGAGGCGAAGGAAGCAGCACCTGGGCAGGCCCCAGACAGGCTGGAGCGGGATCGATTTGCTCCGAGGCCCCTTCCGGCTGCTGAGGCTGCCGGGGATCGATGCGCGAAGCAGCCGCACGCCGGGGAAGCCGAGGCTGTGTCCAGCCTTCAGGAAAGATCGATGGTCGGAGGAAGGAGGGGCAGCCTTGGCATTCAAGCTCCTTCCAGCCAGGGGCCTGTCTTGGCTGGCCAGTGCCTGCTCTCCACTTTGTCCTGTTTCTGCCCTTCTACCTCAAATGAGATATTTCCTCCTCCTGCAATCGGTCTGGTCAGGCACCAAATAAGAAACCTCATGGTCCAAGCAGCCCCAGTAGCCACGGCCTCCACTGCCGCTGCCAAATGCAGCTGCCTCTGGTGTGGAACAGCCAGAGAGAAGAGGAGGAGAGTCCCTGCACCCGCAGCGCATGCGCAAGGAAGCAGGAGGGGGAGAGGAAAGGGCCTGGGTTGGACTTTAGCCAGGAGATTTCATAGACATTCGGGCTGGAAGGGACCTCGGAAGATCATCGAGTCCAGCCCCCCCCCCCGCCCCAGGGGCAGGAAGTCAGCTGGGGTCATAGGATCCCAGCAAGATAAGCATCCAATTTACTGTTGAAGGTGTTCAATGTAGGTACATGAACCACCTCCGGTGGCAGGCTGTTCCAGACCCTGGGGGCTCGGACAGTAAAAAAATTCTTCCTTATGTCCAGCCTGAAACGGTCTTGCAGGAGTTTCTGACCGTTCGACCTAGTCGTCATCCCTTGGGGCGCTCTGGTGAACAATCGTCCCCCTAGATCCTGGTGGTCACCCCTGATAAACTTGTAGGTGGCCATCAGATCACCCCTGAGCCTGCGCTTTTCCAGGCTAAAGAGCCCCAGGGCTCTCAGCCTGTCATCGTAGGGTCTGCTTCCCTGACCTCTGATCATGCGCGTGGCTCTTCTCTGCACTCTCTCAAGCTTCTCCACATCCTTTTTGAATTGTGGAGCCCAAAACTGGACGCAGTACTCCAGCTGCGGCCTCACTAAGGCCGAGTACAGGGGGAGAATGACGTCCCAGGATTTGCTTGAGAAGCATCTATGAATGCAAGCCAGCGTTTTGGTGGCTTTATTGGTCACAGCATCGCATTGCAGGCTCGTGTTCATCTTGTGGTAAGTCATGACCACCAAGTCCCTTTCTTCCATAGTGCTAGCCAGAGTAGCACTGCCGAGCCTATAAGGATGCTGCGGGTTTTTCTTCCCAAGGTGGAGAACCTTGCATTTTTCGGTGTTGAACACCATCAGATTCTCATCTGCCCATTTCTTGAGCCTGTCCAGGTCAGCCTGGATCACCCGCCTGTCTTCTGGTGTGGATGCTTTGCCCCAGAGTTTGGTGTCATCAGCGAACTTGGCCAACTTGGAGATGAGCACACAAATGCCACCTGTGAAGACTTAGCCACTGTGACCGGAGAAGGACACATGCAGTCAGTGCTCAGCGTAGGATCCTTATCCACAATGCCCAAACAATGCACATTACCCACAACGCGCGGGGAACGCACACATTACCCCGTTGCTCACACAGCCCGAGAGGCCGTGCATGCTGTCCTCCCGCGTCTCCGTGGGAGAGCGTGACCCTCACTGCCGAGGGACTGCGTGCCACTGCCCGGTGCCCACAGGACTCCCGTGACCCAGGCTGCCCTGGGAGCACTCCCTGCCCGCAGGCCCAGGCTTGGCTCCAAACACCACCCTCTTGGGGAACGCAGCTGCCCGTGGGACCCAGTGCCGGCACCGGAGCCTCGCGGCGCTTGGAGGGGGAACGTCAGCCCTGCTGGACACCTGTCTGAAGCAGCGACCTTCCCCTGGGCCACATCTTCACCCAAACCAGCTCTGCCACAGACTCCCCGCATGTCCACGGGCATGTCACTTAGCCTCTGTGCAATGGGTGTGAGAGCTGCACCCCCTTTCAGGGTGCAGGGAAGACAAATGCACTGAGACACGCAGTGCATGTGCCACAGCCCAGGGCCCTGCACGTGCCAAGCTAGGAGCAGCTTAGGTCAAGACCGCTCTGCAGGGTTTTCCATGCTGACATGGCTACCACGGAGCAAGGGGAAGCCCAGCCCATGGCTCAGAAATCCCCTCAGCAGCTTCCTCCGAGCGGGCGCAGAGGCAGGCTGCTGCCTTGGGTCTGGGCAGCGTTCAGGGCACGCTGCAAAGACCATCTGTTGCCTGCAGGAAGGAGGAGCTGAGGGGGCTCCTCGGGAGCACGGTGGGGGCAGGGCACCTCCTGCTGCTTGGAATTAGTGGCTGGTGAGTTATTTAACGAGATGCCGGGGGCGGAAGGGCTGTTGCACACAGGGGACTATTCCTCGGAGGACTGGCATTTTCAGAGCCCACCAGGGAGCCTGCATCTCTAAATGCACGCATTTGTTGCTGCTGTGTGTGTCCCCGGCACGTCAGGAGCATGCCCTGCACTCCCCATCTCCCTTCCAGGCAGACCCACCCAGAAATGGAGCAGAGAAGAGCCTGCCGCTCCCAAGCTGGATGCAGGGAGGCTGAGACTGGCAGCGAAGGGCACCCTTCGGCCTTAGGGCAGGAGGGATGGGTGCGGGGGTGCCTGTGGCAGCAGCCTCAGGTATGCCCGTGACCCCCAGTCAAGGTGTTTCAGCTGCTGCAGTGATACCCAGGGGAGGGTGGGCACGGATGTCGTGCTAGCCTGCCCTTTGGAGTCGGCTTCCTGCCAGGCGGAAGCATGCCCAGCACCCAACGCAAAGCATTCATGCCGCTCTCTCCAAGCACAAGGCGCCCCAGGAATTGCACAGCAGGGCCCAGCTCCCCCTGGGAGCGCCAGCCACGTCTGACTTAGTCCTTGCCCCAGCACCGGCGCTGCTTTAGCATCTAGAGGCCTCGGCGAAGGCCAGGACCTCGCTGCGCTGAGAGCTGCCTGGCCCCAAGAGCTCGCGGCCTGAGCGGACCAGACAGGGTGTTGCACGGCCGGGGCAGGGCTGGGAGCAAGAGCCCAGGGCTCCGGGGCTGTGCTGCCTTTTTGCACGCCCCAATCAGGGGCCGAGGGAGCATCTCCTCCTGGTAATGCAATGCGGGATCATCCCCATAGCTGGCAGCCCAGCACCTTCCCCGCTGCTGGAGGAGCTCCCCCGGGGCCGCGGGGTTGAAGCTGCCAGGCTGCTCCTCACCCCTTTTGCAGGGCATGTGGATGCCACCACGCGGCTGCCGGCTCCGTCCCCGGGCAGAGGAGGGTGCTGGGCTGGGATGCAGCACAGAAACGCCATGCGTAGGCCAGCTCGGGGCCCACGGGGTGCCTGTGGCAGGGCCCCAGATGCCTTGGGGACTGCCCCCCCCATGCTCTCCCTCCGCGGAGCGGGGAGCGTCTCCCCCCAAAGCACAATGCCCCTTTCAGCTCGGCAGGGAGGGCGAGCATCCAAGCATCTGCATCGGCTGGGCTGCGGGCCAGGGAGGCGCCTGAGTGGGCCTATTGTCTGCTCCAGGGCCCCCTTGTTTCCCGGGGAAGGCTGCCCCAGCTGCAGGGCCTGATCCGGGCTCCAGGGGAGGGAGCGTGCTCCCGGGCTTCCCTTCCAGGCTCCCACCCGACGCAGCGCCAGGAATCGCTTCCCCTCGATGCCCGCCCCGCAGTGCCGCTGGCATGGGCTCCCGTCCCTCTGCCCCTCTGCTTGGCGGGGCGAACCGAGCCTGGCTCTTCCAGGCTCCCCTCCTTCCCCTGCCCTGGTCCAGCGTGCAGGCGCCTCTCCATCCCAGGTCCCGCGGCCCATGCCTTGCACGGGCTCGCTCCTGTCTCTCTTGGAAATGCCACCGCTGCCCCGTGTGCATCCCCCTGCTCCTCAGGGTCACCGCGTGCACTCCGGATGCTCTCCCCCGGCGCGTCGCCCGGGCCCTGGCCTCGTTTCCTCAGCCGGTGGCACGGCCGCACGCCCACCTCGTACGCCAAGGTCACAAGCAGAAAGAGCGAGGCAGACAGCTGCCCTGTCACCGCCGCCAGCCTGACTCCCCTCCCCGCACCGCATCACCAGCGCTTCCCCTAATCCCCCTCTTCTCCGGCTTAACGAACGGCCTCAAGTGCTTTGCTGAAGCCCTGGGAGCCGAGACCCGCTGCACCGCCTTTGTCTGGGAAATCAGCTGTTATCGGAAGGAGCTGTCAGGCCCGCCTGGCGCCATCTCTCTCTCGCAGACAACCCACCGTGCACTTCATTCAGCCCCTGTTCCCTTCACCTCCAGGACTTTAATTATCCCTCCCTCCAGCCTACCACCAGATTTAGCATCTGCTCTTGCCCAGAGCCCTTTCCTGCACCTTGGAGGCTGCGCTGGCTGCTGCACGGTGCCTGCCCGGACGTGGCCGCTTCGCTCCAGACACTTGCGACCAGCCGCACACCTCGCGTGCCGAGATGGAGATCGGCGTCCCCTGCCCTGAGGTTTTGTTTCTGCCTCTGAGGCCGTTTCCTTCCCCTCGCTGGCACTAGTCACCCCCAAGGGCACCGCCTTCGTGAGCCCCTGGGACCAGCAGGTACCATCCCTGCCTGCCCGAGCCGGCCGCCCTCCCCGCGGCGCTGTACTCACCGGAGGTTCCTGGGGTAGATGAACGACTTGTCCACCCTGAAAAACAAGGAGAGAGGGGTCAGAGGGGTCCTGACCCTAGGAGTCAGGTCATAGGAAAGCAGGGCTGGAAGGAGCCACAGGGGTCACCTCTCCTCCAGGCCCCCGCCTGTCCAAACCACCCCGTGCAAATCCTCGTCTAAACCCATGCAGGCAACCCCGTCACGCTGGGGCACCGTGGCGCCCACCATCCAGTTGCTGCCCAGGGGTGTTAGGATCAAATCCAGACTAGCCAGCACCCCCAAGGCTGATGCAGAGGGGAGCGCGGAGAGGGCCGGGGGAAGCCTGTAAGCCTGGCTGGAGGAGTCATGGGACAACCGAGAAGCAGATCCCGGGGCTGGGGGAGTGGGGCAGGCTCCCCGTCCAGGTGGCGCGAGGAGAGGCTGTCGGCAGGGTCAGCGGGGTCGTGATGGCACCCCAGCATCAGGGGGACCCTCCCCAGGGCCCTGGCATGATTGAGAGCAGCTTGGACCGTGGAGCCACGTGGATCCTCTCCCATGGAGCAGGGGAGGGAGGCCGAGTCACCCGGGCTGGTGCTCTGGATGGGAGCCTGATCCAGCACCAAGGGGCCCCGGTCGTGGAGACGGTCGCTCCCCCTTGTCCGGCAGCAGCATCGGGGCAATCTGTGCCAAAGGGCAGGGGCACAAACAACAAACAAGCCCGAGCCTCCGGCCTCGACCCTGGAACCAGTCCGACCGGCCGTGCCGCACTCCTGGCTGTTTAGGGTTAAACACGGCGCGTTTGCAAGCACCGGGCCCCGGCTGCTTTCCCCGGCACCGGCGCTGGCAGCCAGGCCCCCCACACGCAACAGGGCTGAGACCACGGCTTCTCCACCCCTTGGGCCACGCTGGCTCTGCTTGGGAGCACAGAAAGGAACCAGAGCCAGGCAGACCCCTCGGACAGACCCCAGCAGGTCGGACGGCTTTTAACCCTGTTGCCACGTCTGGGTTTATCATGTGCATCGTGTTGCCCCATCAGCACCCCTGGGAGGGCTTGGAGGCACCCCGGGGACTACAGCTGGCCTGAATCGTGGTCGTGCCAGCTCTCAGGTGCACATGACGGGCACAGCCGGCCGCAGCCACCACTCAAGTGGAGGGTCGTAAAGAGCCCGGGTCCAAGCTCAGCCCCGCTCCCCTGACATCGGGGCACACCACGGCCGAGTTGGCCCAGGCTCCAGTGGGGCAGTGCTGCTTGGCCCCGGGCACCCGCTCCTTGGTGTCCCCTGGCTCCAAACAGGCTGGTCAGTCCCCTGCCCGTTTCTAGCCAGCGCAGCAACCAGGTGCTTTGGGGAGGCTAGAGATGCACCAGGGAGCGGGGTTAAACCCTTGGTTTCAGCCTAGGCACCCCCACCTGCCCCTGCTCATGCTCTTTGCAAGCCGTATATTGGCAGCTGGGGCTCGATGCAGCCACGTCACCTCCTGACACGCGTGGACAGCACCAGGGCACCTCTCCTGCGCAGGGAACGCGATGGCAGCGCAGCAGAGCCTCTCCCGCCCCATTACGCACCCGTGAGGCCTGCCAGGGAGGGAGGGGGTTTAGGGGAGCGACCACGTCTTTGCCACGAAAGCTCAAGGGGCAGCACGGCCAGGGCCGCACGGAGAGCCAGCACGCTGCAGGGGCCGGAGCCAGCACACCTGGGTTCCCATCCCAGCCCGGAGCAGCTGGCATGGAAGGGGCTCGGGGGGAAGGACGGAGACAGCCGGGGCCACAACACAGCCCGCCACG
>NW_005842063.1:1388104-1393660 GCF_000455745.1 Alligator sinensis | reverse complement strand
ACCCCGGCGCCCTTCTGCCGCGATGCTGCAGGCGCTGGCGACGCAGGTATGTGCTGCTCCCAGCCCGCCTGGCCCCGCGGCTCGCGCTGCCTGCTCCACCGTCCCCGAGGCCTGGGGACGGGCCGCGCAGAGGGTTTCCAGGCAACAAATGCACCGGGGGCCGCGGCGCCAGCAGGGAGGACATGCAGAGGAGTAAACACAGGCCTGCAAGACAACGGGGACCGCTCCCTCCTGCCCCGCTGCAGTCCTGCCTGGGCCCAGCAGGGGGCCAGGGGCATTGGGGCAGCTCCGGCCTCTCCGCCCGGGACGCGGGGGCAGCTCGGGCCCGAGTCCACGAGGGCCAGGGGCTGGTCTGCTCCACACCCCCCGCCCCGAGCCCAGACACGAGGTGCCACCTGCTGCCCGCACGCCCTGTGGGCACAGGGAGCTGGCATATGCCCCCGGGGCGAAGGGCTGAGCCCAGCAGCCTCCATCCCCCAGGATTTCCCAGGGGTGCTAGACGGCCGTGGCCTGGGCAGCATCCAGCACCTGGTCCCAGCATGAGGCCACCTGGACCCGGCCCGGCCTGGGCAGGACAGCACCTGAGGGCCCCAAATGACATGGTGGGGAGGACAGCTGCTAGCATCCGGGGGCACGGCCAGCCCCGGGGTCAGCAGCATGGGTTTTCACCCTGCCCCACCAGATGCTCTGCTTTCTCCTTGTTGCCCTGTGCTCTCTGCCTGATTTGCTGCTCTGCTTTCTGCTCCCTGCCCTGTGCCCCCTGCCCTACAGGCTGCTCTGCTTTCTGCTCCCTGCCCTATCTGCTGCCGCGTTGCCTGCCCCCTCCCTGGTCTGCCGTGTGCCACACACACATGCCACTGGTGACATGCATGCCGCAGGTTGCCCATGCTCCCCGCCGGGCTAGACGCTCGCACCAGCCTGCTGCAGCCCCACAGGCGAGGACCAGCCCGTGGGCACCTTAGCTCCGATGTGGATCTCCCCAGGTGTGACATGTCCCGGACACACAGGAGGAAAACAAGCTCCATCAGTGTGGAGGGGGAAACTGAGGCACGAAGCGGGGAAGAGGGCTTGTCCACAGCTATCCAGCCAGCCAGTGGCAGGGCAAGTGGGACCCAGGAGCCCAGGCATCCAGACTTGGGTGCTTAGTGCCAAGGCACCTCCCCTGGGTCCCAGCTGTGAGAGGCGGGCCGTGGGGGGTGGCAGTGCCGCCCCTGGCCTTAGCCACGCGTGAGCCCGCACCATGCGGGAGGCACCCCGTGCCCATCCGTGCTCCGATGCCTTCGGGGGCAGAGCTGGAGGGAGCCGGGAGAGCGGGTCCGGGCAGGGACAGGGCGCGGGGAAACGGGGCCGGAGCACAAGGAACAGCCCGCACTTGCAGAGCTGGGCTGGGACAGCGGGAACTGGGCTGGGCCTGGGGCATACTGGCTGAGCTGGGGCTGGGCCCGGGGGCGCGGGCAGAGCTGCACGACGCAGAGCCCCCGCACCGCGGCACGTACCCTCCATAGGCCCCGAAGGTGAAGCTCCGCTTCCTGGCGCTCATGCCGGCCGCCCGCTCCAGTCGCCAGCTCCTGCAGCTGCAGAGTCCAGAGTGGCAGTGACTGCCCGGCCTCGCCTCGCCTCGCCTCGCCCAAACCCCTCCCCGCCGCCTCGGCAGCTTCCTTCCAGCCCCACCGGCTCCGGGCAGCGCAGGCAGGCAGGGCCGGGGCTCTCCGCACCCGCCAGCCCGCGATTCTCCACCCCCGGCAGCTCTGGAGCAGCTGGCACCGGCTCTCCGAGGGACCCATTAGCTCTGCCTTGGCAGGAGGCCCGAGGGAGGCCCTAGCAGAGGCTGGGCCAGAACTGGCAGGCACCGGGCACCCAGCTGGCGTGCCCACCGGGGCCCCGCCAGCAGCAGGGATGCTCTTTGCTATCAGGGCACTGCTGTGGGGAAGCTTGCAGCAGCCCCCATGCCCCGGCACGGGCCGGTGGAAAGCCCTGGCGTGGCCGAGCAGCGGCGGGGATTCCAGGCCGACAAGCGGCTGGATTGTGGCCAGGCCGAGCGGCTAGGGAGGGGGTGGCGGGCACGGAGGAGGCAGGAGAATGGCAGGCCTTGTTCGGGGCCGGCGCGAGCTCTGCGTGGCCTGGCTCCTTGCTGACCGCGGCTTTCCAGGCCGGCGGGAGGGGGAAAAGTGCTGCAGCCTACGTGCCAGCTGCACCCCTGGGCTCCGGGCAGAGCAGAGAGCGCAGACCATGCAGCACCCCGAGCCCTGCTCTGCCCACAGCACCCCTGGCTGACCCAGCCCCAGGAGATGGGGATCCCCTTCCTGCAGGGTCTAGGCATGCAAGACCCCTGGCTCAGGCTGCCCGGCTCTGTCCCTGGCTCCTTGCCCCAGCTTCAGGTGTGGGGCACGGCTCTGCCCTGCCTCGGGGAAGGCAGGGGCACGGTGTCAGGGGGCTCAGCCGTAGGCACCGTGCCATCAGCCTGCCCATCAGTGCCATGACATCTCCCCGGGGCAGGAGACGGCCTGTACGGCCACGGCTCCAGGCTGCAAAACAACCCCCCCAAATGCAGAACAGACTTATCCCCAGCTCCACAAACCGGGGGCTGGGGCATGTCAGCGCTCCCAGAGCCAGGGGCTGGGAAGCTTGACTGGGAGTGGGCAGCTGTGCAACAGCTGGCGCCACATCTGGCCTCGGGAGCCCTGCCACACGCCCAGGCTCTCAGGGCTGGGGGCAGAGAGGAGGCTGCAAAGCAGAGCTTGCAAACCAGGCCTAGACCTCGGCCTGGCCCTGAGCCGGCGTGTGGGCACTTGGCCCCATCCAACAGCTCCGCCACCTTCATGTGCCACGTGCACACCAGCTAGCATGTGCACTGCGCAGGCAGGCACACGTGCACACCCCAACGCCCGCCTGCTCCCCTGAAAAGGCCAACGCAGCAGAGGCCGCCCCGCGCACTCCGACACACCAACATGTATGCCCGTGTACTCACACACGTGTGCACACGGGTGCGTGCAGAGGTGGGACTGGACCGGCCGGGATGTCCCATCCCATCACCCCTGGCAGGTCCGGAGCCATCTCCAGCCCCAAGCAGAGCTGCAGCCATGGGTGCAGCTGTGCCCAGCTGTGCTCGCTCCTACCCATTAGGCAGCACTGCCAGGCCGGTCAGCGGGCGCCCTCTGCTGGAGTGTGCCAGGCCCTGCCAGCCAGCACCGTGGACAGCAACCCCACTCCCCCACATGCTCCAGGCCCCGCCAGCTCCAGCCCTCTTGCAAATCAGACACGGGTCCAAGAGCCACCAGCTCCCCCTGGGCCTGGCTTGCCCGGGACCATGCACGCAGATGAAAAGGGGAACGTGGGAGGCATTGAGCTGCTAACAAGGCCGGCGGCTGGGCTGGCAGATCGGGAGCTAGCATGCAGGGGCGAATGCCAGCCCCGGCTTGGCACGCCACCCAGGCAGGTGTAGGGCCCTGGGGCAGCCTGCGAGCGCCCTTTTCTGGGGGCAGTGGGGGGCTTGCTATTGGCTCTGGAGCAGACTGGAGGGGGGGAAATGCAACCCCCGGGGTTCACACAGAAAACTGCCCCCTCCTCCTGCCCCACAGCACCTTGGCTGCCCCTTGCGCACAGGCCACTTCAGCACCCGGCCCGCAGCCTCCAACAATGCTCCTGCCACCTACCCCTTCCCCTGCTGCGCATGAATCACGGGGGATAATTGCAGCTCCCCGGCGGAACAATGCGCCTATATATAATCCGTGCACACGCACACCCCCTCCCCGCCCACGGTCGGCACGCGGGACGCAGGCAACCACTGCAGCAAGCAGATGTTTCGGCGGGGGTCGGAAACATGTTTTGGCCTGGGCCGGTCCAGCTCCCGCCTGCAGCCAGGAGGGCTGGAAATGCACCGGACAGAGAGCTCCAGGACTGAGAGTCTCGCCTGCCTCTGCGGGCTGGGGCTGGAGGGGTTATGTGCTCTGGTCCAGGAGACTCTGGGGCCCAAAGGGCTGGGGGGTGCCCTCCACCTGTCCCTGGGGACAGGCCCAACCCCTGAGCCCTGCAGGGGCAGGCAGGAGCTAGGGGGAGTCGGCCCAGAGATGGGGCACAGCCCCCTGGCTGTGCCGCTACAGCTGCTCCCGGTTACACCCAGCTCAGGATCCGGCCTCCAGGGGCCACCATGGGAGAGGGGTCTCAGCCCGTGTGCCCTGCTCTCCCTGCTGTGCACCCCCCACCTCCTGCTGGGCAGTGCCAGGCCCCAGGTGCAGCACTGCATGAGTGTGTGCGTGCGGCAGAGTGTGTGTGTGTGTGTGGCAGTGAGCGCGTGTGCAGCGGAGACTGTGTGTGTGCGTGCACCAGAGAGCACAGGCATGTGTGGCAGAGACACTGTATGTGTGCATGTATGTGGCAGTGAATACATGTGTGTGCATGCGTGCAGCAGATGTGTGCATGTGCATGTGTGTGCGCGAGTGCATGCTGGGGGGGCTGCAGTGGAAGAAGGCCCTGGCCCTGCCAACAGTGCTGCAGGGGCAGGGACGCGCTGCCCCCAGCGTGCTTGCCCGGGCCAGGCCAGGCCAGGCAGCAGAGCCCTTCCAACCACCTGCTCTCAGAGCAGGGACTGAGCCGCCTGCACGCCTTGCCCGGCAGCCCCGGGAAAGCCACCGTTCCCAGGAGCCACGGGGCGTCTGGGGCCAGGAAAGGGACTAGCTGCCCAGGGCTGGGACCTCCTGGGGGCACCTGCAAAAGGAGGTGTGGGGCTGGCACACGCAGGGGGACCCTGGACCAGGCAGGGCCATCAGATCTGCTCGCGGGCCTGAGAGCAGCCGGACGCAAGGTCGCGCAACGCAAGGACACACAGCACAGCACGAGTCTCGGGGGCAAGGGCTACAGGGGTGGGTGTGCATGGGGTGCGCGTGCCCGTGGCTGCGCAGACTGCCACGGTCCCTGCACCTGTGGGGGAGCATCTGTGCCCTAGCCTAGGCTGTGCTGTGCCCCAAACCACAGCCCACGGTGCTCCCAGCCCCGATGCCCCTCCACCGCAGCCGACCGGGCCCCGCACAGCCGGCTTGGCCCGCAGCCCTGCCCCCCATGCGCGGCTCAGGCGACGCACCTTCAATTGCATTTCAACCCATCGCAGGAGACGCTCCTTCCCCGGAGAGCGCAGCTGCTGGGCGTAACCCTTTCCAGCCGGAGCCTTCCCTGCTGCGGCTGGAAGAGGACGCAGTGCCCAGGGTGGCACCGGAGGGGCCCTGCCCAGCACAGCTGGCACCCGAGGCGGACGTGACGGCCCTCAGGCTGGCGGGAGGGCCCCGGGCCGCTGGCCAAGGCCTGGGCACAGCGGTCAGGAGAAGCTCCGCACAGCTCGAGCCTTGTGGTGCACGTGCAAAGGGGCTGGCGGAGACGGGTCCATGACCAGACACGTCCCCTCCGAGGCTGGGCACCCCCAGGGCACTGAGGGGCACCCCGCGTCACCGGCAGCAGCACTGGGGCTGGGAGGGGAAACCGAGGCGCAGGCCCGGCGAGGCAGAGAGCCCCCCCGGGGGCCTGAGCTTTCCAGCGCGGCAGCTGCGCGGCGAGCAGCATCCAAGC
>NW_005842063.1:1383895-1387709 GCF_000455745.1 Alligator sinensis | reverse complement strand
GCGGATGGAGGGGCAGGGTGGCAGAGGGTGGGGGAGCGGGGAGCAAGGGCAGGATGGTAGGGGCAGGGGGCCTGGCAAAGGGAGCTTTGGGGGCAGGCCGAGAGGATGAGGCCGGCTGCGCCCCAGGGACGAAGGGGCTGGGACGTGTTGCCCCAGGGGCGTGGGGCTGCCCTGCTGGGAGAGGCTGGAGGAGGCAGAGGGCAGCTGGGGCGAGCGCGGGGCCCTGCTGTGTTTCACGGGGTTCAAGGCCGAGGGCTTGGCCCTGGCGGGGGGACGGCTGCCCCTCCTCAGCCAGGCTGCAGCCCCCTGCACTGGGCACGCCGTGCTCCAGGCATCTGGGGGAGCCCCTCACTGCCACCCCGGGGCCCCGAACCCAGCTCTGGTGATGCCCACCCCTCCCCGAGCTCTGGCCTGGCACGCAAGGCAGCTCATCCGCCCCAGCCCCTCGCCAGCTGTGGGGAGACAATGGAGCTGCTCCCCAGCTGCCCCTTCCCCAGACCCCAGTCAGGGAGGAGCTGCCTACCTGAGGAAGACGGAGAAGCCCTGCCTGCCGCCGCAGCTAGGGCCTGCTTTCAGCTCCTCACACCCAGGCCCAAGGGCTGCAGTGCGGGGAGCCACGACTCTAGGCCTGGAGCTGCTCGGTGTCTGCAGAGGGCCGGATCCGTGCCCTCTGAAGGGCTGGTGGGGGCTCCGGACCAGCACCCAGCAAGGCGCAGGGGGTGAGACCCAGGCACCGTTGTCTTAGCTAAGGTGCAAGCTCTGAGGGGCACAAGGAGAGGGACTTAGTGACATGCACGGGCAGGTTTCTGCAGAGGTGCCTCCAGCCCACAGCTTAGCCCATGGGCAGGGGTAGCTCCTTGCTGCTGCTCCCAAGTGCTGCCCATCATCACCCCAGAGGCTCCAGGCCTAGCCGGGCCCAGCTGCGGAGGGGGACGCGCAGGTGGAGCAGGATTGGAAAATGGAGGCAATTGAGTGAAGCCAGCAATGCAAATAAACACATGCATATTCATAACGCAAATGAAGCGTTGGCTTGGTTTATGCATCAAGGTTGCAGCTCACCCGGTGAGCTGGTTTTAGGGGGGAATTAGGGCCATTGCTGGGCACCCTGCTGCCCAGGCTAGGCCCTTGGAGAAGAGGGCTCAGTCCCTTGGCACAGCCGCTCCCCAGGCCCCTGCTCCCTTCCCTGCAGGGGGAGACCAGGCCTGGCGCAACCCAGGGCTCCCCCAGCCTGCCCCTTGCCCCCCGGTTTGGCAGTGCGGCTTTGAGGACATAGCCTGTGTCTCACCGAGCAGGTGGGGCAGCCACACATGGCTTCCCTCCACCGGTGCCCACCCGCGATGAGCCGCTGCGGTGCGTTTGCCGGTGCAGACGATGGAGTCACTTCCGCTCCTGCTCATCGCCAGCTTCTGACAGCAGCTCCAAGGCGCCGGGCTTGGCTGGAAAGCAATGGGTTGGGTGGGTTTTTTCCTTCTTTCCTGGGATTGTTTTTTTCTCCTGAGCAACGGGTTTCTTTTCAGCTCAGGATCTTCTAAAATGGTGTCCTAAAAACACCAGAGCTTGTAGTCAAATGGGCACCGATGAGTTCCCTCCCAGGGGTAACACCGAGGCATGTGGGCATTAGCTTCTCCACCATGTGACATGGGGAAATTGGTACAGGCAGCAACATGGAGCCCATCCCAAAGGCAGGCAGTGGTCCAGGGATGGTGCCCTCCCCAAAGCTGCCTTCTTGGGCCTGCCGCAGGCTCCAGGGTCCCCCAGGGCAGCGCAGGCATCTAGCAGCAAACGCAGACAGTGAGAACAGGGGAGCATCTGGCTCAGGGGGCACAAAGCCCCTCACCCATGCCCAGCTGCAAGTTGGCACAGGGCCTATGTGGGCTTTCTTCACGCGGCACCCAGAGACCAGCTTCCCTGCCTGTCTCCCATCATCCATCCTCCCTGCAGAGGGGCAGCGCCCAGGCTCAGGCTGGGGTCCGAGGGGCAAGGCCTAAAGCACCAGGCCAGAACTGGCCTGGGCTACAAGGCTCTGGAAGGGTTAAGGGGACCTGCATGGCCCCCCCACGACAAGGCTCCCTGCATCCAGCCCCGGAGGCGCTGCACGCGTGTGCTGCACCCGCCTGTCACATCGCATGGAGGAGCCGCGATGCCAGGGCCAGCGGTGGTGGACGTGACTCCCCATGCGGCCGTGGGAGCGGAGCGGAGCTGTCAGCGCGGCTGACAAGTGACAGGCAGCGGCGAGCACTGGAGAGGTCAGGAGCCACCGCAGCAGCCCCGCCGCCCCTGCACCTGCCCTGCCCTGCATGGGTCAATGCCTCGGGGTCAAGCTGGCGCAGCCAGTGCCTCCCACGGTGCAAGGGGCAGGCATCGGACGGGGACGAGCTGCTCACAGCAATACCAAGGCAGGGTGGTGGGGGGAGGACGTCAGGCACGAGGCAGAGGGAGTGAGCAGACAGGCCCCCACGGCTGTGCTTCCTGGACCCCTGCGATGGGTCCCAGCCCAAAAAGAGCTGCAGCGCAGGGCAGGGATGAAGGATGCGGTCTGCAAACACTGGTCCATGCCCAGTGCAAAGGCAGGGCTTCCTCCCAACCCCTCCATCCATCAGCCATGTAGGAAACCATGGCCGGCGGGCGTCGAGGAGAGGAGGGCAGAGGCGTAAGGATGCTGAGCCACATGCCAAGCGACGGGGAAGCTCAGGGGACTGGGGAGGGCTCTGAGCTGCAGGGGTGGGGTGGGGTGGGGTCCAAAGGCAGAGCCCAGACAGCAGAGGCTGCTCAGGAAAGGCCTGGTTGGGCAGGAAGCCTCACTTCCCTTGCAGCCCCCCCAGGCCCTGGAGGCTGTCACAACTGACAGGGAAGCACGAGCTGGGAGACCTGGGTGCTAGCCTGGTCTCGGACCCCAGCCACGGCCTGAACACACCAGAAGACCGGCTCTCCTGGACTAGTGTCGTTCTCCCAAGGCTCCCGCCCCGAGACAAGGACGGGATGCAACGTACTCAATCACCTTAATGCAGCGACGCGGCTGCGGGTTTCTTTCGAGAAAAAAAAAAAACCAGTTTAATCACCATCTGTTTCTGGGCATTGACCCAACTTTGGGCGGGAGGCTGGAGAGAAGCCGCCGGGAAAGGGGAGGAGGAAATACCTCGCTGCCTTGCGCCGCGGGTCTCCTCCGTCACTGCGGGTGGGGAGCGGGGAGCCGCGCTGGAAGCCTGCGGAGGGAAGGGAGACAATTTGTAATTATTGTGCTGCAAGGTGTTGGACAAGCATGGTGCTACCACCTCTCCAGGAATCACTGGAGGACCTTCCCTTGAATAGCAAGGTGCTGTTTTTGGGAGGACCGGCGAACCCCACCGGTGGGAGGTAATGCCTGGCAGACAGGCCGCGGCAGCCAGTCAAATCTGTTGTTAATGCTCACCTTGGATGTGATCCGATCGCTTGAGCTGCCCCTCGTGCTTCTCAAGGGGAGTCAGACAGATGCTTTCAGGAGACTTCTCCTGGGTCTGTTGCAGGATTTGCTCCCAGAGCTGGTTGGTAGTGGTCTCCTTTCGACTCCCTTCCCTCCCACCCACGGCTTCCCAAGCTCAGTCTGGCATTTCTGCACCAGCTCAGCAACCTGACATGCTGAAGCATGAGCCACGGGCCCTGGCAACGGGAAGATCAGCAGCGCACGACACGCTCCCCACAGAGCCATAAACGGTGTTTCTCAGGGCGAATGCCACTTTGGGCTAGCGGGGTGTTTAAAGGGCAGCTTGGCCCAGCCTGGGCAAGGGCAGAGGAGTTGCAGCTTATCAAGCTGGCTGATACGGCTGCATGGCTAAAG
>NW_005842063.1:1367686-1383864 GCF_000455745.1 Alligator sinensis | reverse complement strand
AAGAATATAAAATGGCTGCTGCCCAAAACTGCATTGAAATGAAGCATTAAAAACAACGTTGCTGGGAGAAACCGGATCGTCAACTTGTTTTGCTGTCCAAATGTGCCGGTGGCCTGAGCCGAAGGGTGGGTTTGGCCAAGGAGCATGAGGAATGGCACCAGGTGGGAGTAACGCACCCGTGCGTGATGAAGGATGAAGAGGAGCCCAGCAGCAGAGCCCCAGGGCGAGGACGGGGATGGCCAGGGTCGGCAGTGGTTAGATGGAGCACCGCGGCGTTTCTGGAAGCACAGAGAAATCCCGCCAGCAGGCCAGAGTTATGCCGCTAGAAGAGCCTACACTTTGGGGCGTCTTTGCTGTCTCTCCCTGCACACACCGTCCCTCTGCCTGCTAAAGGAAAAGGCCAAATCCCTACTCCGAGATGAGACACCCTGAAGAGTTGCTTGGGGCGTAGCTAGAAAACAGCAGCCGCCTCCGTTAGGCTCCAGGATCTGGGCTCTGTCTCAGCTACCCCGCAGCGCCGCTCCTGCGAAACGCACCTCTCCTCCTCCTCCTCCAAGAGCAAGAGACCACAGCACAAGCTGCAGGAAAACAGGGACCAAGAACCTCTAGGAAACACTGGCATCCTACTCGTGGCACTGCTGCCAGAACAGCTAGTGCCAACCGGGCGGGAGCAAACTGCGTCACGGCCCTGGCAGCAGTCTGTGTCTGTGCAAAGCGGCATCAGAGGTGGCTGCCAACAATGTGCAGGGCCTGGCGCCAATGGAGCACAGACCACGGCTGGTCTGCGAACAAGAGCCTGGGCCCTGGGGAATGGGTGCAGGTAGACGGCTCCCCTACGCAAGCGCTCTACCTTCCAGCCTGGGTTTTCATATTGCCACCCAGGTCCCACAAGCTGCTCTCAGCCTGCCTCCAAGTATCTGTGCGGACTCCAGCCTGGCAGAGGAGCTGCTACAAGTGGCTCTTCTCTCTCCAAGGATGAGACCCAGCAGAACAGAAGAAATGCAGGCTCCCTCCCATGCTAACCTGACCCACGGGACTAGGCTTGTGATGTGGGCACCCGGCCCCCAGGAAATGGATGGAAGAAACCAATGCATTTCATGCAGGCATCCTGACAGCCACATCTCATGACCGCTAGTCTCCCCATCAAAGCCATCTTATGGCTTGTGGCCTCATTTAAGACCTGACTGGGATGCCGATGCAGGGCAGCATCCATCCGCCTCTCCAGACGATCGTTCCAGATCCTCAGCGCTCATCTGGTTCCGAAGGCTCGTGGTCTGCTTGAGAGCTCTCATCTCTGCTGCTATCAAACGATGGGTAACAGCTGGGTAGGAAGCCGTGGGTGTGCGAAGGAAGAGGCATGAGGATGCCAGGTGCCACAGCTGGAAGAAGCATTTGTGTCTGCTATCCCCTTCCTCAGGGATGCCATAAGGGTGCACGGCAACTTCAGGACCTGGTTGCGTGGAAAAGGGCGATCCAGCCAGCAGGAGGGTGGTGACCAAAATACCCAGGGAGGGAGATGAGATGCCATGCTATAAATCACAAGGGTGCAGTGGGTAGAGGGTGCGGAAGAACAAGCTAGCTCAGGACACACCGAGCTCCTCAGCAGAGAAAAAATGGCTAAGACTTCAGCTCCTATTTCAGCAGGGCATTTGAGATTGGGGAGAGTGCTACAAGACAGGACTAGCAAGGATTTGAGTAGGAAAGAAGAGATGTGAACTGCCCTTTCTGAAAGGCCAGGCCTGGCATGACAATACCCTATTTGTTTAAAAGGGATGTATAGGTTTACCCCAAATAAGAACTTAAGCCCTCCCTCCTTGTGACCAGAGTCCCAGTAAAATAAGTCTGTTGGTCTATGCTGCATTCGTTGCTTGTATGTTAAAAACAGGCAGGGTGAGGACCTGAGCTCCAGCTGGCTGGGAGATGGGATCTGGCTTTAAAATGTCTTCCCAGCTCCCACACGAGAGCCCCAGCTCTACCTTTCACTCTACAGAGCCTTCACCCATTAACAACAGGAGCAATCCCTCGAGCGTCTTGCAGCTAAGCTACAGGACACAAGTCCAGCTGCTGCTTCCACACCAAGTCTGCTGCTGTGGAGGGCTCAGCTCCTCGCTGCACACCAAGAGCAGGAAGTGGTGTCTTTGCAGATTTAGAAATAGCCTGTGAAGCACCGTCATGGGATAAGACTAGGAGGAGAAAAGCAGTCCTGAGCTGCAGGGCTGAGAGATGAGGCAGGAGATCCTTACCGGAGGCATGAGTGATCTGAGGATGCGAAATGGTCCCTCTACCTCCACAGCTATCTTATCATACACGGAGAACCAGACCAATCTGGAAGGTCACACAGGAGGCCAAATGCTCTAAGCTACAGCTGTCTCGACTGAAGTGGGCTTTGTTACAGTCACGTGTTAAGTGCTGCCTGCACTTGATATAGAAACACCTCTGTCTTGAAGGACAATTACTGCAGCAGAGTTATTTTTGCTTCTGCAGGGGAATAGTTGCCAAATTGTACGCCACACAAAGGAGTCTTCTTGAACCATGAAGGCCCAGTTCTCTACATACTGAAGAAGAGATCACCCGGTCTAAGGCTGCTGGTTCGTCGAACGTTTATTCCGCCTAGGACTTCAATTTCTGTCCAAACACCTACGTGCTCTGATATAGTCTTATTTGCTGCACTGGGTATTTCCCCGCCTCCCCCATTCAATTGCTGAGAATGGCTCCTCTTCATCTGCTTCACAGGTAAAGCTAGTCATTCCCACGTCATATTTTCAGGACATTAGTCTGATCCGTCTGTCCGAGGCCTCTGATGGGAGGCAGTCATGCAGCTCACGCGAACCCTGACTCAACTGTGTTATTTCAGACTCCTTCAGCCTGGCTCCTCGCACCACGGTGAAGTATATTATTAAGCACTACAGGAATGCTTCTGCAGCTGAGGGGGTAACACAGACCTTACTCCCCCCATCTATCCCTGTACGATGCCATTAGGCAAAAGAATTGCATCCACCTGCATTTATCTGAACAAGGTCTTTCAATTTAAATTACCATCCTGGCTGTTAGCTCGAGAACAACAAAACACGCCAATAAGAAGAAATCAATTAGGATTACACGTACGGGTTTACAGGTAGAGTGTTTTTCTACCAGCAGATGTTGTTCTCTGACCCCGCAAGTACTCCACTGCCCGTAGGAACCCTGAGTTTTTACTCGACTACAAAATTAAAACCATTTATTCTTCTGCCACCCGACCATTAGCTCTGTTTCGGGGCATGCTCAACCCGAGGACAGTTAACGGGTCAGACTGACGTAATTCTCAAGAGCGTTAGGAAAACAAGACATAAAACGTCACACAAGATATCCAAACCAATCAAAGTAAAAAAAATGCTTTATGCAGTGTTAAGAGCAGATAGACCATGTGTATGCACTTTAATAAGGCTTCCACAGCTCAAATGACAATTTCAGTCCAATGTTTGCAAATACAGACAAAACAGTAAATGTGCCTTTGATCACATCTTGTACCTGCTTCCTCTGCACAGTTGTAAAATACAGCAATGCCAAGGCCGTAAGGTACATCTATACGTTACCTCTGTATAACCGCGTCTACGTGTACATCATGGTTTGCAATTCTTCCCTGTGAAGTTTAGAGATTTAGTTTTGCAATGTTTTAATCTCAAGGAAGAGCCCTAGTAACAAATCATAAAATAACAGCAAATTGAAAAAAATATCAAGTTTCCAGGGGCTATGTACATGAGTGCGTGCTTCAGTCTAGAAAGTAGAATAAAATCTCTGGCAGGCAAACAAACCTGTTTGCAAGGGAAGGAGAGTTGCTTAATCAAGCACTAACAACAGCGTACTGAAGTTTTACTGAAGTCTTTACCTTGGGAAAGAATAAACTGCTCAGCTGCACTGCTATACCTCTCGAAGATCCAGCCCTCTTACTGGATTCAAACCCATACCTTGAGGTCCAAAGTCAAGCCAGAGGCAAATCTTAGCTTGAAGCTGCCCTTTCCAAATCATTTCAAAGCCATTATCAGTGGCTTCCCAGCTGCTCCACGTAGCACACTTTATGCCAATTGTTTTGCAACTCACTGGTCCACACTTGCTGCCGGAACTCCCCAGCACCCTTCCCCAAAATGATTCAGGAAGAGCAGGAGGGGAGACCAATATAATATAGACAGATGAAAACAACAGAGAGAGAAAGGACAAAGACTCATCGTTTTATGACAGGCAGCCAAAATTACTCTGATAAAAGGTACATTTTAAAAAGACCGCTACCAAGATTACTGGGTCCATATTTTCATATCCCGCCCCCAACCCCTCCACTCCTGTCCCCCTTGCCTGCAAAGCTTCTGCTTTTTTAATACGCTACTTTTGCTCAAACAGTCCTTTAAAAAATAAAATGATCCGATAACAGCCCAAACCTCAGAATTGTTGTCAAGAGCCAGCGTACAAATCAGTTAAGACTCTCTTGCTAAGGGAAGACATTTAAGTCTATGCAGGTACCAGGAAATCTCTAACTTGATTATGAAAAAGGCCTTGGCAGTGCCCTTTTTCGGTGTTCGAGTGGTACGTTACGTCCTGCTAGTAATATTTAACAGGACCAGGAAGAGAGCCTTTCTGAGAATTACAGAAGATGTATCAAAAAAGTGTTAGCGCTTTCCTGAAAAGAAGGGAATGACAACAGAAAGAAAGTCTTGTTACGTAAAAAAAACAACCGCGTTACCCAAACATGACCCCCCAACCCCTTTGGTAGCTCTGACTCAGATGTTCTAGCAAAGATCAGTTCAAGGCTCCCAAACTGATCTGTAGAGTGTAAAGGATTTCTGGCTCTTGGCAGTAGCATACTGGAGAAAGATGTTATCAAAAGTTGTTAAAATAGTCAACATTTCTAAAAACACGTTTCACAGAGAAAGACCATGTGATTATTAAAGTTAGGATCGTAATGTTTGGAAGTGAAACTGCAAAAGGATGAGTGCGTGATAATAAAGTCTCCAGAGACAGTGGAAGGGGGAAGTCTCCCAGCCCCTTGATCTCTGCGTCTAAGAATCACTGATGGAAGGCTTTCATAGGCGGGCCACAGCTTACATCTTGGGGTACATATATGAAGTTTGAAAAAGCTAGACATTCCTCACAATTAACAATTTCTTTACTTCCATGCTGTACTGAAAGAGTAATAGCGGATCAAAGACAGGATATCTGTAAGCAGGTTTATGTCTAAAGACTTACTTTAGGACAGATCAAGATGTTTTTGATCTACTATATTACAATTCCATTATGGAAAGATGACCGTGGTATGAAATCTGAGTAAGGAAATACAATAAAATGCCACTCCCTTCCTCAGCTAGAAAGTTCTGTCTGTAAACACGATATACTGTTACTGCTACTAAACTTTGCAACCTTACTTTGCTTTATTAAATATAAAATTTGAGACGCTCTCTTGAAGTCAGGATGTCCTTCAGTGCAATCTGCTTTGACGTAAGGCATTTTGGGGCAGTCATTTCAGAATTGGTTTCTGCCTTCTGGAAGAGTCAAGCAACTGTTGAGTCCTATATATCCACCTTTGCTTTTAATGCCCTACCATGTCAAAATCCTCTTCCCTTCTGGTCATTTCTCTGCTGCCAGCGGGTATAAAAAAAACCTTTAGTGTCCAAGAAGACCAGTCCCTGGAAGCAAACAAAAAAATACACACTTTTAAGATGAAATAAATGTAGGCTCATAGGTTTAAACAAAGGGGTGAAAAAAATAAATGCCTTACCTTTAAATCCTTCTTCAGGCATACAAACTGAAAGGAAAAAGGATAATGTATTAGACGCCTCCAGTGACATGCCTTCCAGAAGAATCAGGTGTCTGATTTAAAGCATATTTCAAGCTGTCAACTGAATATTCAGCTGACGGCTATGGGAAGATCTTCAACACTGCTGTCTCTAGTCCATCTCTCCCACCTTTCTTGTATGACTTGAACTCTACAAATCAGCCTCTCTCTCTTTCAACATTTCCCGTTCCAGGCTCAGCTTGGTTCCGTATGGCCATAATTTGTGTTTAAACCACTGAGCAGAAACACTGTTTCTACAAATGAGAATGTTTCTAGAACATAGTTATGAGTTCTTCTTTACCTTGCATAACATCATCCATTGCTGCATAATCTGCGATGGGTTCATCAGCCTATAAAACAAACCGAACACTGAACCAAAAAAAAATAAAATAAAATTGGCACGATCATGAAAAGCTATGAGGTCCTAGTAGCTGAGGGAAGGAATCTAGCTGCTGTGTATCTGAACAGATCAGAGAGGAACGCAAACAAGATCTGCTCCCAGAGCAGGGTTGTTTTAGGGCAGCGAGTGATAAGAAAAGAAAGCTGGAAAAATTTGTTGTGGTTTAGAACCATATGCTTCCATCTCGCTGAAATCATTTAAGCATCTCTCAAAATCCCTTCCTGAACTGGCACCTCCAAATTGCTTAAGTGGCACATTTGTAAGGGGGCATCGGAGCAGAGGGATGAAGATACTTAATCTGGAATGCTAATATACTGGTTGTTTTTTTGGCCATCTGCTGCCTGTTAAACTGACAAGCACACAGCTTCACAGCGACACTTGCTAGGGCATTAATTAGGCTTGACCAGACATAAGTGATCTTTAAAGAAACAACATATTTCCCCTCAAGAAGATCAAGAAGTTAAGTAGGAGAATCTATTAATGAGGTTACATGGTTTAGTGCTCATAAGGAAGAGAGTGAAGACTGAACTGCAAAACCTGGATTTTGACAGCTCTGCTCACGGATCTGGTGCATGAGATTCTAAATGCACCAAACACATGTATCATCAGTGTAAAAATCAGTTAGGCTTTGTGAAGTTACAGCACTTAAAGACAACGCGAGCACAGGAATTACGACTGCACATTTCCAGACTCAAGCACTCTCATATCATTTCTGTTTCCAGGCAGCATTTCCTTCCAGCAGCCCCCACCCCACTTCTCAATTTACCTTCAATAAGATGACTGACTCTGGAATGACTCCAAGGTTGCCAAGCGTTGCAGTGTCATCACTGAGTATCTTTCCATTGATTGATAAATTCTGGTCAAATGGAGCAACTGAAAATGCATGCATGATCTGTGCCAACACAATAAAACACACCAGTTTTGGGCAAACGAAAAATATACAATAGACCTACACAAATACCAAATGTAAGAGAGAAAACCATGTTCCTTTCCCTGCCACACTGGACTGAAAGGTACTACCGTATCATGGCAGGATCCAGCCCTTTCAGGCTGTCACCCAGTGAGCAATGCTTTCCAAGAATCAACTTGTACACTGCCTCTGATGCCAAACCTGTGGCAGCTCTGCTGTGTTTAGGACCTTTCTGTCCATGGTAGAGGAGGTAAGATCTGGTTGTGAATTGGTCTTGTAGTTTGGTTCTTTCTTAATCTTAACACAATTTTAGATCTTCCTACATTACAGACACAAGTGCAAGGCATTTTTGCTTGGCTATTTAACTCCTTGCCGTTAGCATAGCCATGATAACAAAGGACCGTGTCTTTAGGAACCAAAGGAAGTTTACCTCACCTGTATTTTCAGCTCCTTCAGCGTCTGATTTGCAGAAACAAGCAGGGCCTTTTCCCCTCTGACTTTCCTGTGTCGTGTACTCCGTCTGATGCCTTGCTTCTGGTAAGTGACATAATTCTGGTGGGATACTTTCTGCCGCTTGGTACCACCATTAGTCTAGAGATAAAGTCGAGATACAGGAAATTTTGTCTTGAATTCGTTAAGGCAGCTTCTCCTGTCCTTTTGCACAGACAGCAGTGAACAAAGTAACTTCAGCAAGGGATGCTGAAAGCGCTGCAGCGCATGTTGGATGAACTGACACACATGGGCATCACAGAGAGGTTGCAAGGACTGTAAGACATCCACTTGTAAAGCTAGCAGGGTATGGAATATTTAGTGTTCTTTTAAAGGAACCGACACCACGAGTAAGCCAACAATATAAACTGCCACCACCTGACATTAAGTATATAAACCTTACATTTCCTACCGTACATTTTCTATTTCTGACCCTTATTAAAACATAAGTGAAACAGAAATAAAGTGTTGCCTGCACGTTTGTTAACAACACTGGGCAAGAAAAATTAGTTTCTAAAATAGGAAGACATGAAAACCAGTTACAAAATCTTTGCTGTTAAGAGTATGACAAGAACATGATTCGAAGTGAGGAGGGTGATGTTTCTTGTTCCAACTAGTAACGGTACATGGAAATGACTCCCACATTGTGCCAAAGATTGTGCAAGTTCAGATGTGGGTTCCTCAGTACCAATGGGCAAAGTCTAAACATTACAAACTCCGCCGCTTTTCAGATCTCTACCTGGTTAAAATCTGGGTCCTGTTCCCCTTCTGGTTTGTTTTCTTCCCTTTCCTCTTCAGCTTCCGAACTGCTCACATTCAGCTCTGGGGCAGCCTCCTTCATTACCTGCAGTTACAAAACCACATGCTGCAGAACAGTCCCAACAGCTAGAAAACCTCAAGTTGACTAGGACAAGCTGTCTCCACAGTGTTTTTAAGGGTGCTGTTTTAATGAAAACGCAACAGCACATAAGGACACCAGGGATCAACCCCATGGGCACTGTGAAGGCCGATTCCCGGCAGGTGTTTGGGCTGCTTCGGTCTCGGACACAGCAGACTGTACGAGAGAGAAGGCCAGGGTTACATGTCCTCAGTTGGGTTTTGGGTGCTGGTTAAAGTACAGGATCTATGGCAGGGCTCTGGTGCTTCCTGTGCCTCAGGACCCATTTCCCTCTGCAGACAAATGGTGGTCACCAGGAGCCACAGCTGAATTCTTTCCCCTTCAACCAAGAGTTTCTCAGCCTAAATAAGTGTGCCGTGAAAGCCATAATAAAGAGACACTAATATGCTCTGAATCACACACTTGGGTCATGCCTTTAGCAGACTGGCAGAGGTGCTCCTTAGGGTTATTTTATTGATCTGGTGTTCATTTGTAAGTATACTGTGAATAAATAATTTAAATAATTCTCCTCATTCTGATCTATAATTGCTAAGTTACTTTATAGTGAACACTTGCATTAGGCTAACATATATGTCTGTACTACCCCTGTGCTCCTCACCATCTGAGGCTGGAATGTTTCTAGCGTTATATACTATATCTCCAGCCTCAATACCCGATTCTCAGTTTTGAAAGCTTTTTAAAAGTAGGTTCAATTAAAAAGACACCACTATATTCCCTGCATTGCAGCACCTGAAACCTATTAGGGCTCCCTCTCCTTTATAGGATATAAATCAATGGCTAGAAAATGAAAAGATAAGCTGTTCATCCTCTCCCCTAATTTCATCAATAATTGATAAATGATTATAATGTTCACCAAAGTTGTGAATTACAGAGAGGTACTTATGGCCACCTTGAACTGCAGGCACTTGGGTGTACAAGGGAGAAAACACTAATTGACTTGCCAAGCAAATAAATCCGTTAAAGAAAGTTGTTAGTTCAAATAGCCACCATTCAGCAAACAGTTTAGAGGAGAGAAGACTGAGAGGGGATTTGATAGCAGCCTTCAACTCCCTGCAGCACAGTTGCAAAGAGGATGGAGCTGGACTGTCCTCAGTGGTGGCAGATGACAGGACAAGGAGCATTGGGCTCAAGTTGCAGCAAGGGAAGTCGAGGTTAGATATTGGAGAAACTCTCACTAGGAAGATAGTAAAACACTGGAACAGGCTACCCAGAGAGGTTGTGGACTCTCCATCCTTGGAGTTTTTTAGACCCGGCTAGACAAAGACCTGGCTGGGATGATGTAGTTGGGGCTGGTCCTGCTTTGAGAAGGGCCTGGACTAGATGTGACCTCCTAAGGACCTTCCAACCCTCGCTTTCTGTGATTCCGTGAAATTCTCTCTGCCAGGAACCATGGAATGCTTGGTGCTACACCACCAATGAATAAGTATTCATGGAGAGTAATAATATACTGGTACCAATGATATTTTGACTGATGACTTGCAGAGTCATTTAAATGTTTCTGAATCCCAGCTGACTTCAAAGAGCCCAGACAGGAACAATCAGCAATATGCTTTGCATACGTGCCAATTCCAGTCTTGTACTCCGATTCTGCTCATCTCGGCACCAGAGACGAAGCTAGAATTTCATGCCCCAAAACCCTGGCCTCGAGATTGGTGCCAACAGCTTTTGAACACTCACAACCCTGTTAACTCTTGTACTTATTCGAAACTAGATTCTACAAGGAGCAGCTTGCTCCACTTTTCAACAGAAGTCAAAGGCATTCACCATGCTTTAGGAGCCAGTGCAGCAACCAGGATCTGGCTCTCACCAATAAGAAAGCAATTCTTATGGCTCTATTTACATCCCCCTAGGATGGATAGCAGACCTGTTAAAAACTATGCTTCTCATGTGCATTAAATATTTTAACCTCCTTCTCCAGAGAGCTAGCTTGTGTCCCACATACACTAATTAGGAAGGGTCAATAAAATTTGCCTGCTTTAGGGTCTATAAAAAAAAAAAAAAAAATCCAACAGCTCCTACAACTCACTGCCTGAACATATTATACTGTGCAGTCACATTACAAGATGTCTGAGCTCCCCACCCTCCTGGTAGCCAGCTGTTTACCCTTCAAAGCACTTACGAAGCTTCTGAATCCTGAAATATCAGCACTCCCGACCTGAACGTTACAACGGAGCAGGGTTACACTTAGCCACAACTGGCATGCTGATGGGCATCAGTGAAATGTGTTTTTCTATTCATTATGCCCTTCAGAAAGTCCTAGTACAACAGAAATCCTGTGACCTTCCCACATACACATGTCATCTTACCATCATCAGCTGTTTCTTTTTGTTTTTTTAACACCTTATCTGAGCTTTCCTCTCAGTCTTGGTTAATCGCCAAGAATTATTAAGAAAATTAAGACTAGAACCTTTTCACAAGGAACTTTTAAGTATGTGAAAAGCAAAATTTGGGATAATTATTTACCCTTGAAAATGTATTTCACTTGAATCAAATTTTAGAAAAGCATCTTAGCTTATATTGTGCTACTTGATATATTATATTGTGTTTTTATTTCAATGCAGGAAATAAGGGTAAATTTACAGATGGTAAATAGCAAATGTAAAAGGAACATCCAAGTAAAGCATGGGAGTCTGATGATTACACGTAATTATAAAAAACAGACACAAAAATGTGTTCAATAAATAAACAGAGGAGGAAACTCCTAACTTAACATCTGGTGATGTAAAGAAAACCAAAAGAATTGATTTTTGCAAAAGAAAGCTTTCAAAAGAGACATGCTTTCAAAATTGTCACAATGAACATTTTACAATTTGTCATTTTTGGTGAATGCGAAACAGAAATGTAAAGAGTTATAACAGCTTCCAAAAGGTAGGCAAGGGGATGCTTTCACTCCTATGTAATATTAAAAGTTACCGGCACCAGACAGAAATCATTAGCAGTTGCTACTGAGAGCTTCATTCACAAAACAGAGACCCCAAAACAAAGTTAAATCATTTCTCAGAACAGCCTTGGACAACTCCCTGCCACCACACATTCTTATTAGATAGGTTTCTATTTAGCTGTACAGACTACTAAATATAAGAAATCAATACAGTCTCCTTTTAATGAAATTCAGTAAAGGCTGACAGTGGCCACAAAAAGGATCAGTACCTTTTTATTATCCACCACTTTATGTATATAAATGGTGGCTTGGGTGTACTCACGCAGATCCCTCTGCTGTTGGCATAACAACCCTTCTCTGCATTCTGGACACAATTCTGCAAGGATAAAAAAGGAAAAAAAGTGTGGTTAAATACCTACGGTTCTTTTGATGACATTGAAAAAAAAATACAGCTATAAATATTCAGTATCTTTCATGATAATTTAAATCTAGAGTGACTCAAACGGGGGGCATATTCTGGAAAGTGCATTTATGCTGCAGCTGAGTTACCGGAAAATGCAAGTTACCTTTTCTTCATTCCCTTAAAAGTTTGACTATTTATGCCAAAGTGACAATTCCTTCCCTCACCCCACAGGAATCAGTGCCACCTGGGGAAAGAACCATTAGCAAAGATGACAAGACTCACTTACTAGGCTCAGAATCATAAAGTGCGCTCTCAGGGTTCGTGTCATCAGCGAGTGTCCTGATGATTTTGATTACATGATCCACAACAAATAGCTTTTGTATCATCTCCCACTCGCTGGGCCATATTAGAGCTATACTGTGCAAAGAAACACAACATGCTTCATGACATAGAAAAGCCAAGCCACACCTTCAATCTTGTAGTTTAAGTGTCAGTAAGAGACTGTGCAAACTGGGCTAGGCTCTAGGTTTCAGAACCTTTAAACAGTTAACTGTTTTCTTTTAAAAAGCAAAAAATGCAGATCAACACTAGACAAGACTGGCAGCCATGCTAAGAGGATAAAGAAGCCTTATTAGGTCACAATTACATGTAAGAGTCCTTGTAGAACCTAAAGCAAAGCTATGGAGGAAGGAAGGGTTGAGATGGAAAGAAAGCAAGCACAGAGGTGGAAGCCTTGTGCAGCTGAAAAAAGCAATGTCACAGAGCATGGGATTTGCTGACTACATCCAGTATTCTGAAGATGGAAAGTAAATTTGAGGAAAGCTCAAGCCCGTTGTACTCTGAAGATGACAAAGTGAATTCTCAAGCATCAAATAATAGGTCTGGCTTACTTAAGGAAAGCTTACTTTCTAATAGCGAGATCTACTATGCCAGCCGGATTTCTTTTTACAGCATGTATCTTCCCTCATTCTGGCACTTAATACTGGATGTCATCTTGAAGAGTAACATAGCTCTTACTCGGTTTCCACATCAATTTCATTTTAAAAAGTGATGTTCTCCCAGGCAAGCATACTGCGATCACAGAGATTGACGATGCTAGCTATACGAGGCATTTGATCGGTATATATTTCTTAGGATGCAGGAGGGAAGAAAATACTGGACAAGACAGACGAGTGAACGGAAGAAACTCACAGTTTAGAATCTTCTTTGGTCATGGAAGCGTATGTGAACATAAGGCCCCCATGTGGACACAGGAGAGCACTGTTTCCCACGGATGATACAGGACTGCATCTTGTAGGCCTCCTGCTCCAAACACGAGAAGGGAAAACAAATGTAAGCAGTTTGCAAAGTCAGAGAGAAAGTTTCATTCATAAGACGGTGTGAGATTAAGTATTTGACTGTTTATAGAAAACTATACACGAAGATTAAACTGTTGTATCAGTATTGTATATTGTTAAATTACTCATATCTACAGAATATTTCCAATCTCAGACCACTGAAAGTCCATGGAAGCAGGAAAGTTATGTCCTTTGATCATGATATTGCTTTATTTATAGGAAAAAAACCTTACCAGTTTACTATAAGCTAACCATCTGGTTAAGACAAAATAACGCGGTTTTCTTTCAAGTGATCACAACGGATAGAAGCTCAAGGATTTGGTAAAAAAAAGGTTTCCTTATTTTCACAAGTGCATAGTGTATATACCCATATGCCAGCTATTTTAGCACAATTCTACACTGCATCATATGAATGTTACCACCCAAAGGTCAAAAACTGCACGCATCTCTACGAAGGAATAAAGAGAAGATTTTAAATAGGAACTGATTTACCTAACAAATTTCCTCCATTCTTCTACAAAAAACTGTGAAACAATGTAAAGTTCATCTGTCTCCTGGAAAAAAAAAAGAAAAAAAGACCCAATTTAAACTAATGTGACAGTAGAGAAGTGACATCTATTCAGTTCCGCCTCTGTTTTATCTTTGCCTTTTAAAGATCTTAACATTCTTTACAATGACAACTTCATTCAAGCGTGACTTTGAAAGCCTAGTTAAATCAGCTGAGATCATGTACCAAACACTTACGTCGCTGTTCTTACGTTCATTACAAAAGTAAATTAAGTTTGGAATGCAAGTACCTTCAATTCCCCGCATGGAACACTTACTTGCCCAATTGTCCAAAATGCATTTATTTACACGCACACATGCATGCACGCACGCACGCACGCACACACACACACACACACGTGCTCCACACTGTGTACTTAAAAAGTATTCTGTTGGTCAGCAGTACTCATTGGTTGTTGCTCTGTGCCTTAAGTGCTCTTCAACCACCAAAGGACACAAAGTACACACATTGCCCCTTAACTGCTTCATTATAGAGTCCTGACACTGTGAGGCACCGTAGCAGTGGGGCTGGGAGGAGAGTCGTGATACATAAGTATAATGGACAATGCAACTTGAAATGCAATTACTCTGGGGTAACCGGTCATTTCTTTTTCAAGTGACTGGCTGTTACACAGAGCCCAGCATTGGTGACTCACAGTGATCCAAGTCCCAAAAGGCACATGTAAATAATGACCATACAGCAGCTCTGCCAAAGTTTCCCAGAACTGGATACCTCCAAAACCACAAAAGTATTAAGCAAACACACGAATCGGTGACCTTGAAGTTACCCTTATCAGTGCTCAGGAGGGGAACATTTCCCAGGCAGGCAACAGAAAGTTGACAGTGTTTCAACGGAGTGAGCTTTAAATCTTAATCGTGGTTTTACCTTAACTGACCCATTTGCACAATGTTTGGTGCTGGCTAGCATCCAGCTGAAGTCTCTCAAACACATCAGCCTTTGAAGGTAAGTGGCCACTTCTGCAAGGCACTTTGTGAACACCCACAGTGCTGTCAACGGGCCAAATGGTAACATCTTGATAATGACAGCTTCCCACGAGAAGCCTCAGCTATCTTCCGTGGGTGAGTGAACTGCAAGGGGGAGGAAGTCAAGGGCCACATAGCAATTGTTCAGATCGAGATGCGATTACAGAAGCTACCATCAGCAAACAGCACTTGAGCTTCCACAGTTGCTGTTTAACCATCTTGAGTCCAGAACAGGTCTCTCAGCTTCTTTTTGGGAATCAGAGAAGATTAAAAATGCCCCCTCTCTGAATTCCTGAGGAACTTCTGTCACTGCTCTGGGGGTGGGGAGGTATAAAGGAACGGAGCCTCCTGATTTCATGTGCTTGGGTAAGAAGGGCCTGAAACTTGATGGAATGATCTCCACTCCACTATTTCCTGCTGGTCAGTAGTCCTGGTGTGCCAGAACTCATGGGAACGATTCCCACATAGGGCTGGCATGACTAGAAGATAGATACACAAGCATCTGAAAGCTGCCGTGAACAAGTCAGTCAAATATTCTGTTGAAGGGCACTGATGGGAAAACATGGCAAGGGATCCACATCAGCACCTGTAGATTTTTGCCTTTTCCAAGGCAGTTCAAGTTCCCTACAATGTGGGTAGAGCTGCCTGAAGAGGTGTCCAGGCAATGAGCTCACTCCTGGACTTACAGACATTTGCTGCCCAATGGAAGTTTGTTTGCAAATTTCCTCATAATCCCAATTACTGCAATCATATTTTAGATCAACAGGACTGGTTAACTGACCACTCATTTGAAGGCTCAATAAGAGAGATTTTTTTCATGCAAATAAGCACAATTCTTTTAGGTTCTACAGAATGAAGGTGCCAAGTGAATGTTTCCTTTGCCACATCCATTAGTCTGCAGCTACAACTACCAGCAAGCTAGGCATGCAAGGAGTATAAATTGTTCAAATCCCTGAAGCCAGGCTTGATAGTATCGATCTGCCATAGTACTGGATGCTGGAATGAGAGAGGCAGATGTCTGCCAAAGCAGCTTGGCAAGATTTAAGAGTCAGTCATTAATCAGCATTGCAACATGTCGAGGAACCAAAGTGCAGAGGGTGCCCAGAAGTGCGCACGATTTTTCTTGAATGTCTCAACTGGAATCTCAAATGCCAATTCTTTTTAAGTGGTCTGGTAATCATCTATGGGCAATTAGATGTGAGCTGGAACTGACTGATCTTCTGTTTCTTCACTGATCTTTTGTGATTCTTCACTTGAGTAGTCAAGTTAGATGGTAAAAGCACATCCAGGGCATGTGGTAAATTCCCCTTTGGGGGTTTGAGAGAAAGGGATCCACACTGGGACACTAATGTGGGGTTGGCTGTAGGCATAAGGGACATGCAAGAAGAAAGGTTTGGGGTGAGTGCTACCCCTACCAGAGCTCCTAATGTTTATGAAGATAGGAATCAGTGCTAGGATCACTTCCAGGAGGTAACTGGGCCTAAATAACTTAACTCAAGGTCTTCACTGGTAAAACCTCCCCGTGTAGGG
>NW_005842063.1:1353536-1367673 GCF_000455745.1 Alligator sinensis | reverse complement strand
GTAGGGAACTGAACACTCATAAAGTAGGGAAGCTGTACCAGTTGGTGTGGTGGGAACACCCACAAAAACGTGTCCTGGCCAGCTTGTTAACCAGTTATAGGACAGCTGCCAGCAGACTTAGCTGCATCACTACAAATCTTGTGAGGTCCCTTCCAGCCTCTAACTTCTATGAATGTATGAAAAGTGGAGACCATTATGTCTTTCAATATCAAGTATGTCTACATCAATGGAAAGCAAGGAGCTGTTACTGGCACCAGTACAGATGGGCGCTTGCAATACCAGCACCCAGAGGTCAGGACAGGATGATTTCAGTGGTGCCAGAAATACTGGTCTTGAGACAAAGGTGAGCAGTGCTCAAATGGATGCCAAAGGAGCCTCATACTACTTCTCATGTCAGAAATACAGGAGCATTTATAGCTGCAGGAAGGACCCATGGGGAGAGACCTCTGATGATGTCTCTATAACCATGATGCTCACTCTAGCTCATTGCCAAAAGTCTGACTACACAAGAAGGGCGAGTCTTTCACCAAATGGACTTCAATAATACGGAAAGAGAAGATGCAGGAGGTGCCATTTGTCCATAGGTGCTCACAGACGCCTGTCCTTGCCTTCCCATAAATCAAAGAAAGGAATGCATCGATTTCTTTAAAAGAAACATTTTGTAGAGATTTTTCAGGGTTCAGGACTCCTTCTGTAAAATGGTTTACAGATGGCACACCCCTCTGTAATGTGCCCCTCCCAGACAAAACCACCAACTGGAACACCCATCGTTACATGCAAAGCAGGTTTTGAAGTGTGGAGACTAGTTATTTTTATGGTAGAAAGCTTTCCTCGCATAACCATACTAGCAAAGCATGTATTGTGGAGGAAACTACTATACGCTACTCCAGCTCCCCTGAGCAACATAAGCTAAAAGAGTTGCTGGGCAGTTTTGATGCATCTACAATATTCTGTCAACAAAAGTCTCTATGTCAGTAGAAATTACACTTCAACGGCCTACTAACTGACCGAGTTATATCAGCAAAAGCTTTCTAAAAGTAAGCACAGACTCATGTGCAGATGTAGCAAAAAAGCACCATATCAAGAGTGCCATACCAGGCAAAATAAAATGGATTTTCTGACAAAAGGCTGAGATATTCAAAAGCCAATAGTAACCTACTCACTTGCAATTAAAGTTGCATACATGAGGAAAAGGCCAGATAGTGCATGGACTTGGACACTGCAAGGCAGCAAGGAGGAAGTGATGGGCAGTTGGGGGTGGCTCCGTGCCGTGCTTTGTGCCCTTGGTTGGAGAGACAAAGACATTCAGGGAGCAGATGCTGTCCCAAAAGACATTGCTGACCAGTATCATCCATCTCATGTGTGCTGGGCAGAGGCACACTAGCAGCAGGAGATGCAAGGACAAATAACCCAAAGCAAACATCTCTAGCAAACCACAGCAAGACTTACACCAGTCAGTGCTTTACAAGAAGAGCAAGAGGTAGTAACTATAGAGGGCCACACACGCAGAAGGTACTTTAGAAAGTTCCAGCTGAAATAATACCTGCCATTTTTTTTTTGTTAAAAACACTGTTTTAAGATACACATATAAATATTGATAAAAAATAACTTGCTGTTGTCTTTCACCTAGAGGGAATATCTCAATCCAGCTTTGATTATTTAAGTCACATTATTCAATGAAGCATACAACGTGTTTGTATGGTCCAATATTATGTGCAAGGTTTACACAAGCACATTTCTCTCTCCAGCATTTCAATTCCACATTTTCTCATCAACATTGGTAACACAATACACCTTTTCCCAGCTTTGACAGATTTCTATAACCTTTCCCAGACTTTGTACCTGAGGCCAGCTACCAAGACATGGTCTGCATTTGTCATGAAACAGGTTCTGGAGGGAAGCTTTCTGTTCACTTGCCATCATCTTATGTAAAGCTTCATTTTCCTCTCCTTCTCTTTCCAGAATCTGTGTAAAAAACAAAAGAGTTTCTCTAGTCCTTTCTGTTTGCTTTCAAAATCATTATTGAAAAAGTAAAAGATTTTAAAATTTGTATATTTTAAGCAAGGGTAGCATCAACAAGGCTAGAGATGCAACCATATGCGAGCTATCAAAAAGCTTAAAAGTTACCAGGTACTCAAATACCTTGCACTGGGAACAGCATTCTTTGTTATTTGGGAATTCAGGGGCCTTTGGAAAATACTGCTTGAGTTTTTTCCAGGCTTCTTTAGAAACAACCCTTCTTTCATTTTCTGATATGCACAGGTCACCTGGATGGGGGGGTGGGGTGGGGGTGGAAAAGAAATCAAGAGAACGTTTTGGTTCTGGACATGCTCGGCAAGAGTTTTGCAGCACTGAAGATCTAAGAGATTACTTTATATAATTGCAGTCATAGATGTGTATGCCCTTATCATCTGATGCCGACGTCAGCACTAGAGAGTGAAAAAATAGACCATAACCAATACAGAAGAGTCACCTTCAACCTCTATTTCCACCCCCCTCAAATGAATAAGTCTCCTTCTGGAGGGTAGGGTTTTAGTGCCTGCTTACAGCCATAGCACTTCTTAACAATTGCAACCAGCTATTTTAACAGCTAAACCGATGCATTCTTAAATTTCCTGCTTATATTTTAAAAGGTCAAATGATTTTAATCTTTATAAGATCATGCACTTAAGTTGCAGATACAAATACCACAAGAGGAGGAACAGCAGAAACGCACAGATGAGCAGGGAAGGCTGTGAAGGGCAAGAACAGTAAGAGAGAGCACGCGATACATATACACAAAGGCTAATATTGCACGTTACAGAAGTGGATCGTCAAAGGCACAGATCACCCAAATCTTTGTTTATTCCAAATAGAAACACCTGAAAAATAAAAGTCACCATGATTTATTTACATCTCAGGCATCCCAAATTCAATGTTCTGGCCAAGATGTTCTCCCCACTCATCCTCTAACTGCTTTTCTGATAGCATCACTGCATTTAAACACCACATGGCTATAGGAACTGTTTAGTGTATGAGAAGTTCTTCAGGATATTCAAGTGGGCAGGATCCACAGAAGAATCCTGTCAATAATGCCCGTCTTGAAAAAGCGCAGTATACAAACTGTGCACAGCACACTGAATGCCATTTGTAGTTCAAGACTGTCATTTCAGCCCCTTTATGGGAGACGGTATAATTGTATACAGCTAAGTGGAATTAATTTTGTGGGCCAAAACCATGAGAGACGTACCAAATCCTGCTCAGACAACTCCAATTACTCACACGGTATCATTTATACATGCAAGCAACGTTCCGGAAGCTGACAAACGAAATCTGAGAATCGGGAAAATAATGGCTTAACAGAAAGTATTTATGGAAGTTTATTTTGATAGCAGCAATGTCAAAAAGGTCACTCAAGCGGCACAGGCTCTGGATGTATGTATCCTAAGATTCACTGTACGGCAGGAAAATATTTCATGGATGAAAAGTGACTGCATTGCTGAGAGACTGAATGAGCCATTAAATTGCGCATGGTTTCTTGCTGTGCGCTACGCCCAGCACTGAGTTCCACCTGTGTAACTGCTGCTCTGAAGCCAAAAGCCAGCCATGCAAGTAGAAGGGGAAAGGTAAAAATGGTGCTGCACAAACACAGTGAGAACAATGGTAATCTGAAAACAGAAAACAACTCAGTGCTGTCAAGCTCGAAGGCACAGAGAGTTACATGGGAGGAAAAAAAGTGATGCTCCAAATATATCAGAGTGTATGTTACCAAGGATGACAAGGAACCAGGTTACTGAAAAGTTACAAAACGTGGACCAGGGTTTATCTGAGGACTAGGCACTTTGAATTAATTCTCTCGATTTCTATAACCTAAAGGGGGCTCAGATTATCCACTGGATACAGAAACAACTCAGAAGGAAAACTCCCTGTTTGGATTTCTTCAGTATTAGGAGAAGTCTGCAATTCCACTGACCTGTCATCTCTCATTCTGGCAAATCTTGAACTTCTGCCAACTCCCCAAACCAAAAATAGCAACACACTGTTCCTGGCTTTGTTGCAAATAAATGAAGATCAGATTGGATTATTTTGAAATAGCATTTAATGAAAAACTTGCTGAATTTGACCAATGATTAGCCTAGGTTCACCATATGGGGGAAGGCAGGACTGGGAGGCTTTCCAGAAACCAAGAGGGACATGAAAATAAGATCATACAAATAAGTATGCTGACAAGGTTTGATTAATGAAAAGAGACGATAGCCTATAATAAAGCTATAGAGGGAGTGAGGTGGAAAATCAGATCAGATGTGCAGAGTACAAATACTCTACCATCTGGAAGGTGAAAACTCTAACCACTGTTTCTCCTCCCATCATCTCTGGGGAGAGATGGATTCTGGGCACGAACATCAAAGATGTCCTAACTTGGTAATCAGAGAAAATTATCCAATGGGGTCAGGAAACTACTGGAGAGGGAGCAATTACAGCAATTCTCCAAATGGAAGATGAAAAAGGTTTTTAACATATGCATGTAAGAAGATGGGAAAGGCAACTTCATAAGGGAAAGCCAGCATATTTTTTGGATGCAAGCCAGACCTCACAGATCAAGCACTGGTCCTTGCAGATAGCACCATTAAGGCTGTAGTTTGCTTTACTGCAAAATCAAGGCTCTAATACAGGGGATGTAGATTTGCTGTACACTTCAGTGGAATATTTTCAATGCATAAGAGGAAGATGGTATTTTATAAGAGTAATTTCAGGTTAACTCAGAATGAAGAAATCTGAATTTGAGGGCCCGGATTTTTAACGTCAGTTACTTTTGTGTGACCAAGTCAAAGATCAATTTATATAGAAATTACTAATTTGCTGGGATAGTATTTTCAAATGCTCATTTTTATGGTGGTGTTGTCTGCCTACATCAGAAATATAAAACTGCCAAGTACAATGGAAAGATTTATTTAGCGATACCAGTCTCATGGCACTGCCAGCTGCCATACAAAAATCCCACTGGAAAAAATATGTAACAATGACAAAAGATTTCAAACACTGTACTTGAGGACGTGACTCTAGCTATCCAAGGCATACATCGCTTATTAGCTATAATGGTGAAGAGCGCATTGTTAATCCACATTAAGTTTGGTATTAACTGAAAATAACATAGCCCTAGATGACAATGGCCCAAACTGACAGATCATGCCTCCAATAAGGCAGCAGTTACAATCCATCACAATATTGCCAATAATCTACATATTGAAAATAAGACTAGAAATTTCAGCATAAGTTGCAGCCAGCTAACCATCACTTAAATGCAACAAAACGACCAATACTATGTCACCAGCATGATGAAAGGGATGCCAAACACCTTGCAGTTTGATAACAACCTATATACTGAAGAGGCCTAAATACTTATTGGATAGGAAAAAATACTTCTTATGCATTTTTGCAATTGTCTGTACCCATGTAGAGTCTCAGTTCAGAGGGTTGCTATTTTATTTACAAGAGGGAAAAGGAATGGATACTATCACTGATAAATACAGTTACTTTTATCCAAAAATATGAAAGCAGTTTCACAGATTTCAGAGTTTTTTGTTTTAATAGTCACAACCGTTAGGAATGCCTTTGGCTTTTCTTCTACTCAAAAGACAGCACGTGCTACAGAAGAGACTCTCTTCACATTATACAGAACTATCAGTTCAGTAGCAAATTCAGAGGGAAGAGTAACACCAACTTAATTGGTGATAATTCTCTGTAGTACCTACGTTTTCTCTGGAGGTTTCCATCCAAATATATCTTTGTTTCCCCAAACTTGTGTGATCTGAGTCAAACTCATGGCATTCTTAGAAAAAAAGTTCAAATGGTATTATCTACTTAAGAAAAAAAGCAAGGTAAAACAGATTTAAAGTAGAATTCATCCGTGATTAATCCAGCTGGTCTTGAGCTTGACTGAAGAAACACAGAAAATTACCTACTATTTAGAGACCAATTAGAATACTTTGCATATAATTACTCCTACCTCCCACAGATACACTTACCATGTGGACAAACAATGTCTTCATTAAAATTTAACTCCTCTTCCTCCTCTCTCTTGTCTTCATTGGATTCATCTGACCAAAAGAAAAAAAAGTACACTGCACAGAAGTTCTCTGTAGAAGAGTATGGTTCTTACAAAACTATGCTATTTTTCTCCCAGCTGCAAAATTCTAACATGAAAGGAAACTTCAAAAGCACTATGCTATTACATTTATTAGGCCAGTTCTCAAGGGGCAGTACAGGACTGTGTCCTACAATACATTATACATTCAAATGCTTTGAAGATCACGGAGTACTAGATCACCTCTATAAGACCCCAAATACAGAATGCGGTTTTTGCTGCTCAAATCTCTCAGATGAGAGTGAAGGGAAAAAAATAAATCGCCAGTGGTAACAGCTGAGGAAACAAAAGCCTTGTGGACAAAATGTTAGTGAGCTCTCCACCTTGAGAAGTATGATCTAAACCAATCCTCTTGCACCACTAAGGCAGCTTCATGTGAATGAGGCCAAGACCTACTCGGACTGGAAGAGCTGCTGTAAGGGACGGATAGAAATGATGCTTTTTTTGTTTGGAAAATACTTATAACCTTAAGACTGATCCCAGAAATAAGTAAAAACGTGTTTACTGAGAGAAAGGTAGAGTGGTTACTGTTTATTTGCATGATGTTAGCAGAAGAGAATAAGGCAGGTTGCACGTATCCACAATTATTAATTAAGTTCTAACTGCAGGACTAATTTTTATCTTGTATTTCACGCGGATTTACACAGGTGTATATGAAAAAAGGAGTTTGGGCCAATGCATGTTTACCACCAGTGTCAATGTGTAGGCAGGAAAGGTCGGCTCCTGCTATTCATCCGTAAGCAGTTCCTCAGGGATCCTTTTACGCCTTAAAAGCCTTCTAAGGACCAGGATGCATTGAGTCACTGGAACATGATGCTAGATGAACTTCCCAAGGGCCCGGATACTCAGACAAGGGCTCACATACATTTATAGAGGCTAGTTATGAGCCTTTGGTTTATAAAATGAAGAGCTGACATCTTTCACTACAGTGTTGCAAATACAGCAGTATACTGAGCAATGAACTGTAAAAACCTAAATAATGAGCACGTCCTAGTAAATAATTCAACCTTTAACCCCTTGAGCATTATTTTATGCTGCTGTGAAAACAACTTTGATTTAAGACCAGAAAAACAACAAAATGATTTCCTGAGGGATATTTAAATTGGGACCCAATTATCAATGGAGAAAAATATCCTTTAAAATTTATTACCAAAAAAACACAAGATCAACCGAATTCTATTAGTGTTGCCAGCTTTTGAAATGTGTCATGTGATAATTTGATGTTGATCCTAAGGCCTCAGGTCCTGAAATCATCCGATTAGGTTGAAAAATCTCAGCTTTCATTTTTAACAAGTTCTTCCCTTCTCCTCCCTTGTAGGCTAAAACCCAGAAGACAAATAAATAATTTGAGAATCCCAAGTTTTTATTTTTTGAAGGGTAGGCTGACGTCATGATTTTTGGGCACCTGGTTTTAGCAATACTCTTCTGTTTTTCACAGGAAACACTCAGTTCTTTACTGGAGGCTTGCAAAACAATTTCACTTCTTATCCATTGTAATTTTTTGTAGCAAATATTCTTTTTCGTTATTTGTTAGGATAAAGTTTGAAAACTCTGTGCCCAGACTTCTAATTTTTTATTGTTTTGTAGGAACACTTTTGGTTACTGCTCCTCTTCAGACATTGAAACTTACCTAATGTTTTTGAAAACTCTCAAATATAATTTCACTACTGGCTACTTTGCTTGGATTTTACAATGTTAAAATTACCTTTGTTTTGGGTGTCTCCATTCATTTTGCCATTACTGTGTTCTGTATCATCATCTTGCTCATTCAGCTGTTCCAAAGCCAACTGACGCCAGCTGCGCAAGGATGCCTTTCCCACCCAAAATCCATCATTGCTGCATAGAAACAAGAAGCATTCACAACACAATGAAAATAATTCATGGTTTGTATCGGGATCAGAATGAGAATTATTAAAATCCTATTTAAAATGATTGGCCTTGATGATGGCTGAAGGCTCCAGCCTTCACATACCCCTTTACTGTAATTTTCAGCAAATTTGTAACCGTTTTGTAGTCTTCGTTTAACTGATTTTTCAGTCGTAGTATTCGACATCTCTCAACCACACAGTCCTTGCACAGTGCTTTCACTGGAGAAACAAAGAACTTCGTGTTACGAGCATTGCTACCACCCGTTTCAAAACAAAGCCAACAGTCCAGACATCATTATTTGAAACGTTCTGTCCATCAAGTGACATCCACATAGCGTCCAAGTGACATTTTCCAATACCTATGATTTTAGGCAGAAATAAGATTCCATGGCAACAGCTGAACTAGGCCAAATTTAGAACCCAAGAAATAATTGTGGGAAGCTCAACACGAGGCAGGATTCGTTCATGTAGCAACAAAACATCCCATCACTTCGGTTTCACAAGTCTGTATTTCTGCATTATCTACAAGAATAGCAGCTCACAAGTAGAGTAACAGGTCTGAAAAACACCAGTACATGCAGAAACAGGGTTTAAAAGATGGAGCAGTTCATACATATGAGCGCAGCTGCACCAGGGTGGAGAAGGTGGGAATTTTATTGGCATTATGCATGCCTGTTTCCCCACCCTTCTGTGTACTGTGACCCAGGGGTGCCAAGTGTGGATTCCACTCTGGGCTGTGGAAGTGGCATGTGGCCAAGCGTAAAGTGACTAGGAAGGTGTTATCTGCTCTTCAATGTCTTTTTGATATAAATGGAAGCCCCAGGGATTGAATATTAACTTCTAATTGCCAGGAACCAACAAGCTTGGAACAACGGCATGAAGAGACCGAGTTTCCTACACCCAGCAGACAGAGGAAGAGAGAGACAAGATGGATAACTAAGAGAATATGGTATGTTGGGCTGGTTATTCTTGCAGATAATATTAACTCTGTCTCAAGCCTATCTTACCCATTCCAGGCTAAAAGAATCTGCCTGCTATATTCCAACTGATTAAGACAATGGATTATTTTAGAAAGGCTGCTGGTGTGGCTGCAGTTTCTGCAAGTCGCTTACTGCCGTATAAGGGCAAGTCCCATACAGACGTTGAGTTAATTTGCGCTGGCTTCAAGGGCTATGAAGAAAAACTGTGGTGCCGTAACCTGAAGGCCTAGTCTGGAAGCTGAAGCAGCCATGGGACTTTCCTTACAAGGAAGTTATGCCTGGGATATTCAGGGAGACTGCGTAAAGCCTGAGGGCTCGAGTAAAACTCTACATCCATGACAGCCACACACAGTCTCTCTCTCTCTCTACATAAGACTAATATTTTTTTCCTATTTTAGAAAAGGATGTTTCATTAAGAGAAAAAAACATACTAAAGCTTGAATTCGTTCCTATCCCACTGTCTTGTTTAAAGCTACTCGGCATAAAACTGCTTCAAGGCACAGAGAAGAATTTAGGTTTGAAACAGATCTGCCATTAAATGTTCTCCAATCAGACTAAATATATTTGTTTGAATGCTAATGTAATTAAGCAGTGACCTCAAAAACAATTCTCCAGAAATACACAGGCAGCACATCTATTATGGTGAGAGAGAAAGCTCCATTTTAATGACAAAGGATGGCCCAGAGTTAAGCTATATGTTTATTATAACATAATAAAATTTAAATGAAAAAAAAAAGGGTGACCTCAAAGCATCCTCTCTTCAGCTTACCAGTCAGCCTGGGGCCCCCTCCATATCTCCTGTAGAAGAAGTCAGCAACATACTCAGATATTCTCTTCATAATGGATATTTTATCTGGGTGCAGTTTTCCATGTGAACATAGGCATGCAGCGTTATCTATGGGTTTGGGAGGGGTAGATTCATCCAGCCATTTCTGTAGCCAATCAAGAGAGATAAACTCATACGGGGATCCTGGAAAAAAAAGTGAACAGAAACAAACCCATGATACTGCACATGCTTTCTAATAAACTGCTTTTTTAAAAGTGTTTCTATCTTAAAAAAATTAAATTGCTATAAACAGAGGACTCCCCACCCCCCCAGTAAATTGACTAGGTTCAAACTATGAAAATTTTGCAAATGTCTAATTAGTTTGTGTTCAGTTCTGGCAGATTTATATCACTTGCTCTAAATAGCAGGTATGTGAAATGAGATAAGAAGGGGAAAAAAAAAAAAAATCAATCAACTATGGGTCAACTTATTATTTTAAATACGTAACTTGTCCAATAAAGGCAGAAAATGTTTTCAAGCAGCAAAACCTTTTGGCTACAGTAGCTTATTTTATTTTAGAACATTATCAAGTCTCCTGCTCACAGCTCAAAGAACTGAGTTTAAACCACAAGCTATTCACAAACAACCAGGACACAGGCTCTGTATCAAAAATGTGTGCTGCGAAATGCCACCGACTTAAAAATATCTCACAGTAATGAGATTGTTTCGTTTTGCTTGCTAAACGCCAAATACAGAGATTTGATTTTGAAGGTTGGTGGGTAGGTTTGAGATGGATCAATACCTACACTTTACAAGAAATGAATAGATTTATATAAATATTTAAGACAAATATCTTGATGCAACTGTGTAACCCAAAAGAGCACGACCATGTTTGTAAATAAGGCATCTTATATTTCCACTGGCTTTTTCTGTAATAAAATGCAGCTGTGAGAAGCAAGCTGATCTCAGACATTTCTCCCCCTTTCCAATTAGCAGTAATCATCTTCAGGTTCCAAGGCAGGTTTAATTACAAACTAAGAACACGAATTGATTGTGGGAACAAAGCAAATTTCCTTCTGTGCATCACGTCTAGCCCCTACTGGAAAGATAACGATTGGTATTTATAAAAAGATCACTCGAAAATTAACAGGATGGCCAGGAAATTAAAACGCACTGGGCTGATGTGTCAAGGACAAATCTGAAATTTGGGTGAAAAAGATGCTGCTGATATTAATCTGATCAATACAACTCATGAAATTAGAAAAAAAAATCTATAAAGTTTCATACAGAGGGACAACAGCAAAGCTTGAGAAAAATCTGTACTATAATCAGCACTGGCTTTTCATAAATTGAGGCCTTAAATGGGTCTGTTCTTCCCCTAGTCAGTAGCTTCTACATATTAGGCAATGATATTATTCTCATAATTGTTTCCTTCTGCAAGGCTATAAGATTTGCTTTTCATTGACTGCATTTACATTAAATGTGGCCATAGCCTCCGGAGGTTTTAATTATATTCAAATGCTTTGCCAACCTTTCACAATGAATTATCACGCGGTTAAAAAAAAAAGTTTTAAAACCTGCCATAACGAGATTTATTCATGTCATCATTGTCAGAGGCACGTTATTCCCGTTGTGCTTACAAAGTGAAAGAGCGTCACTTTTTGTTCCCATTTCCCAAAGCTGAATCACAGCACACTGCTGTCCATGTTGACAGCCTAGATTTCACTACAACTGTTCAACAATACATCTGGAGAATATAATCAACAGGGGGAATAAAACACGCCTATCTTTCCATTAGTTTGAAGCACAAATACCGAAGTTTCCAAATCCTAGAGCTTACAACTGTGTCCAAATGGAAATGGGCAGCTATTTAGAGAAGCTGAGCTCCCAGTGACTTGGAGTAGTGAGTGTTCAGCACCTCTGGAAGAGAAGTCCAGCCTTTTCTACTAGATACTTTACTTGGACTTGGGTGCTCAGATCTGAAGAGTTTGGCCAAAGTATATTGCACATTAAACTGAAATATCACAAGAGCCTATTTTTGCTTCTTAAGAGATTTATAATTTTAATTTTAAGTGATTTTTTCAATTGTTTTTAGAAGTGGGATGTACATGGGAGAAATATTCTGTATGTAAAATAGCCACAGAAAGACCCGTACACTTACACGTAAGACAACCAAGGGAAGAAAATGATGCTTCAAAATCCTAGTGCTTAACTATGTTAAAAAGGTAGGGTGAAAAAAAATGGGTACAAGATTAAGAGGCAGCCAGTGAGCACTCGCTCACAGGACAGTACAGCTGAGATACAGAGGGCTTATACGAGTGGAATGACTAATAGAAGTCTTACAGATAAAAAAATCGCCTACATGGGCGTTCCCAAGTGCCTGTCAGACATGAATGACTTTCTGGCAGAAGGTTGAGTGAACCTGCGCCCTTGCAGGTTCATTTAGCACTGACGCGAAGAAGAGAAGTGGAGACTCACGACTGGCTGAGTTATTCTGGTTTCAATGCGGCTAATCAATAGTGAATCAAGTCGTTGATAGGACAACAGAAAATGGAAACAGTATATGAAAGAGGCTAGCAGACATCACTGAAAGGGAGGGGAGAATACATCAATAGAGAGAAAGAGAAAAATAGCTGCAGTGGCCATTAAAACGAAGGACAGGAAAAAGAGAGAGAGAGAGAGGAGGGTGGGAAATGTAAAGTCACCATGAAGAAAACATTATGGGGGAAAAGCAGTACTGAGCATAGATGTTCCACTGCCCTCTTAGCTAGCGTGCCCTTCCCTCATCAGGAGGCACGCAATTACACCTAACAGCTTGCAGTGAAACATTCAGACCAGGAGACCACATCTTACGATGCATAATATGGTTCTAGTGCTGTTTGTTTCTAGAGCCCAGCCAGAAAAAAAAAAGATAGCTTTACGGACTTTTGGGGAAACCTCAAATAGAATTTAAATGCTTGGGAAATGGACCCTCCACATCTTGTTTCCTTCAAAATCTATAGTTCTTCATGATACTTTGCTATTACGAATACCAGAGTATGAAAGGTTAAGAGGAAAAAAAAAGGACCAAATTTAAGACAACTACTGAATGCAGCTATATGTAAAGGGGATCAAGAATTAAAGCAGTGGTTTATTTACAAAAGACTGCTAATCTTAAACACATATCTACTACAAAATGCTACCAGAATATCTTACAGACCAGCTTCAGCAGGTAACCTTTTGTAGAGCTCCTTCACCTCTTCATGTTTGATTTTGCCTCTGGCCACGCTCTGCTTTCGCATCTCTGCCATTTCGTTACACCACTCCTCAAACTTGCAGTTATCCCGTTCTACCAACTCCTGCAGAAAAGCTAGCAAGAAAGAAAAACAGCAGAAATACTAACTACCCCCAATTCACTGTCTCATGGAAAAAGACAGCCAACATGAATGTCAATTATACCAATTATCCCCGCAAGCAGCTTTTAAGCTGACATCACCCCTAAGCAAGTTTCCCCACATAGACACTGGAATCCACAGCCTTTCAGGAACCCAACATGCCCCAATATTCTGCTTTTATATTTACATTTCAGTGCTTTTGCCAACACAGGCGATTAAATGTAAAGAAGCCATGGGATGCAAATGTTTTAATACTGTCCAAGAGAAAAATTTACTCTGGGGGAGTGATACTTGCAGGGTTTTAGAAAGCAGGCAATAAAAACCTTTTCTGCGTAACAAAAAAGCATGCTATTACATATTAATAATTACACTCCGGCAGCAACGGTTCTACTACAGCCCTAGCAATGAAGGCTGGCAGACCACGAGCCCATAAAGCTCCTTTAAAACTGTTTCAAGAATGCCCCTGCTACTTTCCAAGACCCGTGGTTCCATTTTCTTGCCTCCTACTCTCTGCAGTATCACTCAGCTCTACTAGATATTCCTCTTGGCTCCTTTGGAATAGCTGTTCTTCTTACCAACATGCAGGAATAAGAGCCTTCAGACCCAGAAGTACATCTGAATCTTCCAGTGCCACCTATCACAGCACACGGTACCATGGATACTTGAATGTACAGTACCTTAATGAGCTAAATTCTCTGCTTTTTAAAAGGTGAGAGCAGAAAACTCTCAAGAATTAAGAGATCAGGCAGAGTAATGAAAAATAAGTGAGGATTGGCAGTAACAGGCTTACACAAAACCAATTCATGAACCATTTAAACGGTAGGAAAAGACAAGGTGGAAAGAAAAGGCAGCAGCCTATTTCCTCACAGTGATACAAAAGGAAGTACAAAGTATTTTCTACTTGAAATTTTTTGCTACTTAGGAAAGGTTAAAAACATTTCAAAAGTATACTGGTTTAATTTCTTCATGTAGGCATACCATCATGAGAGATGCATCTCTAAAATCTAATACAATGTTCTGAATTT
>NW_005842063.1:1347778-1353526 GCF_000455745.1 Alligator sinensis | reverse complement strand
AGAGTGTTTAGTTCTTAAAATCAGCCCGACCCTTTCATTTTAAAAGCTAACAGTCAGCCGAGTTCCAAGTTGTAGTCCCAGATCTATCAGTAGCGTTCTGTTCAAATTCAAGTTGCTTCACTTGGATACTCTTATAAGGTGGGTTAAACATTAAAACTTTTAAGGGTAATCACCACCCTTTGCTTAAGATAGCTGCAAAAGACGTATTTAAACATGTTTCTGCTCAACACAGAGGCAGATGCAAGGCTCCACAGGAATCTGAACCATCTATGCAGAAGAGTTGCTTCACTGCGTACTGTTTTAGAAGGAGTACTCTGTGTGCGGGGATTGAGCTCAGAAAGGGACTGAGGAAAAGTGACACGGTGTCAGTCAGCTTTGGTTCAGCCTTAGGAGAAGCTGAGAGAAACTTCTGCACTGGGGGTGGGCTGGCTGGAAGACACTTGGTGCTTTCAGCAAGGAAAACACAAAGACACACAACTTCACCATTAATTTCTTCTAACTGAAATACTCTACAAGACTCTGGACCTGAGATAGCTTCTAGAATCAGAAGGAAGAACAATATCTTAGTTTTCCTTTTCTGTAAAAGAGGGATATTGCCTCTATACTTACCGCTGTAGAAATATTAATTAGCATATATAACCCTTTGAACAGAGCACTATACAAATGTTAAGTATTATTCAATCCAAAGGTCAAATGAATTTCCACCTCCCCCTAGCTATAAGACAAATCACGAAAATGTTAGCAAAAAGTCTCTGAATCGTCTGCACCCTTATTTTTATTCCCTTTATACACAGTAGGGAGGAACATGTATTTGTGAGAAGCAGCATGCTGTTGTAAAAGGCACACAAGGCAAATAAGCGACTGAGAAACACCAGGACTACCCACCTTCAGCACAATACACATGACACTGACATCTTGTAATGACTGCTATTCAAGCTTTGGGCTTCATTTTTTAAACCAGTTTAATTATTAAAATGTAAATCTGGCAGGGGACACTAATTATTCAATCACTACTCTGAGTGATGAGCTGAACATTTTGTGATCACGTACGCCAACTCACAAAAAGTTGAGATTACTTCAGCAACAAAAAAAATTCCTTCGCTCTTTCTGCTGCATGAGCACAAGTGGCAATTTCAATGCAACAGGGCCAGGGAGTGCTTACAGCGATGAAATTACAGTGACCCAAAGAGAAACTACCGCCTCAGCAACTCTTATTCCTGGTAGACGCTGAAATGGGATTATTTTTGGTCTTCTCAATGATTTTCTTAAAGAAAACAAGCAAAAGTCAACTCATGGGGCAAACCTCTGCTAAAAGGACAGCTGGGTTTCCAGAAGATAGGAAGACGGAAGAGATAGAAGACAAAGTTACCAAAGAATTAAAATATAAAACATATTTTATTTAGCTCTTCTTTCTTTCTTTCATTTTACTAGGAAATGCTTTCCTAGTAGAAGAATACATTGAAAAACCAATATATATGTTTAGCAGGTCAAGTAAGAGCGATTCTACCATTTAACATCTCACCCCACCTTGTGTCAGGAGTGACTGATACAGTCCCCAGTGTCTGCAAACTACAGTCAGGGGCCTATAAAGTGGTAACAGGTCACTGAGTCATTTAAGGCAAGTTTTTGGTTTAGTGGACACAGGTTGTTACAAAAAGCATTTAAGGTGAACTGCTGATTTCCTCCGGAACTGGACAGAGCAAACTAAAATGATTTAGCTGTAAGAAAATGGTCTGAAAGGCCAGAAGAACGATTCCACTCACCTGGTACTTCAACTGTCGGAGATTTTTCCCGGGTTTGCAGCCTGTACACCAACATGTAAGCATTTCGAGAGCAATGAGTCCCTTTCCCACACTTGGGTTTACGAGTCTGAGATTTAGAAGGCTCTGCTGTGGCACAGAAGGCAAAATGTAATAAGTATGCATTCTACTGTATTTATTTTCCCTTAACAGGGTGAATCCAGAGACAAGGTATCTTATCTAAATTCATCCCCTCCCGCATGTATTCACTACCTCCAAGTATGCTAAACTTCTTCTCCAATGGAAGACTGCGTGTGCAGTCTCATCCATGCAGATTCCCTTATACCAAGTAAATGTTTCAATGCTTGGGGTAAAGAAAACGTTTAAATGTCACTCTATCCATAAGGGAAATGTGTTCCTTCCCACTGTGTGACAAAACCTGTAGGCATCAAACTGCAGGGTAGGAAATGCGTTATTTCAGATATCTGATTCCAAGTGCTAGCTTCGAATGTACTTGAGACAGGGGGAAAAAACGTGACCATATGCTACCAACTCATGTTTTTGAACTTGTCATTCTACTTTCACCTGCAGCCTGAGACAATGGAACGTTTTGAGTGCGTGCATCTAAATTTCCAGCATTACGAGCTAATTTAAGTAACAAAAAAAAAAAAAAAAAGCTTCAGCTCAAATTCAGTGGTGTATATGGAAATTTCATCTCTATTATTTATGCATGTAGAATTCTTGAGGAACTCAGACGCTATCACAAAGCCCATCTTGTTGTGAATTTAGGTGCTTAGACCAGAGGTTAGCAACCCAATGGCAGGCAGAGCTGGGGGGCTTCTGCTATGTTTCAGAGGCCAGGTGGCAGGGAGAAGTCATAGTGGTGGCACTGCAGGGGAGAGTGGTAGCTGTGGCAGTTGCAGTGGTCTGGGCTGTGTTGGAAGTAGCCTGCACTTGTAGCTAAGCTGTGTGAAAGCAGCCCGTCACTCCATAATCTTGCCATTCCATGACCTAGACAGATCTCAGCACCACCTTCCTTCCCAATTTCTACAAGCACTTATAAAATCTGTCCTGCCTGCTGGGTCAGAGGTTCAAGGACACTGCCACCCTGCAGCAGATAAAAGCAGAGCCTTTTCACGGCAATCTGCTTATATACCAAACTTCTTCCACTGCTGAGTGTGCAATAGCCTCTGCCCTTGGAGGAGAAAAAGAACCCTGACCAGAGATTTTGGCAGGAGCTGGTAAATAATTTTAAATCCTGATGAATAATATTTTTAATTGTAACTGCTTGAGGCCCCAAGCCCAGAGACTTAAAATATGCTTTACATTAAGAATGCGAATACTTCCTTTGCCTTCAGTAAACGATGCACACTTAATTTTAAGCCCATGCTTCAGCCTTTGCAACACCAAGACCTATCTGGTTTTACAGTTTCAAATTGTTGTCTCTTCTTTCTGGCTTGTTCAGGGGGTGAACAGGAAAGGTCAGAGAAAGAAGTATCTGTGTTTCAGTGGGTTTACTTCTGCATCTTACATTGCTACCTGTCTAATCAGGTTCATCACTGTTGACGGTCAGGTGCATCACTCAGCCACTAGCAGGACACCATCACTGCTCTGGCAGGGCTTTGCATACAAGCTCGTCATCAGGTTCTGCAAGAGGATGTTTACCAGTAGTAGCAGCAAAGCTGCAAATGAAGAGGCAGCAGACAGATGTGTGGAGAGAAAGTAGTGAGAAACAGGAGCAAGGTTTAAATGTGCTTGGCAAATCTCTCAGGAAACCTTTATAAAACCAAATGTGGGAGAAGGTTAAAAAAATTGAGGGTTTGTTGTTTTTTTTTAAATTCAGGGCACCAGAACGTGACTTTAGGTTACTTAACGCTTGGAAATGTTTGGGGAATTTTTTTTCCTACTTGCCTTTTAGTTGAGAAATATCTAAATTTTACTTTCCTGCTTTTTATTAAAGGATTGAAATGGGGATTCTTAAAATCTTTTCTTAGTACTCTGTTAGAGCATTTATTTGGATCTCTACACCTATGACGTGTTGAGTGTTGACTCATTAGTGTTACTCAGGCATGTCTGTATTTGCATATTCAAATGTTGAGACTATTGATATTCATACATCCTACAAATGCATTGTGGGCTAAGCCAGCTGCAGCTGAAGTCTCAGCCTAAGCTCTACAGCAAACATCATGAAATCAAGATCCAACATTGCCAAGGTAATATGAAAACAGGGGGTGTTTTCTCTCGGAGTAAGGGAGAAAGGCTGAGCAGGATGTAGAAGAAAATCAAAATTGCACAAATAAAAGCTTACTATTAGCTCTCTTGAAACCATATAAAAAAAAACTTGCTTTCCATTAATAAAACCCCATTTGGTTCACTAGTTTAGGCAAATAGTTTGTTCAAGTTTTACTCTGATGTGCAAGTTAATCATTTTAAACCAATTCATTTCTAGGCAAAAGCTTGCTATTTGCCATGTTATAACTGAGAAGAGAACTGCAGTCAAGAAAGACTGTACAAGACAAACATTCAGATGAGGATCCGGGATTAAACCTGCTGCAAGTAAGGAAACTGCAGTTTTGTTAGTTACCCATTAAATGCAGCTCTGTTATTACCAATTGTTCATACATGTATCAGGGCAACTGATTTAGCTTCCAAGTTTTTGGTGAAAAAAAGAGTTATTTTAAAAGGGCACTCACAACTTAAAGGTTTTACCTAGATCTTCCTCAATCCCCAATTGCAATTTCTTTCCCTCCATCTTTTCTATGTCTTCATCATTAAACTTGTACCATTCACCAGTCTGTGGGTCCTTCACATGAGCAATGTAATGACCAGAGTATGCACTCACTCCTCTGTGGATAAGGACTGCACTGAGTTCATAGACATAGACGCCATCTGAAAGAGAATAAGCAGTTCTTTTATTTTCTAGGGACCATACAAATCATTCGTCTGAAAGCTTTTAAGAATTAAAAAAGTTCTTCCTAATACAAAAGAGCATAAGTGATTTTTCTCTTCTCTAGGTTTTGACCTTGAACAAGAGAGAAGCAGAGGCCAAGTAGGACTTTATCTTGCAAATCTAGTAACCAAAGAGTTTCACTTAATAGTCAGAAATTAAGAAACTTTTATAGAAGTTGTTAACCACTGCTGACAGTTCAACATGGGAGCAAACACTGCTTAAGCTTCCATTTTAAGTAAAGATATTGATAAAAAGAGCTAGAAATGTTTTAAGCTGCAAACAGGCAATCGCTTCTACTGGTAAAAATTTCTCTGAAATTTTTCCTGGTAGAAAAGTAGCTCGGGAGCTGAAGCGTACATGTATTCCAGCCCTTGGCTGGAGAGCTACAAAGGTGAGCTCTCCAGCCACGGGGCACTAGAGGGCTGAACCTTGGGCCAAACCTGCCCTGAGGGGAGCCCGTTACTTGACAGTCTGCCTCCTTCCCAGGCAGGGGAGAGGACAAGCTGTCAGTAGGCTGACCTCCCCACCCCCAGGTTTTAAATGGCTTTGTGTGCAGCCCATCTGAGCTGCATGTGGAGTGATTTAAAGCTGGAGGTAAATGGGGCTGGGAGTAGCCTCCTTGATCGCAGGTCCCAGCTCCCTGATTTTTAAATTGTCACATATAGACGCATGGGTACAAGTTAGTACTTTTCACACAACTCACTTCGCTGTTCCATAAAAGGCTCCATGTCAAGCAGTTCAGAGAATCCAATGTAGGTATTCAGCTTTTTCTTATGGCCAGTTTGTCTGTTCAAAAAAATCAAACCACAAAACGTTCAACAATACATGCTCAATGCAACAATAAAAGAGAGACTAAACATGCAGAAAGATGTTTTCCAAAATCTGTACATATCTATTATATGTTAATCATATGGATTTCTTAATGTTCACTTATCATTCCAAAGGGCACAAAAGCTCAAACTCAAAGCACTTAATTCAGACCTGAATAGCACCCAAAGTGGAAGCGAATGTAGAACAGGTCATTTTAAATATTTGGGCTACCCAACGCACCTCCCTCTC
>NW_005842063.1:1338880-1347747 GCF_000455745.1 Alligator sinensis | reverse complement strand
CCCCTCCCCCCCCCAACTTTTACAACCCAGGTCATTTACCTGTCAAACACAAAACGCATCAGCTGCAAGTTGAGAGTGCATGGAAGACTAAGCAGCCTGATCTTCCTTGTGGCATTTTGCTTACTCTGACAAGTTTCACAGAAATAGCGATTGTCCCCTTCTAGTTTTTCTTCCTGACCAGGAGGCAAAAAAAGAAAAAGGTTGATTCTTTCACTCTACTCTGGAGCCTGAAATTTAAAGTCATTTACAGACACCAAAAGAAGACAGCTCTCTTTATATCCATACAATCAGTATCCCAAGATATACAAACAGAACCCCAAAAAATGGGGGGGGGGGGAGGATAATAGAAGACAATGCAAAAAAATACAGAAAACACTGGGCTAACCACACTTTAAAATTTCAGAGCTGTTAAGAGACTAGTGACAGTTTAAGAAATCACAAGTCTGTCAAACTACGGTAAGCCTTTGCTGCAATAATTGGGCAGTTTATAATCCAAAGGTCAGGGTTTCCCTCTACTGAACTGAGCTGGATAACTTAGTCTGCATCAAGGAGGCTGTAGAAAGTTCTGTTTTAATGAGGTTATGTAGTTAGTTAACAGAAAGGCTATAGTTTCTATTTACCTGAAACTGTGCCCACGTGAATGAATGCAATTTCCTCATGCTAGACCAAATTAGCTTCAGTGGGGATTCACAAGAATTGGCATCCATGTGTGGAGTTGGGAATAAACCGTAAACTGCTAAGCGTGAAGCCCTGACTTTTAATTTTTTGAGACAAACAAACCATCAACCCCAAATTTATTGTTGCTAAGTGGATACTATAATCTTGCAGTGTGGGTGTACCCCAGTGCATCTATTAGACACATACAGGAATGTGTTCTCTTTTAATTGGAAATTGCCTTTCATGGCAACTTGTTCCACAACTGACTTGTCTGCTGAGCAGGTCACTCCGGGTCACGACCTGTGACTTACTGCATGCAGCAAGCCGAACTACTTAGTAACTCTACTCTAAAATATTTTAATAACACAGCTAGAACCTTGAATACCGACAACTTGAGACCCAGTCACTTTATAAAAGTGCATCTAAAATATTTTTAGGTGTTGCTGCAGCTATGTCTGGGTGTCTAACAATACTATAGTTAAAAATATATATCCTGCCGCTTCTATGTGAAAGATGTGCACTAACAAGGGGAACAGCAAAGGAAACCTTCACACAAAGCTTTACCAGATACACAGTAAGCTGAGAAGGATTCCCCTAATGTTCGGTATACCACTCTCAAGAATAATTATATCCTGACAGAAGCATCTCTTTTAATACTGATATTTTGCAGTTAGTTAGTGCCCATTCCCACAGCCTTTTCCCACCGATTTCGTTAGGAATTCTCCCTGATTTCAGAACACTTTGACAGGCAAGTAAACTAGTGCTTTGTTTTATAGCATCAACAAAAAGAATAACTTTTTACCTTAAGAAATTCTGTGATACAGTCTGTCAATTGCTTGTGCCCTTGGATATTTAATTCCAGTTCATAAAACTTGGATACAAGTTTGGACTCCCTGCCACACTGGTTACAGCTAAAACAGAAAAAAAATCAATTAATTCTAAAGTCATCACTGGAGCTGAGGTTCTGGGCACAGATCACTGACTCTGAGGTGTGCACCTCCAAATTTCTGTGTCCTGCTGCTCTTGGCCATGTCAAGATTTGATCTGTGGACTAAAAGAACCTATGCAGCAACATAGCGGTCTCCAGAGCAAGTGCAAAAACGTCTTTTTGCACCTCATGTTTACACTGCTACATTGCAAATACAAATGAACGATTCTCACGGGGGATCAATGTGGGCATCCAGGCAGCTACAAATCATTTTCAGGACTTTGGAATTTAAGTTATAGCCGATGGGTCTACCTGAAGCCCCAAGAGGACACAGCCACATTGCTTCCAATTTTGGAGGCAACCAACATAGAGCACCATGGTGTGAGAGGAAATAGGTTTGCCAGGCAGCTGTGGCTTTTGAACATGAGGAATTAAAGAAAGAAATAGACAAGCTGCAAAATTCTATAAATTATATAGGAGGTGCATATGGAGTCCTATTTTTCCATAAACTCAAGACTTCAAAACCACGAAAAACTCTTGCTTAAAGAACTCGGCAAATAATGCACTTGCCTTTCTGTTATAGATTTAGAAAGGTTCCTTCCCACTCGCTCTCTCCTCTCCAAAAATATTTAATGTTTGTAGGAAGGTTCTTCCAAGTGGCCAGAGGAACAGGAAAACATGCTGAGCAAGAAAGCACTGCTGGAGAAATGCACAGATTACTTACACGGTGACATATGCATACTCTCCACAAAACTGCTTCTGGACGATATTTCGAACATCTGGATTTTTCTGTTTAGACAAAGTATCTTCCAGCAGTGACATAAAGAGCTTGGAAAACTCCTGGGCATCCTAGAACACACACCAGCATTTGGTAAGAATGGAATCACTTCTGAGTTACAATCACAGCCTAGTTCTCCAATTTACTTGAAATGTTATGTTGATAACCAAAACCCACATACAGAATTATACAGAAGCTAAAGTGCACATGGAATAGAAAAATGCAAGGTAGCAAGACAAAGGAAAAGATAAATTGGACTTGAAGGAGTGCAAAACACAGCATGAGAACAGCAGCATGAATTCGACGAGTATAGTAGCGGTAGCTGCACTGCAATATGCAGGATTTCGTTAAAAGGGTGGTAGCTCATTAACCACATAATCCACATAACCACATAAATCCACATAATCACTGATTATTTTCACTTCTTAACTCCACATTGTGAATCAGGCCCACCTCCCTCCTCCTCCCCACCAAGAATACTGAAACAAACATTTCTATACCCAATATGATTATAGCATTGTGACTGACAGACTTTTAAAGAGTGTTACTTATCTTGTATAAACAGCACACATTAGTTTAGAGAGGATTAATCATCCTTTGCTAGGGAACGGTTTGTCATAATAATCACTCACGTTTCATACCGTCCCTTCTTCTGAGACCCATTCCGACACTGTGTTCCAGTGTCTCAGAAAATAACATTATTTGTGCTTACATGATAGATCTAGCCAAGCGACAGAGAAAGAGAGCAGCAAACAAGACAAAAATGATACGATTGCCATCAGTTGTTTCATTTTCTGTAGACACAGACCTTCAGATGGTGTAAAACAGTATAGCTCCGCAGATGCTACTGAGCAACACTGATTTACGCTTGTTGAATACTCAACAGGCTTTTATTCATTGCCCCCTTCTGTTTTGCCTTCTTCCTGGCTAAACAACTCTCCTCCTCCAACTTAAGTGAGTCCTGCAACAGCAGCTACCTGTTTGCCAACTTTCACTGAAACCTTAAGCTTTCCTTATTCCTCTTGCCTCCTGTCACTCATACAGATTCTCATCTGATCTCCCAAGTGACCCCATCCCATCTCCTGGTGTCCACTGAATCCCTTTTATACCCTTCTTTATTCTTCCCATTAGCCTCATTCTCCTAACTCTTCCCTCACCATGCACACAAGCTTCAGTCTCTCCAACCCATGACCTCACCTGCCTCCCTGCTCACTGCCGCTTCTTAAACTCAATGAACATGCTGTTTACAACTGCTGTCTGGAGTTTTTTCCAGTTCTGTCCTACAGCTTCTCCAATTCAGCATTGGCAACTTGCTCTTGCTCTCTGCTCCCAAGTTTTTGGTGCAGTGGTGCCCCACCTTCTCTTACCCTTGGAAAAACAATACTGAGCATGTGCTGCAGCAACCATTATATTCTGACCTCAGTTGCAACTTTTTAACCTCCTGCAGCTGCGAGTGGGGTCCTAAGCTCAGGAGCAGGGCTCTTGGGTATTAGGAGGATATGATTAAATAAGTTTTATGGACCTTATGGGATATTATTCCAGCTTACTTAAAAAGTTGTTAGAAAAGAGAACTTGTCAAACATCAAACTCAACCCTACCTGTTGTTGTCCTGTATCCAAGCCTAGTGCTTTAACAAACCCAGAGGGATCAATGTATCGCCTTTTGCTGTTCTGTAACAATGCAAACAGGTACTGGAGATGCTCACAAATTGTCTGAGGTTCATAATCTATTGGGAGAGAAAAGTTCAAATTAATAGGAAGTGACTGACCTGGTTTGCACCAAAAGACAAATGAGCACCAAGCCAGAGACATTTAATTTTATTTGGCTGTCAGTGAATGAAACTTTAATGGAACTTTAAGACCCTGAAAATAAAGTGGGAAGACAAAATGCCACACACAGAGATGCTAGAGCATGCAGCACTGACACTGTTAGAAGCCACTATCAAGAAGAGGAGGTCAGGATGGCTTAGCCATGTCAGAAGAATGGGAGGAGACTGTAGTCCCAAAAATATTTTGTACAGTGAGAGTTGAGATGGCTCTAGAAAGCAAGGTTACCCTTTATGGTGGTGCCAAGACATGAGCATAAATTATATGAAGTTGTTCAACATCAAGGTAGAAAGCTGGGAGGAGTGCATAGAATCCTGTCTAATCTGGGGAAAACATCAGGCACTGGGTGCAGCTCAACATGAAGTGGCTTTGATCCAGAGGATGGAAGCAAAGCGAGAAAGAAGGGAGCAGTGTGCTATAAATTAACTCCAACTCAGACAACACATGGACCCGTGAGACTAGTAACAATCCGTGTCACTCTCAAATTGGGCCTGTCAGCCGCAAGTGGATTCATCAGGCCTCTGATTAGATCTCTTGCACATACACCACGATCCAGAGGATTGAGACTTGCTTATCAGTAAATGAAACTTTAATATAAATTTATATGATCAGAAACAAAGTCCCTGTTTACAGCTTCTATTATAAACTGCCATACCAAAGTAATTAATTCAAGCTAAGTATCTTACTTAAGGGAAACATTTTCATACACTGTCATATCCCCAAAAGCCAGCACTCAGTAATGGAAGCAGAATAAAGCTAGGAGCTTACTGTACATCCAGCAAAAATTACTACTGGTGTTTTACATACTATTTTGTTGCTTGCTACAACTGACAACACAAGAAATGGCCAAGAATTCACTTTGTGCGAGAAATATCAGTTGCCAGTTAAAAAAAAAAAAAAAAGGCTAGTTTACAATAAGCATTACCATACTTTAATCCATAACGTGCAAAACAAAAGGCTTTATGCTATCAAGGTATATTAACACTGTATGTATACAGCAATCTATACAATATAGACTCATAGATCATACTCATGAGATGAGACTAATGGCTTTTCTAGTCTATTATTCTGGCACTGACAATGGCCATTGCCAGGTGTCTTTTCCACATGCAAATACTTGGCCATTTTTTGTGTTGTTCCAATTGTAGCTAACTGTAGCCCTTATGTGCAACCAATGCTTTCTCATGAAGATATATTTATATGAGGTAGCATCTGCCAAACTCCAGCCACTTAGTGCTAAGATAATTCCTTTACCCACACAAGAAGGATATTCTAAATGGTTAATCAGTTGAGCAAGTAAAGCAATTGTATCTGTTATGTGAACAGGGAGAGGTTAACAATGTTCTCTTGCAACAACAAAAAAGGGTTCAGAGAATGTTGCGACCTTCCACTGACCTTTGTCTTCTGGGATGCCCTCACCGGTCAAATATTCGCTGCAGGTGCTGGGGCACAAGTAAAGTGCCTGCCGAAGCTCCAAGTTAAGAAACCACATTTGCAAGAAAGTGTTCACGTAGCATGTGGCTCCAAGGTTTGTTAAGCCTACGAATGCATTCTAGTATAAAGAAGAAAGCACCGGTTATAATTATTCCTACAAAGAATCATAGAAAGTAGGGCTGGAAGGGATATCAAGAGGTCATCTAGTCCAGCCTCGTGCTCAACACAGGATCATCCCCATCCAAACCATCCCATACAACTGCAGGTCTACTAACCTATTCCCAAAACTACACAGATTAACCCTGTCACACAAAACTACAAGGCACATTGTCCCAAAACCCCAAAAGGAACACACTGGGAGAAAAAAATCCAGCTGTCACATGCTTGTACTTTGTTAGTAGTACTGAGCACCTGTGGCTTTATAGAGGATCTTCTCAAACTTTCTACTCCCCAACTGCATGACTACGATAAACACAGCATAGCATGCGTCTGTTATGCTGCTTCTCTGGGCATTATCTGAATGGATTTCTAACCCACCTGCCTCCTTTCAGACCTGACAAGCAAGACTGGGCAAGTAATACTTTAACTCAGAGGTTCCCAATCTGTGGTACGCATACCACCAGTGGTGCGCAGACAACCTGTCAATGTCAAGGAAAATAAAAGGAGTGTTGTAGAGTATATGCTGAGCCAGTGACAGTCGGTCTCAGATGAGAAATGAGAAAAGCGCAACTCAAATCTTTGAGAAGGAAGAGTTTCAGGTCTTGTTTGTGGTGGAGAGCTGACGCTCCATAGCAGGGAATCATACAACACGGTATCTATCCCCAGACAGAAGACGTACTCGCTCATCAGCCCTCGTGGTGCGAACACTTCAGATCCTGTGCGTGCAGATTATTTGCTGGATTGGGGGTTATAGCTTGTACAGGAAACAAAGAATCTCTTTTACCTTTTTCCTGCGTTCGGAATTTGGGTCGTCGATATTGTGAAAGCTATTCTCATCAATTTCTCCCAGCCAAACGTGTTCGCCAATCCCAACCAAACAGTTTGGGTTTCCTCTGCAGTTTCTTCTACAAAAAACCAAACACACTCATGAAAACAAACACCGCTGTTTCAGATCATGCAAAAACAAAAACAAACCCCCCAAACCAGGAAGCAACAGCAAACTGTATTATTTTCATTAGCAAAACACAAGAAAACAGAACACGGGACTAAAAACACGCAGGCGTAACTTGAGAGTCTTTTTGTTGGGAGCAAACACTTTTTACCCTCTAGCCCATAGGTTTGGTCTACTGTTGAGTAGGCTGGAGGCAGCATTTAGAGCTGTTTACCTCTGCACACTTCATCAACCACACGTATGTCACTAGAGAGGAGTAGAAACCCTGCTTTCATCACTAAAAAAAAAATTAAAAATGTTCATTTTAACAAATGACCTTATGTTTTTTAAAGGGATTTCTACAGCATAAGCCCCCTGCATGTCTGACAGAAATATACTGAGGCTGGATCTTGAACCGGTTCGATTCCCAGAGGCAGGCTTTCATCACAAGGGAAAGGTTCATTTAGTTTTACAAACAACTTATGCTTTTAAACGGATGTCTACAGAGAGCACCCCTACCCATCTGACACGGGAGTAAGTTAAGCTGGATCTTGAACAGGATCAATTCCCAGAGGCAGACTTTCACCACGTCAGGAACAGTCGCTTTATTTTACAAAGTAAGAAGTTTTTAAAGGGATTTCTACCGCAAATGCCCCTTACGTATCTGGCAGAAATGGACCGGTTCAAGATCCGGCTTCAGTATAAGTCCCAGAAGCCGCCTTTCATTACAAGAGAAACTTTCATTTTGTTTTACAAACCATGTACGTTCTCAAACGGATTTCTCCAGCTAACGCCCCTCATGTGACCGGCACAAAGACACCGAGGCTGGATCCTGAACCGGTTTGAGCCCCAAAGGCAGCTTTCATTACATGAAAAACGTTCGTTCGGTTTATAAACCTAAGGGGATTTCTATCAATAGCACCCCTTATAGGGGTACTGACACCGGATCTTGAACCGGTTCAATTCCCAGAGGCAGCTTTAATCCCAAGGGAAATTTTCATTTTGTTTTACAAACCACGTCAGTTTTTTAAAGGGATTTTTACAGCAAATGTCCCTTGCAGGTCTGGCAGAAACAGACGGAGGCTGGATCCTGAACCGGTTCCATTCCCAGGGGCAATTTTCATCGCAGGAGAAACTTTTGTTCCGTCTTATAAACATTACGAGTTTTAAAGAGGATTTCTACAGACAGCATCCGCCCGCGCGACGGGCAGAAACATATTGCAGCTGGATCGCGAACCGGTTCGATCCCCAGAGGCAGCCTTTCGTCACAAGGGAAAGTTTCATTTTGTTTTACAAACCACGCAAGTGTTTCAGGGATTTCTACAGCGAAACAGACGGAGGCTCGATCCCCAGAGGCACACTTTCCACAAACGCGGTATGTTTTTAGAGGGGTTTCTGCAGACAACACCCCCATCCCCCCGGCAGAAATAACCGCGGCTGGATCGTGAACCAGGTCGATCCCCAGACGCGACTTTCGCCACAGGAGAAACGTCCGTCCCGTCTTACAAACCAGGCGCGAGCCTGAAAAGGGATTTGTGTCGGCAGCGCTGCAGCAGGAACGTCCCGACGCCGGATCTCGAACCGGCTTTCATCGCGCGAGACGTTTCCGATTCGTTTCACGCGCCGGGATTGCTTTTGCGACGGGCGCGAACGGACCGCGGCCGGTTCGATTCCCGCAGGCTGCCCTTCCTCGCGGGGCGAGCGGGTGTTTCGTCTCCTTGACGTGGGGAAGCTGCGAAGAGGATTTCCACAGGCAACGCCGCCGTGTCCGGCCGGACCAGACGGAGGCCGGCTCCTGATGCGGCTCGGGTCCCGGCGGCAGCTTTTGTCGCAGGAGAAACTTCAGGCAAGTTTAAAAAGCGATTTCTACGTGCAGCGACCCGATTCGACTCCCGGAGGGAGCGCGTCCCCCCAAAAAGGTGGGTTTGGGGGTTTTTTTTTAAAGGGATTTCTACAGGTTGTCAACAAACCCCCCCCGCGGGGGGCGGGGGAGCCGCTCCGCTCACCACAGGGGCACTTTTGCTCGAGGGAAGTTTTAAAAGGGATTTAAACATTTTAGCAGGATATAAACAGCCCCCCCCACCCCCCTCGCACACGTCGCACCCCCTGCGGACACGGCGCGCAGCCCCCAGGGCCGGGCCCGCACCTGCAGAC
>NW_005842063.1:1332635-1338541 GCF_000455745.1 Alligator sinensis | reverse complement strand
GCACAGCAGAGTGCCCAGTGCAGGCCTTTGAGGGGCTCTGACCCAGCCCAAGGGTCATGGCCCCCCCCCGCGGTCCCCCACACAAGCACAGCCTCGGGGGCCACGGCAAAGCTGCGGCCGCAGGCCTCGTGCCCCACCAACGGGCCGTGGCACCGGTCCCTCGCCGCACGGCGACACCTGCCCCGCTGTCACGGGATGCCCTGTGCACCCGTTGGTGTCTCTAGTCGAGCCCCCGCTGCCTGCGTGACGGGGGCCGCGAGCCCTGTCAGTGCCGCGGGGGTGAAGTGACGAGAGCAATGGCAGGGAGGTCTTTTGCACGCACACCCACGCTCTAGACGAAGCACAGCTCTTGGGACAGATCAATTCCCACTCCCGCCTCTATAAGTAGAGCCAAGGTTTGCCCGTTACGCGCTGAGCTGATCGAAGCCACGCAGACATTTTGCTGGTGTCGAGGCACTTTGCGAGTTTCCGCTGGTACGAAAGACCCCCCCGCCTTTGTATTTGCACCAGAGACTTCAGCGTGACGTGCTTTATGAGCACATCTCGGACTGCCGTTGACTGAGCTGACCCGCGTGCAGACAGCGCTGTAACACCACACGCGCGTCTCTACAAGGCGGCTGCGTTAAAACCAAGGTGTGCATGCTACGGATGTGCAAAATCTCCAGCGTGTTAAAATCTACGCGCTGTTTCAAGGTTTAAGCGTACAGCTTTCTGATCTCCGTCGTGTATAAGGATTTGCCGTTCATTCTGCGCTGTGCGCACACAGCAATGCAGCGTCTTTTTAGTCACCCTGATATTGATCCATAATTTTAAAAACTGCCTCCAGTTTGGTTATTTCGTAGGCGCATTCTGCAAGAAGACTTCAGGCAGCTGCATTAGGCCATAATAAATAAAAATGACCCATTAAAAATGGTCTTTTCCGGTGCTGCTCTGTGGTTAATTGTCATAGATCATCGAAGTGGATCTCAGGGCAGTTTGAACTGGCTCAGTTTGCTGTATCTGAAGACTCCCCTGGGCGACACGTCGGTAATGTCTTGCAATGACTGAGTTTGAGGAAAAGATGCGGGTGTCTAGCCCGAGTTGGTAGGGCAGGGCTTTTGCTTCTGGCCCAGGAAGCAAAGGGCTTCACAACACATTCCTTGGAGAGAGCGAGAGAGAGCGAGCGCTAGGCAAGGATTGCTATTTAACCTGTCTGTCGGAGCAGGCTCTGGAACCAGATGCCTTTACAACAGAGGTGGTAAAGGCAAGTTGCCAAGTCTGGATTTGCAAGAAAGAGGCAATTACTTGTCCAAAGAAGATGTCAGCCTGGAAAGCTTATTTCAACAAAAACTGGAAGCCAGCAAATTGACTGTAGCATCCATAAACGTCATTCTTAGAAGGCCTGACTATATTAGTCACCTGCTGAGCCATAGCCAAACATGACTACCAAGGGATACGCAGAGAAAATTCAAGCTATTTAGCCCAGGGACATTATCATCTCATGTGAGGCACTGGGTGTGTGATCCACCAGGTCACTCGTTTCATGTTTACCCACGTTTAACCATTTGGGTTTTTAACACACGTTGATTTAAATTGTTTTTTCCGTGCCGAGGTATGTTGTTTTTCAAATTAAAGTCGGTGCCCCCCCAGTTAAAACAACCCAGATCTTTGCTCTTTTTGGTAGGTGTTTGGAGATAAAAAACATTCTCCATTATGCCAGCTGGGCACACAGCTCGGACGTCCCAGAGACAGCAAGTTGTTGCATTCAAGATTAGAAAGAAATGACTGGAGCCAAGTGTCTGGTGGCTATCAGGTGCAGGGTCCATGCTAGCATATGCATGCTGTTTTCCAGTGAACCATCGTCCCGATTCAGGGGAGCTTTAACTCAGTCTGGAGCACTCACAGGCTATTTCAAAGTCATCCTCCGGTGGGGAATTTGTGCCCTAATTATTACGCAGACTGCTACTGAAAGAAGGGAGGCAAATGGGCCCGAGCAATGGAGGGGGGAGAAGAGGAGGGGAAAGCGGGATGAGGCAGCAAAGACATGGTCATGCCGAAAGGTCATCCCAGACCGAACAACCTGTGGTTGAGACGTGCTCCGTTCTGTGGCCAGTACCCCACATGGCTGGCATCGCAGCTGCCTTTCCCGCTCCATCCTGCATCCATAGGGGAAGCCTCTGGCACCCTTTTGGAGCAGGGTTTGAACTCATGCCTCTGCAGCTTTGGCAGGATGCCTTAACAGCTCTGCCAATGCAGCCCGGCGAAGAGATGTGCAGGGGCCAAAACCTGTGACAGCAGCAAATGGCCCGCCTGCTGCAAAGCGGTCTCTCCCCCGTCTCGGCAGCCACTCCGATGGACACAAGCCCCTCGTGTTTCTTGACTTCCCTTCCTCTGCTTTGTATTCAGCCCGGTGCTTTGGCGTGTGCTGCCCAGGTGCCTTAGGAGCGTGCTGCATGGGGGACTGGAGTGGTTTTCATCCGTTCCCAATCAAACCCAACCCTCTCGTTGTTGGCCTGGAGCTCACAGCGCTTGGCCTCATGCCTCTCTCGGTTAAAGCTCTGGCACTTGTCTGCCCTGCAGTTGTGCCCTCCATACCTCCTCCTCGCTGCCCAGATGTGGGCCGTGCCGGGATGCTGTCACTAGCCTTCTAGCCTTGTCGTGGATGCAAGTCCTGGGCAGCACATTGCATTGTCCTTCCCCCCCACCGCTTCTTCCATTGCTCCATCAAACTCCTGGAGTTTCCTTGGCAACCCCCTAACACAAATCCTGACCGTAAAAAAGCAGGATGAAGCAAGGACAAAGGGCAAGCTCTGGGAGTCCTTGTGCCCAGACAGCAGCAAGAGAAAAAAAGGCCTCTTCCCTTTAATCAACACCCAGGGCTGCTGCCTTTTGCTGTCCCCTCTGTTCCCATGGCAGGCCACGCTAAAGGAGCCCCCAGCCTGGTTTGCTCACGGAAAGCCGGGAGGCCGCCACGCTCCTCAGTCTCCCAGCTGTTGCCATCCCAGACGGCGCATCCTGCTCTTGCTCCGGACTTCGGGATTTGCACCGGTGGAAAGCGATGGCGAAGACCAGCCCAAGGCACTGCTTGCGCCTGCTGTCCGGGTGGCTGGTGCTGTTCAGCTGTGCAGTGGTGGAGGTCTCATCCATCGAGACAGGTACCGCGGGCTTTCCAGGACGCTTCCTTTGCTCTCTGCGTCGGGGCTAGAGTTCAAAACCTGTAGGTTGTTTCCACCAGAGGTTTCCTGGACTTTGAGGGTACTTTTAGGGTATTTTTCCAGCACTCTTCATTCATATGGGTGTCTAAAGAGGGTGAATAGGATATAGACTGAATGGAGAAGCTACTGCTTTGCTGCACCAAAAGGAGCATGCTTCACACGAGCAAAGAGGAGACAGCATAGCTATGGGTGGCAGTGGTCACACGTACCGGCCTCGCTGTGTGCCAGCAGTGGTTTTCCAGCTCAGGATTTGCTCTAGGCCCATGCTTTTCTGCTTGTGCCATCTCTGCCCCCAAATGCATACAAGTGAAACCAAGGCTCGGGGGGAGTGAGATAGTGGGGGGCTCATGGGGGGCATTGGTCCATCAGCTCCCGTGCTGAGGCTGTTGCAGTGGCCGGAATGGGGGGAAATAAAAGGCAAGTGACTCTGATCTTTGTTCCTGCACAAAGCCAGAAGGCAGGGCCAGGCTGGGTCTGTCCCAGCACTGGATGGTGACCCCCGTGGGCCCTTCCTCCACAGTGAGCCTGGTGGATTTCTGCGGCCAGACGCTCCGGGACAACGGCATGATCGTCACCTCTCACCGGGACTCGCGGCGCTATTACTTCGTGGCTGTGGGCACCGACTGCCACCTGGTTATGCAGGCCGCGGCCCCCCGCGACAAGGTCCAGTTCCAGTTCCGGTTCTTCCTGGTGTACAGCCTGCTGCGCCTGCCCCTGCCCGGCGGCCCTGCACCCAGCACCACCGCTACCCTGCCACCCCCGGGCAGCCCCAGGCCACCGCAGACCCCGCCGGGGGGTGACCGGGAGCCGCCCGACCCCTGCCATGCCGGCTCCTACGTGCAGTTCTACGACGGCCGGGGACGGGCGGCCGAGCCCCTGGGGCGTCCGCTGTGCGGGAAGAGCATCCCTCGGCCCGTCCTGTCCACCGGGAACTTCCTGACACTGCGCCTGGTGACGCGGGGCCAGCAGCCACGCGTGGACTTTGTGGGCGACTTCACGTCCTTCCGGCTGGGTAAGGGGCAGAGCTCCCCGCTAGCAGCGTGGTCTAGTAGTTAGGCTGCGAGTTAGGACTCCTGGGCTCTGTTCTCATCTGGGCCAAGAGGGTCCAGCGGGTTAGAACAAGGGACCGGAGCCCAGGACACCTGGGTGTATTGCGGGGAGGGTGCCAGGACACGTGGGCTCTACCTCCAAGCCTGGGAGGGGAATGAGTCCCAGCGCTTAGAGCGGGAAGCTGGAAGTTGAGATGCCCGGGATGTGCTTTTGGCTGGGGGGAAAGGTAGTGGGGGAGAACATGAGCCCCATTCCCAGCCTCACGTGTCCATGGGAGGTGGGGTCCTGCCCTGGGCGAGGGCAGCCAGGGTGCATTGCTGCCATGCCTGTTGGGGGGGGGGGGGGCCAGGGCCCCCCCCCCCCCCTGCCGCAACGGCAAGTGCATCCCCCAGAGCCTGGTGTGCGACAGCGCCGGTGTGGACAACTGTGGGGACGGCTCCGACCAGGCTGCCCGCCCCCCGGCCAGCTGCAAAGGTCTGTGCAGACTGGGGGCAACGTGGGCTGGTGCAGGGGCTGAAGTGTGGGCCCAATCCTGTGGGTGTGCTAAAGGCGGGGGGACAAGGCAATGACTTGATGCTGGGCAGGGCTTGGCTCAGCCCAGGGGGGGCGAGCACGGCATGGGGGCACATGGTCTGTGAACCAGGGGTGCAGCTCCAGCCTTTCTCCCTCTGTCTGCCCCAGGTCCGGTCCCCACCGCAGCACCTCTCCAGACTGCCAGGGCCCTGGCAGCCAGCTCTGCTTCCAGCTGCGGGAGGCCAGAGAAGAGCCAGTCCCCGCCCCAGGACACCAACCTCCAGGAGGACGCTGCTGAAGGTACCCCTCACGGGGGGCAGCCTGCCCCTGGCGCCAGGCTGCGTGGGTGCAGAGCAGGGGGTAGAGGTCTGCAGAGCCTCCAGCACCCGTGCAGGTGCTCAGCAGATGGCTTTTCCTGCCAGCAGCTAATCGTAGAAGCATAGACCATGCAGGTGGAAGGGAGCTCAGGAGGGCATATCCAGTCCAACCCCTGCTCCAAGCAGGACCAGTCCCAACTACCTCACCCCAGCCCAGGCTTCATCTTAAAAACCTCCAAGGATGGAGATGCTACCACCTCTCTGGGCACCGCACTGTTCCCGTGCTTTACTACCCACCCTAATATCCAACCTGAACTTGCTGCAACTGGAGGCTGTCGCTCCTTGTTCCAGTCATGTCTAGCCTGTGCCACTCCTCTGCACTGGATCCCTGGTGCACTCCTTGGGTCACAGCCCTAAAATGCACCCCTGGCACCTCTGGGACAATGCCCTCCTCCAGGCAGCACTTCATGCCCCCCCTTTCCTTTAAATCACCCCATACCTTGAGGTTAAACAGACCCAAACCAAAGCAAACCCAGCCCGGACCTCCCTGCACAACGCTCCCTCCTCCCTTCTGGGTCTGGCCCAATTGAGCCCTAGCGTCAGGATGCGGCTTGTAAGATGCTTTTTCCGCCCCTTCCCTTGCTAAGGCTGCCTGTGGGCACCTTCCTCTCTGCAAGGCATCTCCTCCAGGCCCCACAGAGGCTGCTCCCTGGGGCTGGGGGTGATGGAGACCCCTGGCCCCCCCGGTGACCATGCCCCCTTCCCCTGCAGGTGGGCGGCTGGCTCTGCCGGCCCTCTCGGCGCTGCCGGGGGGTGCCCGGGGGGCCGGGTG
>NW_005842063.1:1312666-1332602 GCF_000455745.1 Alligator sinensis | reverse complement strand
GACTCGGCGCCTGCCGCTTCCTGCCCGGATGCAACTCAGCCTGCGCCGCCTGCCAGCTCTGCCCTCGCAGCTGCACCCGCCGTGGCAAGGTGGCCCCACGCCACCTGCCCGCCTGACCCCTCTGCAGCCGGGCCCTGCCCTTCGGCCCCTCTTTGTGGGGCGTGAGCCCTGCTGGGGCTGGGGACACCAGGCATCGCCCTCAGCGCTTGCCACCTCACACCCTTTCCAGTCGGCATGTGCTGTCTTCCCATCACGCTCCCAGAGCCCGTGGTTCCCTGCTCCATCCCACGTTGCCCCCCGGCTGCTGTACCACCGGGCTGTTAGGGCTGAGGCGCCGGTGAGGGGTCCGGTGGGGGGTCTCGGGCGAGCTGCCTCCTGCCACAGGGCCCTGGGGAAGGAGGGAGCCGGACCCCACCCAGGACGGTCTCCCCCAGTGTGCAGGATCCTTGGCTAGCAGTGGGGACATGACCGGGGCTGGGCACCTGTGGTGAATAAAGCAGCTGTGTCCAAAGTGTGTTTGCAAAGCAGACCCCGCGGTGCAGCAGGGAAGCCGGCAGCCACGTTTCCAGCACACCGGGGCAGGGACAGTGTCTGCGAGGCTGGCTTGGGAAAGGCCCCAATGGTCCCAGGTATCTGAGGGGCAGAAGCTTGCAGGAGGGAGGGTCCTGGGGCCAAGCCTGGGGGTCCCAAGGCAGCCAAGCAGGGCACCCTCGCCTTATGCCCTGGGGGCAGAGCGGCCCCTGGACTGGGTCACGCAGCACCAGGGAGGGGAGCGGTCCTGAGGAGCAGTGACAGCTCTGCACCCCCACGGGGTCCCAGCCAGCACCGGGGCAAGGGCTGAAAGGCGAGCGATGCGGGGGGCTCGTCTCCTGGCTGGATGCCCCCAGCTGGGCCAGGGTGCGAGGAGCCCAGGGGACGGGCACTGGGGGGGTGGGAGCTACGAGGCCAACACCTGGGGCAGAAGAGACAGTCCCCCGTCCCGATGCCGGCGGTGGAAGCAGAGGCGGTGCAGGCCTGCAAGACGACGCTCGGTTGTTACTTGTCGTTTAATAGGAAGCCAACGAGACAGCACGGACCTGAGCAGAGCGGGCCCCCAGCCCCCCATCCCCGTGGGGCCGCTTGTGCCAGGCACGGCTCAACTCACACGGGTGGGAGCCCAGCACCTTCCCAGCCCCTTGGCGCACCCCAAAGCGGAGGCTGTGTTGCTGGCGTCTGGTCTCCAGGTCCCCCCCATCACATCTCTTCTGCCCGGGGGCCGGGGTCTCCCCGCTGCTTCGTCGGCTGGGCTGCGTCTCATCGTTGCAAGTCACTTGAAGGCACGAAGGAGCCTCCCGGGGCATGAGGTTCCCGGGCCTGGGCTGTGCTGGGAGGCTGAGCCCGTGGCACGTGCTTCCGAGCAAAGGGGAGGTGGCCGGAGCCAGAGAAGGCCCCGGGGAGGAGTGGGGGGGGATTGTCCTGGATCGAGGAAGGCACGAAGGTGAGTGTGCAGTGCCCTGAGCCTGGCGTGTCTTTGGGCTGCGCTGGCCGGAGTGGGGCCGAGGGATGTCGGATGTCTCTGCCCAGCGCCTGTGCCCCCGGGAGGGGTGCGCTGCAGAAGCCTCCTTCCCTGCCTGCTGCCCCTGCCCCAGGTTGGTGAGGAGCTGTCCAAGCTGCCAGGATTTGGCCTTCGTCCCGACACCGGACAGTCCAGGGGGTCCCGTCACGCTTCCGCGGCAGCCCGGTGACGGCATGCAGCAAAGCCGGCTGGCCCCGCTCCCTCCTGCGTGCCACGGAGCAAGAGGGGGCAGGGGGAGGCTTCTCCATCCATGGGGCCCATCCGTGGCCGAGTCGGTGGCCGGAGGCTCTGCGGGGCCCGGTGCATCTGGGGCACCAGGCGCTCGAGGGAGGCGGTGACGAATGCGGCCCCCTCCCCTGCTGGGGATTTGGTTTGGGTTTTTTTTGGTAGCAGCAAAGCACCATTTTCCTCTTTGTTTCTTTACAAAAAAAATTCATCAGCATCAAAATAACAAGAACAGACGTCTGTGGGGGGCCGTGGCCGGGGGAGTGGCAGGCCGGGCCTACGAGGGGCACTCCCGGGTGTTGGTGCCGGCCTCCGCGTGGTGCTGCAAGTCGACGGGCTGCGGCGGCTGCTGGCCCGGCCTCTCGTTCATCAGCACCAGGTTCTTGATGCAGCCCGTGATGCCCGAGGTGAACTTGCCCGCGGTGAGGGTCTGCACGGCCGGAGCGCCTCCTGCGGGCAACAGGGGGCGGTCAGCCCGCAGGGCTGGGCACAGGGGCGGAAACTGAGGCACCCAGAGGGAAAGGGATAGGGACACACACTCACACATGCACATGCACAAGCATACACACTCACAGAAACACATGCACACGTGCTCACGCAAACGTGCATGCACATACACAAATGTGTGCATACGCACATGCATACACACGATGATCCACCGGGTCCCTTCCGACTCTATAATCTATGAATCCATGTACACACGCTCACACAAATGCTCGTGCACACACGTACAAATGCATACATAAGCACCCACATACATACACGCACACACGCGCTCACACAAAGGCACACGCACAGACACACACACACAAGCACACAAATATGTACACATGCACATACATACGCACACGCACAAACAGGTGTTGTGTGCCCTGCCCCCCATGCAGCTGCCCTGGCCTCACCGATGTACACGCTGCCCTTGGTGTTCACCATGATGTTATTTCCAGGCGACTCTCCGCTCACCGGCTCCTCTCCGTCCACCTGCAGCGAGCCCTGCCGCCCTTCCCTGCAAGGCCATGGTGTCGGGGGGGGGAAAGGGGAGCCCGGGTCATCAGAGCCCTGAGACCCTGGGCAAAGGAGGGAAGAGGTGGTGCCCTCCCCTGACCCTGTGCCAGGCAGCTGAGGTCTGGCACCAAGCTCTCCTGGCACCCAGCTCCTGGCACATCCCAGCGGCTCAAGCCCCGTGCCAGTCCCTTACCGCACGGCTGTCACTTTGTGCCACTCGCCATCATTGATGGGGTCATCGGAGACGATGCTGGCCTCGCCGCTACCCAGCTGGTAGCTGCAGGGAGACACCAGGAGGGTTAGCGTGGCCCATGGGGCTGCCCCTGCCCAGAGCCAGGGCGGAGGGGAGCCAGGACTGCGGTCAAGGATGGGGAGTGAAGCTGGGAGCTTTGCTGGGGCAGCCTCTGGGGCTGATGGGCACAGAGTGGCGGTCAGGGCGCTGCTCACCTGAACACCAGGTGCCCGTCTTTGAGGCCGAGGCTGATGAAGTCCTTGGCTTTGCCGCTCTCCCCTTCCTCCTGCCAGCGAGAGAAGCATGCTGAGATTGCTCTGACCCTGGCCTGGTGCCACTTTCCCCCACCTCTACATGCCCACGACAGTCAGGCTCAGAGCACGTGCGTGTGTGTGCACACATGCATGCAGGAGGCGATCCCACAAGTGTGCATGGGAAGGAGCAACCTCGGGGCTGCCTCCATGCAGAGGAGCCACCTCAGCCAGCAGCAGGTGCTGGATGTGCTTGTGGCATCTGGTCTGGGGGCTGAGAGAGGAGTGGGGCACCATGCCGGGACAGTGGCACGTGGCATGGTCCCAGGCGCAGTCCTGTGCTGCCCCTTGCCTGCAGCCTGGGCCAGCCGGCCTGGCACGGCTCAGTAAATACCTCGTTAGTAGCATGCAGGTCGAAAGCAGGCTCCCCGGCTACCTGGAGAAGAAACGGGCACAGGGCAGTTATGCAGCCACAGCTTCAAAGCTGGGGTGGGGAGGACGGAGCGGCGCAGGGGGCATGTTAGTCTGGGTCCCAGGCCAGAGCCAGGCAGCAGAGGTGGGCTTCATGCAGGCAGAGGCCAGTGGGACACATGGCAGCTTTCCCAATCCAGCCTGGCCATGCGATGCAGGAGGGAGCAGCCAGTGCAGGCAGCCCCACGTGTGCAGGGGCCCTGCTCACGGCCCAGCTTTGCTGCGGCAGACTGTGGGGATCGGGGCCCTGCCGGGCACACCAATAGCCTGCTCCATGTGCACGATGCTCCTGCTTTCTGTGCCAGCCCCTAAGCCCCTCCGAAGCCAGCTCTGCACCCCTGAGAGCCCTGTTTCAGCAGGGAAGTCCTCGCCTGCTTCCACCAACCTGCCTTGCCCCCCCCGCTCGCTGGCTCCTAATGCCAGACTCATGCCCCAGCTCTCCCTCAGCTCCCTTGTGCCGGCAAAGCCAGTCCCGGCTGCTGGGGCAGGCCAAGTCTTTCTGGCTCCTGTCTCGGCCCCGCTGCAGAGGTGCTGGCTCCTGGCACCAGCACATGGCACCGAGTCTGCCCCGGCGCCGTGCCAGGCTGCCATGGACTCACCACACCCTGCCAGAGGACCATGCCGTTGGGAGAGGTGGTGCGCACTTCCAGCTCGATGGTCTCCGGTGCCTCGGGGCGGCTGCAACGAGACGAGGCTGCGATCAGATGTTGCCGGGTGCAGGAGAGACCCCAGGCCCCGGAGCCGCGCTCCCCACGCCTGCCGCAGAGAGCCTCACCCTCCCCAGATGCCACCCGCTCCTGGGCCAGGACCCCGCAGCCTGGCTCTGCCTGGGGCTCCCTGGCCTCTGCTCGCTGGACGGGGGGAACCCTTCCTGCACCCCTGGCTGGCCAAGGAAGCCAGACTGCAATGCAGTGAGCACCTCTCCTCCTCCCCAGGCTCCTGGTGCCCACTCACCTCCTGGGGAACAGGTGTCTGGGAAGCGCAAGGTAGCCGCCATCATAGAAATAGGCTCCATACTGGCCCGGGGCATCTGCAGGAGGAGAGGAGGTGGTCAGGGGTGCAGGTGGGGTGGGTGGGCACAGCAGTAGGCATGGGCTGGCAGGCCAGGGCAGTCCAGGGGAGTGGGATGGGGGCGGCTGCTGGGGCAGGGCATGTGGGTGGGATCCGCAGGAGCTCGGCCATGGGGCTCGGAGAAGGGGAAGGCCAGGCTCTGTGCCACGGGAAGGCGGGTACTGTACCGTTGCCCCCACTGCCCTCGGGGAGCCACTCCCGGTCCAGCTTCTGCAGCGCCAGGCCTGCATGGGCAAGAGATGGAGACGTGCGTTAGGTTCCCCCGACAGTCCCTACCCAGGTGCCTACTGCACCCAACGCCCCAGACACCCTCTCCCACCTACTCCAGCTCCTGCTGTCCTCTGGGGCTGAGTCCGCCCCAGCGAGCACCCCCGAGCACTGCCCCCCTCACTGCCCACAGCCCTTGTGCCCTGGCACCTACTCTGCTCGCAGTACGTCCCCACGAAGCTGTCTGGGCACAGGCACCGGCTCGCCTTGCATGTCCCACCGTTCAGGCAGGGGTTGCCCAGCAGGCACGGGTCGTCGGCCAGCTCGCAGCGGTCACCTGTGAGGAGAGGCTGGCTGAGCCCCAGGCCACTGCGCCGGCTCGCAAAACATGTGGGCAGATGTACACGCACGCACAGGTATGTGCACAAACCACACACATACACATGTGCACATACATATAGGCACATGCACACCCGGACACACATGCATGCATACAGGCATGCACAAGTGTATGCATACAGGCATGCACACAGACACACACATGCACGCATGCAGGCACACACACACACGGACACACCCACACACATACACGTATGAACAAAATATGCATACATGCACGCACGCACATGCACACACACGCACAAATGTATGCATACAGACACACACACATACATACATGCACCCCCTGACACACACATGCACAGGTCTATGCATACAGGCAAGCACACACACATACACACACCCATGCACAAATGTATGCATACAGGCATACACACACACGTATACATGCATGCACAGGCACATACAGATGCATGCACACATACACATAATGCACACACACACACACACACACTGCCTCTGCAGCATACCCCCGGCCTGGGGTGCGTGCAGCCCTCCCAGCACCCAGCCCCTGCCACGGGGCAGTCGCACCCTGACCAGGTCTCAGGGCAGTTGTCTACAAGGGGGGCCCCAACCCAGCCCCTGCAGCCGGGAGGGCCCCGAGCTGCCCTGGTGATGCCGGCACAGCCTGGCACACACACCCGAGTCCCATGCTCACCGTGAAAGCCGTCCTGGCACAGGCACTGGAACTCGTACTCGCCGGTGGGCAGGCACTTGGCGCCGTGCAGGCAGGGCTGGCGGTCGCAGGGCGAGCTGTCGTAGCACTGCGCCACGCTCCGGCTCTCCTGGAAGCTGTACGAGATGTCCACCCTCTTCCCGTTGATGGACACCTGTGGGGCAGGGGGTGCCACGTCACCCACACCTGGGCCTGAGCCAGACAGACTGCGGGTCCCTTCCTTGGTCTGTCCAGGGCCAGGGCCCAGCACTGGGGCAAGAACCCACGTACCAGACTCCCAGCCCCGGCCAGGAGGAGAGGGACCTGCCCCATCGGGCACCAAATGCCCACGTCCACGCGGGGAGTGGAACCCAGGAGTCCGTGTTCCCCACAGTCACCCCACTCCCCTCCCAGAGCCGGGGGCCGAACCCAAGAGTCTGGGGCCCTCGCTGTCCCCGCAGAGCGCCCGTCCCTCGCAGGGCAGGGGGCCAGCCTCACCTCGCCCACGCAGCCGTGGAAGTGGGCGCTGACATTGGCGGCCACAGGCAGCACCACAGACGGGTCCACCCCGCCCAGGAACATGGGCGTGCGCAGGTTGAGGCCTTGGCTCTTGCCCGGTGACGACCGCTTCACTGGCCGGCCGCCGTCCACCACGAGGGTGCCGTCCTTATTGCTGCGCTCCGCCGAGACCCGGTGCCAGCGGCCCAGGGTGAGGGGCTCCGTGCTCTGCAGCATGGCCATGCCTACGAGACAGAGTGCGTGGGGAGATTTGCCCGGCTCAGGCCTGCCTGAGCCCCGGCACCTCTCACGGCAGCCGGCACGCTCAGGGCCATGTGCCGTGCCCAGCCAGCTCCCTGCTCTGTGGCCACAGCGGCCAGGGCACCAAGGAGGGACCTGTGAGCGGGCATCCAGGGGCACTGTGAGCCAGGGAGAAATGGAGCCAGATCCATGCCAGGGGGCATGGAGGGCTAGTTCCCTCTCCCTTCTGCCCCCATCTGCCACAGGACACTGGACCTCACGGACCTGGGGTCTGACCCATCCGGGGCAGTTTTTATGAGGGTGCTACTGAGCTACAGAGCATTCCCAGGTCCAGGCAGCAGGTGTGATGGGCATGCTGGGTCTCAGCCCAGGCCCTGGGCATCTGGGGCACGAAGCTCTCGTTGGCTGGCATGCCCCGTCCCGGCTGTGCGGGCTGCGCCCCTACCTGAGCCCAGCTCGTAGAGAAACTCCAGGCGCCCGGCAGCCATGGTGAGCAAGACGAAGTCTTCCACGGGGCCGCCCTTGCCCGCGCTGAAGAAGATGAGGCCATCGGGCGACAGTGGCTTGAACTCGGCGTCCACCCGCAGCTCGTAGTGGATGTTGGTGAGGGGTGGGTACGAGATGAAGGCGTCGCGCCCGTTGAAGAAGGGGGTGGTCACCATGACCCCTGTGGGCACAGGGAAGGAGGGTGGTTACCTGAGTGGCCCCGCTCCAGCCCGGCTGCCCGCGCCGGCCCTGCACTCACCTTCCATGCACTTCTCGCCCGTCTTGCCCAGGTGGCAGCGGCAGGTGTAGCCCTGCCCATCCGCTCGGTTAATGCAGGTGGCGTCCGGTCCGCAAGCCTCTGCGGGGGGAGACGGTGCCATTTATTATCAAGCTGCTGCTCTGGGCATGGGGGTGACTTTGGGATGTCCCATGGGAGGGGATCCTGCAATTCTCCACCCAGCCCCAAGCCCAGGCTGGAGACCTGGCCCCCCGGCAGAGCTCGGTGCAGCGATGGAGCAGGGGTCGCCCGGCGGGTGTACCTGGGTGGCAGTGCAGGGCCTGCGAGTGCTCGCAGTTGCTGCCGGTGAAGCCCTGCGGGCAGTGGCAGACGTAGCTGCTGCTCTCCGAGTCCCTGCAGACACCGCCGTTCTGGGAAGGGCCGAGCAGACGGTTAGAGGGTCTGTCTGGGGGGCACGGCCCCCACCGCCCCCACACTGGCGCAGGTTACCTGGCATGGCTGGTCCCTGCAGGTGGGGCAGCTGGCGACACCGTGAGCTGGCAGGTCCAGGTCCTTGAAGATCACCTCTTCGCCCTGGATCAGCAGCTGGCGCACGCAGCCTGCAATGAGGGCAAACGGGGCTGGTGAGATACCCGGGGGCGTCCCCAAATGCATGCGGGTAGCGGGGCAGGGAGCGCGGGGGCCATGAACATGTGAGCAGTGCTGGGCAAGGCAATGCACAACCTCTCCCGGAGGCATGCTGCCCTCACACGCATGCAGGCACACGCAGGCTTGGCTGGGCCCTAGCACGTGGGCACCAGGGCTGGGCTGCACAGGGGACACTCACCGATGAAACCGCTGCTGAGGCCGGTCTTGGCGATGGCGGCGTAGCTGGGATACCCGCCCAGGAACAGCTCCTCGTTCAGATCCAGCCCCTGGAACTTGCCCTGCGCGTACAAAGAGGGTCAGGGCTGTGCCCTGAGGACCCTCCACGTCCCACTCGAGTTGCAGCAGCAATGCCAGCCAGCCCCTGAGTCCCCGCGTCCCTGCGGGGCTCGGCTCCAGGCCTGCTGGGTGTCTCGGGGCGCTGCCAGGCCCCCTGCTCACCTGCGACGTGCCGTTGACGGGTGGGTGGTTGTCCAGCACGAGGGAGCCCTGGGTGAGGTTGCGGTACAGCCGCACCGTGTGGAACTCCCCCAGCCGGATCGGTGTCGGGTGCCGGATCGTGGCCATGCCCGAGCCGGCGTCGAACCTGCCATTTCAAGCCCGTCAGAGCTGCGGAGGGCAGCGGGGACGTTCTCCCTCCATCGCCTCGCCCCCATGCTCAGAGCCCAGCCCTGCGTGCACCGGGACCCCCCAGAGAGCACCAGGAAGCATGGTTTGGAGAAGCCCCGTGCCAGTCAGGGGGCACCGGCCCGCCACGCTTGCTCCCCGGGCCCAGGCCTTGCCCGTGGTGCAGGGACACGGTCAGGTCTCACCTGAATTCTGGGCGGCCGCCCACCAGGCCGAAGGACACGAAGTCGGCACCGGTGCTCTTCTTCTGCCCATTGTACAGCAGCATCCCTGCAAGAGCAGAGGGGTGAGCCTGGCGGCAGTGCCACGGCCAGGCATGGGGCCTAGGGCAGGAGGCAGCTAGAAGCACCCTGGTCCCTGGGACCTGCAGGAGCCCTGACTCGTGGGACCAGCTAGCAGAGGCTCCTGGGCAAGCCTGGGACCCATGCATGGGTCTCTGCAGCTGGGGCCAGAGGAGCTGCTCCACCCGTGCAGCAGTAGTAGGCTCTTATCTTCTACCAATGCAGGCAGACACACACCACACTCAGCCAGGTCTCCCCAAGCAGACCCAGCCCCGCTGCTTCTGCCCACCCCCAGGCAGCGCTGATTAGGAGGCGACCCCCAGGCCAGCAGCCCCACGGCACGACCCGGGCACCCCCACCCCGTGCCTCGGTGTGATGTCACCGCCTGTGACATCACTGCATGGAGGTTAAGCACAGCAAGACAGGGACGGCCCCAGCTGCAAGGAGTTAGGCACACAGGAATCCTGGCCCGTGCTGAGGCCTTGCTGGTCCTGGGCACTCAGTTAGTCTGGGCTGGGCTGGTGGGTTTAACGTGACCCCATGGGGTGCATGGGGCGTGGGCACACCCCTCCCCGAGCTAGTCCCCCGGGCAGCGGGGAAGAGGCGGCAGGCAGAGCTTACCTGAGTACAGAATGAGAGCTGGAGGGGAGAGGGGTATGGACAGAACAGATGGAGGAGGACAGACAGGCGGGGAGAGACAGAGTTAGGGGCCAAGACGGAGAGAAAGGAGGAAAATCAGAATGGGTGAGTGAGAAACACGGGCTCGATCCGCCTGCCTCTGAGCGGGGACGCTGCCACGGGCGGGGGGAGCTTGTGAGATGGGGGCTCAGAGGAGCCGGGGTCTCTCCCTCCCTCCTGGGGCACAGGCCGGTGGCCTGGACCCGATCTGGGCAAAGGGTCTCTCCGCTTACCATCGGCGGTGTCCGGCCGGAAGGTGATTTGGATCTCAAACTTCTTGTAGGCGTCCTTGATGGTGGGCAGGGGCAGGTAGGACTGGGGGCTCTGCGTGAAGTAGGGCACCACCCGCTCTGCAATTGGGGGGAGACAGTGAGCTGCAGCTATGGCTTCTGCCCGTCGGGTTTGGAGCCCCGTTGCACGGGGTAGCTCCGTGCCCGGGGACCACGAGGCCTCGTTACCCCCATGCCGACCTCCCCTGCCCCTGCCACGCAGACCAATGCACGGGCCTGGCCACAACTGCGCTAGCAGGGGCAGGATGGAGATGGACCCGGCTGTCAGCAGTTCCCCGGGAACAGCCATGCTGCAGCCGGGGGGGAGGGGAGAGCACGGCCACAGCTGCCAGCACCACGCCGGGTCCTGAGCACCTCCCAGAGTAGCTCCCTTGTCTGCACCCCACGGGCCTCAGCCGGCTTGGCAGCGACCTTGCTGCCCGTGGCTGGAAGGGCGGCATCCGTTGCGTGTGCGGGAGCACGGCTGGGGAGGGGTGCGGAGGAGGGAGCGAGGGCCGCGTCCCAGTCGGCTCCGGGGGCTCACGCGTCGCCCCAGTGCACTCACCTCGGACCTTGAGCATGGAGATGGCCGTCACCTTCCCCTGCCGGTTGGAGGCTGTGCAGATGTAGACGCCCGCATCTTCCGGCTTGACGGAGGGGATGGTCAAGATATTGCTCTCCAGCCGGATGCCTTCGGGGAGGTCTCCCTGCAGCTGAAACCCAACACCGGAGCAGGAAACTGTCACCACCGCAGAACCACTGACCACGGTCCCCGTGGACAAGGTGAAGGCTGTCACCGTGTCTCTACAAACCCAGCTCCTTCTACCCTCCATCTCTCCCCCACCCCCTGCTCCTGTGCCCAGCCCGTGCTCATCTGGCCTGGGGACAAACCCTGCTGGCACCTTCTCTGGGAGGTTGTGCACTTACCTTGGTCCACTTGATCTCCGGGATGGGGAAGCCAGTAGCCAGGCAGGGGAACACGGCTGTGGACCCCACGGCCACCTCCTTCATCTCCGGCTGGGCGGCAATCTGGGGGACAGCTGCAGGAGGGAATAGCGCTCTTCAGGCCTTTGGGGCGAGCAACCGTTCACCCCCCAACATCGCCAGGGCCTCTCTGCTTACACTGGACATGGAGGATGACGTGAGATTGCACGGTGCCCACGTCATTGGTGGCGGTGCAGCGGTACTGCCCTGCGTCCGACTGCTCCACCCGCTCGATCTTCACCGTCCCACCACTGATGACGAGGTCGGGGCGCAGGCGTCCGCCCACCTTGCTCCAGGTGATGTGCGGCTTGGGGTCCCCGATGGCCAGGCACTCGAACTCCACCGCGCTGCCCATCAGCACCGTCTGCACCAAGGTGCGGATGTTGATCATCACCTTGGGCAGCCCTGGGGGGGAGAAGGCAGAGCGGTGAGAGGGCGGCCGAGTCTCCACGCAGCCCCAGGGAGCAGGGTCAACCTCGGGGCCGGGTTCCCCCTTACCCTGGATCACCAGCTTGGCACTGTGTTGGGCCTCCCCGGAGGGGCTGGTGGCCCGGCAGGTGTACACGCCCTGGCAACTGCGGTCCAAATTCGGGATCCTGCAGAGAAACAGCAAGGGAATGGGCTGGGTCCTGTGCACCTAGCTGCTGGCCCTTCACCCCGTGGCCATGCCATGCTACCAGATCACTGGCATGGCAAGAAGTGGTGACCCCCCATTGCTCACAGTGCCCCTGCCAAGACTCTGCCAGCCCCCCCCATGAACACAAACCCACGGGACAGCCCACCCCGAGGCAGGAGTCTCGCAGCTCCTTACCGCAGCACCCCGTTCGTCACACTGTGGCTGGCTGGCAGCTCCCCGTCCTCCTTGAACCACTCGATCTGCGCCTGCGGGTCCCCGGTGATGGTGCAGGTGAACTCGGCCGTGCCGCCCACGCCCTTCGTGTTCACGCGTGGGGTCACGTGCACAGTTGGAGGCCCCCTGGATACTGGTGGGGTGGCACCACCTGTGGGGTACAGACACCAAAGCTCCAGCCATGGACACCCCCCTCCCCGGCTGAGGGGATCTGCCCCAGGGCCGGTGTGCATTGCACTTGGCCATGGGGGTGCTCCCCACGCACACTCCTGCAGCACAGAGCTTCCGCTCTGGGGCTGCTGCCATCCCCCAGGAGCCCGGGGCCTGGCTTGTTCCCCCAGGGCCTGGAAAGTGGCTCTCAGCTCCTGACTGCCAGCATGCAGTGTGACCCCTCCAGGACCTGCATCTCCGCCCCTGCCTTGCTCTGCGTGTGTGGGTGTGTGCATGTATGCATGCATATGCACATTTTTGCACACACACGAGCGTGTGTGCATGTGTGCATGCATGAATTCATGCTTGCATGTGTGCATAAATGCACGTGTGTACCATGTGCCCACATATGCATGTGAGTGCATATATGCATGTGTGTTTATATGCACATGGCTATGTACATGTGTGTGAGGGGACTGCAGGGGCAAACCAAGCCGGACAAAGCCGGAGGCAGCAGTGTCCTTCCAGCCCGTCTCATGCCTGGGGTCAGCAGGACATTTCCCTGGGGTCTGCTCATGTCTTGTGGGGGCTGGGCTTGGGGCTGCCATCACCATACGCTCACCCCAACTCTGGAGGTCCTGCCTCCCTGCCCCCTTCCCACCCATTCTCCAACACTGTCGGTACCAAGGCCTGGAGCCGCCCTCTCCTTGAGGCTCGGACCCCAAGATCCTGCTGGCATCTCCCCAGGGGCCTGACCATGTCCCAGCCCCTTCCCCAGGACAGAGGAGCAAGCGGAGGCCCCAGCTCAGGTGCTCACCCTGGACGCTGACCCTGGCGATGGTCTCTGCGGAGCCCACCCTGTTGCTGACGATGCAGCGGTAGGCGCCCGCGTCCTCGGGCTGGGCCGGGCTGATGCGCAGGACGCTGTCCCGCAGCACGGCGCGGTCAGGGAGGAGGCCGTTGACCTTGCCCCACTGGTAGCGCAGGGGGGGCGTGCCGTGGGCCAGGCACTGCAGCTGCACCGTCTCGCCCGCTCGCACCGAGCTCTCGTCGGGCAGGCTGGTGGCGTAGGGCGGCACTGGGGAAGGCAGGCACTGTGAGGGGTCCCTTCGGGGCATGGGACCTGCCTCCCTCTACATTTCACCACCGGGCATGGGGACAGCATGAGGTTAAAGCTCAAGCGCGCTCAGCCCACCCGCCTTTCCCTGGCAGACCCTGGCTGCATCTCACTTTCCACGTCCAGTGTGACGAAGGCCTCGGAGAAGCCGGCCGCGTTGCTGGCATTGCAGATGTACTGCCCGGAGTCCTGCTGTGCCGCTCGTGGGATGACCAGGGTGTTGTTCACCACTTTGTGCTGCCAGGGCAGTGGTGCCCGCAGCTTGGACCAATGGATGCTGGGGGCTGGGTCGCCTGCAGGGACAGGGGCAGGTTGGAGTCACCCGTTAGCCAGGCTGTGGTGGCCGGCGGCATGGCACGGCACCCCCTAAGATGGGCAGCCATGCACGTCTCCAACACACCAGGTTCCTGCAAGGTGCAGGGATGGAGATGGATAGACAACGGGGGCAGGGATGGGGACAAATGCACAGACAGACCCACTGCAGAGGGGCTTGCATGGGGATGCGGAGGTGGATCAAGGGGTGGGATCTGGCCCGGCCCACACTCACATACCCGTGGCAGAGCAGTGCAGTGTGGCTGTCTCTCCGGCCACCACCGTCAGCGTAGGCTCCACCGTGACCTCAGGGGCACCCGGGGTCCTGTGGGCAGCTTCCACGGTCACCTCCACCTGCACCTGGGCAGAGCCCACGGGGTTCTGGGCCACGCACACGTACGTGCCAGCGTCCTCAGGCTTCACGGGCGAAATCTGGGGGTGCAGAGATGTGGGAGAGTGATGGCTTCTGCCAGGCTGGGGCTGGGGTGCTCCCCTCCTCCCTGGAGACCCAGCCCCTTCCTGCTCAGCAGGGCCGATACAGGCTAGGAGCCAGGACCGCAGCAGGGATAGCCATCCTGGCTCCTCTGCTGTTGGCCCCTCCATGCCCGGGGGGAGCAGGGCAGGACAGGGGTGCTCTGTGGCTGCAGGCATGTGTCCTGCTGCCCCGGGGACCCCCGGACCGTGGTGCGTGGAGGGTGAAGATCCACGGGGCCCAGCTCACCTGCAGCACGGCTTGGCTCTCCAGGGGCAGCAGCGTCTGGTGCTCTATCTTCTGCCGCACGCCCAGCCGGCTCCAGCGGACCAGGGGGCGGGGGTCGCCCCGGCCAAGGCACTCCAGGCTGAGGGACTTGCCCACCTTCACCGTCACGGGGCCCTTGGGCATCACGGAAACCGTGGGGGACTCTGGGGGGATGGAGGTGTCAGGGAGGGGCAAGCCGGTCCCGACTGTGGTGTCTCCGGGGCTGTGAGCTGGGCCCCGGGCTTCCTCAGCCACTGCTCACCTTGCACCATGAGGTTGACCACGCTGCTGGCTATCCCAAAGCGGTTGGAGGCCACGCAGTGATAGGTGCCCTGGTTGCTGGCGCGAGCCTGGGAGATGGTGATCACCGAGCCGTTGGGGCTGATCTTCACGTTGTCTGGGGAGGCAGAGACGCCGCTGAGCCACCCCCTGCCCTGGCCACAAAGTGCCTCTGAGGGAGGCTTAAAACCCCCTGACACGCAGAGCAGAAAGCAGGGCAGGGGGCAACCGACAGAGCCCAGAAACCTGGGAAACCCGGTAGTAGAGCACAGGCATCGCTCCACCTGCATCATCCCCGAGCAGTGCCTGAACACCCCCAGTGATGGAGGGTCCCCCCTTCTCTGGGAAGAAACTTTTCTAACAGCCCTTCTGGAGGGGGAAGCCAGGGCTGGGTAACTAGGAGCTCCCCGGCAGCCAGTGCTCCTGGAAAATGCCCCGCAGAAGTCCCTCGTGCCAAGCCAACCCTGTCCCCTGGGGCGCTGGAGCTGAGCGGCTGTGGGCTGGCAGGGACAGCCCCAGGGCATGCCGTGCCTTGCAGCTGCAGGCCGGGGGCCATCCTCCAGGTGATGTTGATGGGCCGCGCGCCGTTATGGATGCGGCACTTGAAGGACGCATCCTCGCCCTGGCGCACGGTGGTGCTGTGCGGGTCGATGGAGATGATGGGGCTCTGCAGGCCTGCGGGAGGGAGGGAGGCACTGGGGTGATGCCAGGTCAGGGGTCCCTGGAGCCCACGGACCCTCTCTCCCGCCCACCACCCATTGGACTCACGGTAGCCGGAGCCATCGCCAGAGGAGACGGTGACGATGATGGAGGCCTCCTGGGAACCGGCGCCGCTGCTGACCCGGCAGACGTATTCGCCCGAGTCGGCCACGGAGACCTGGGCCAGCCGCAGCCGGGAGCCAGAGACCTGCGGGGAGTCCGTGGAGGCTCAGTCCGAGGACAGTCCCGGCAAGGAGTCCTCCCCCCGTGACACCAGAGCTGTGGATGTGACCCCCCGCCCATGGCTCCTGCGTCTGGGTGGCCACGAGGAGCCCGACGGAGGAGCCCTGCCCTGCTCGGGCCCGGGGAAACGCCGGTGCTGGGAGTGGGAAAAGGAGGGGTGGACGGCGCGGCCCCTACCTGGTGTTTTGCCGGGAGGGAGCCATCGCGCTTGTACCACGTGACGCGGGGCTGGGACTGGCCGGCCACCACGCAGCTCAGGTCCACGGTCTGTCCTTCGACAACGGAGGATGACGAAGCCTCAACCTGGACGGGGGGCGTGAAGCCTGAAGCTGGGGGTGGAAGGGGGAGGGTTAGACTTGGGGCAGGGTCTGTGCACACAGCTGAGAAATGAGGGGGAAGCGGTTTCTAAAGGGGCAGGTGCAACCCATACGGAGCCCACAGGGCCCCCGAGATGACCCCGACGGTGGGATGGGGTCCCTCAGCACCACGTGCATGGCCTCTATCTCGCTGGGTGCAGACATGTTCCCCTTGGCTCAGTTGCACCCACCCCCAACTAGACCCCTGGAGCCCCCGACACCGTCTCTGCCGGGCTGTTTGCAGAGGAGCTGGCGGTCCTAGAGGGATGCACCCCTGGGCCCTGCCACGGAGCACAGCTGACTCCTGGGGAAGGGACTTGCCCAAGGCCACATCCCGAGGCTGTAGCGGAGCAGGCCGACAGAGAGGTGGGATGAAGATCTCCCTCCCTACCATCGGGACCGCACGCTGAGCCGACTTACGGTGGGAAGGGCTGGCGTCGTCCTCGATGGTGACGACGAGAGCGGCCTCCCGCGTGACACCGCCAGCACTGGCGCGGCACACGTACTCGCCCGAATCGGCCGAGGAGACCTGGGGGATGCGCAGGTGGGAGCCGGAGACCTGAGGGGAGCAGCAGTGGTCAGGAGAGAGCTATGGACCGGGAGCTGAGAGTCCCGTTCACCCTCCGGACCGGGGGCTGCCTCCTCTTGGCTCCGGAGACCACAGCCGGCTGATTTCTGCTGGCTGCCATCCGCCTCCGGGCTCCCCTCCTCGCTGGAGGAGGGCTGAAGAACCCCGCCTGTAGCTCTGCTCTGGCCTCCGTACCTGGTGGTTGTCCGGGAGGGAGCCCCCGCGCTTGTGCCACGTGATCTGGGGCTGCCCGGCCACCACGCAGTTGAGGTCCAAGGTCTGCCCCTCGGCGAGGGAGGACGAGGAGGACTCGATGCGGATGGGGTGAGTGGTGCTGGAGGCTGGGGGAGGAGAGAGGGGTGATTATGCTGGTCCGCTCCCCAGGCCTCTAAGGATGGAGGCAGCCACTATGCCTAACTGCCCAAGCGGAGGGGCACGATGATCTCTGCTCGGACCCTGTCTCCGGGGATCCTGTGCCTGCGGGCAACTCTCGTGCCTGCACGCTGCCCACACTCACAATAGTAGGAGCCAGCGCTGCTGGGGACGGTGACGATGACAGAGGCCTCCAGGGAGCCGGCACCGTTGAGGACGCGGCACACGTACTCGCCCGAGTCGGCCGGCGAGACCTGCAGAAGGCGCAGCCGGGAGCCCAGCACCTGGCAGGGAGAGGAGAGGTGAGGGCCAGGCGAGAGCGCAGCCCCGGAAAGCTCCTCCAGCCCTCACCGAGTCCCAGCAGCTCCGCAGGTGCCTGCCCTGGCGTGAGAGCCGGTTACGGCCTCGCATTTCCAGAGCACGAGGCTGCTCCTGGAAGTCTCCCCCGCCCCAAGGCACCAGCCACCTCCGGGCGCCCTGTCTCCATGCCGCGGCCCGGCTGCAACAGACTTGCTGCCCGTGGAGGGGCTGATGGAGCCTGGACCTCCCCCAGCCCCGCCGAGCCCCTGTACCTGGTGGCCAGCTGGCAGGGAGCCCCCCCGCTTGTGCCACGCGACTCTGGGGTGCGAGTGGCCGGCCACCATGCAGTTCAGGTCCAGGGTCTGTCCCTCGATGACGGAGGAGGAAGAGGTCTCGATCCTCACTGGCGGGGTGACGCCCAGAGCTGCAAGGGCCCGGAGGAGAAGGACGGAGGTGTCTCAGCACGCTGCGCCGTGGCCAGAGAGGTCAGGAGGATGCTCCCGTCCTCTGCCCTGGGCTGGATCCCCCCACGGGAAGGCTCCCCACCCTGATCCACTACTACTGGAGTTTCCCAGGTATCTGGGCCTTGCTGGTGGCCTCGTGGGGCTGGGAGGGAGTTTCCCTCCTCTCCCATCACTTGCACCATGTGTCAGGGGGCTTCTGAGCCTCCCCCAGAGGTGCTGGGTCCTGCTGCAGCCCAGGCTGGGGATGGGCACTGGGCTGTGGCAATGCTCCTGCTGGCACTGACCCCACAGGGTCCTGGCTGGAGGGTCTTGCCCCTGCGCTCAGGCTCAGATCCACACAGCACTGGGGCAGGAAGGGATTTCCCCCCTGCACAGACTGGTCCAGACTGGGGGGTTTGCCTTCCTCTGCTGGGGTCTCTTGAGCATTTATTAACCCCCTTGGACAGCAGTGGGATGTTGACTGCCATCGTCCCTCTGCTTTGCCTGGTGCAGGGCTGGGCGTGATGCCTGGTGCTGTGCCAGGGGTGACTGTGGTTTTGCTAAGAGGTTAGATATGGGTTTGTCTGGGCTGGTTTGCACAGGGCTGATCCTGCCTCAGGCTGCGGCTGGACCAGATGTGACCTTTGGAGGTCCCTTCAAGCCTCACTTCTCCAGGATTTTATGACCCCAAGATAAGCAATCAGCCAGGGCCTCTGCCATGTCTCCTCCGGGCATGTGCCCCTCTGAGCCCGGAGAGAGGGCACTGCTGGTGCAGCCCAGATCCACGGTACTCACAATAGGAGCCGACACTGCCCTCGATGGTGACGATGAGAGAGCTCTCGTGCGGGATGCCGCTGGTGAGGACGCGGCACACGTACTCGCCCGAGTCGGCCGCGGATACCTGGGGGAGGCGCAGGCGGGAGCCGGAGACCTGAGGCAGGGAGAGGAGGGATCATGGAGACCGGGTGTGAGCGGGGAGAGCAACGGGGTGGCAAGGAAGAGCCACCCTCTGCAAGGCAGTGACCACCACCACAAAGTCCTCCCAGGCCTCCCTGCCCCGCGTACCTGGTGGTTGGCTGGGAGGGAGCCCCCACGCTTGTACCACGTCACCTGGGCTGGCGACGGCCCTGCCACGATGCAGTTCAGCTCCAGCGTCTGTCCTTCGGCCACGGAGGACGATGAAGACTCGATCCTCACCGGCTGGGTGACACCCGAAGCTGGGAGGGCGAGAACGGGGAGGGTTATGGCAGGGAACCACATCCGCTGCCTTGCAGTGCCATGGGAGACAGAGATAGAGGACGCGAAGCTCAGATTCAGCCCGTCCTTTCTTGTGCCCCAGAAGGGATCACTCCTCAGTGAAGGGGCTTAGAGACCCAGCGACCAGAGACCCGGCAGCATGTACCCCCCAAACCCCAAAGGGCTCCTCGCGAGGCCTTCTGCACACAGCAGCCCGGCGTGGCCCCGACTCACGGTAGGGCACGGCACCGCTGTGCTGGATGGTGACGAGGACGGACGTCTCCTTGGTGGCGCTGCCGGTGCTGACGCGGCAGACGTACTCGCCCGAGCCCGGGCCCAGCCGCAGGCGGGAGCCGGAGATCTGGGGAGAGCCACGGGGAGACAGGAGGTGGGAGATGGATACACCCCCTGTAGCATCCCGGGCTCTGGGGATTCCTCCTTTCCTCCACCCTGCAGCTCTCCCTAAGCTCCCTCGGAGGCCTGGCGCTGCTGTCTACCCCAGGTGTGACAGCGAGGAAACCTGACAGGTCCCCAAGGGAAATCCTAGCTCCCAGCTCGGGCTCCACAGCTCCCCGGGACCCCACCATGGCCTGAGCACAGCAGGACGCGCTCTCCAGCGCATTCGCTATCTCCAGCTCGACTCTTCTGCTCCGTGGACCTCTTGCAGGATGGGAACCCAACCCTCAGGCCAAGGCAAGCCAAGCCCTGCCCTGGCTTCCCTACCTGGTGCCTGGCGGGCAGGGAGTCCCCGCGCTTGTACCAGGTGACCTGGGCCGAGGACTGCCCGGCCACCACGCAGTTCAGGTCCAAGCTCTGCCCTTCGGCCACGGAGGATGATGACGACTCGATCCTCACGGGAGGGGTGATGCTTGAGGCTGTGGAGCCCAAAGGGGCAGGTTACAGCGGGTGGCGCAGGCTGCAGCTTCGCAGCATCATGGGCATTGCACACTTTGCTGGCCATCTCCTGGAGTCTAGCACAGACTGATCGTTTCAGGCCGCTCCCAGGACCTCAGCCGTGGCTTGTTCAGTCTCGGATACCCGCCAAGCCCCTCACTCTCTGGGAGCCTTCCCTGGGTTTGTGTTTGCATCCCGCTCATCCCTCCCAGTAACTCCCACCACGGGCTCCGCGCACCCTGGGACGGGAGCCCCAGGCAGGGACACAGCTGTCGTGCCCCACCACGGACCCCTGAGCACCGGACAGCACGGCAGCCCTGCGTGGCCCCGCCCCCCCGGC
>NW_005842063.1:1291578-1312560 GCF_000455745.1 Alligator sinensis | reverse complement strand
GACCAGCCGCAGGCGGGAGCCGGAGATCTGGTAGAGGCATGGAGAGAGGAGCGATGGCACAACGGGCAGAGTGGCAACTCCTCCACCGCCTGCTAATTACCCTCAGCCCTGGATGCTGCCATTCCCTACGTCTCGCGTGCAATGAGGAATCACCCGTGCTGCCTCTGAGCACAGCACGACCCCCTCATGCCCACGGCAATGCAGGGAGACCCCCCCAGCCCTGCCCTGGCTTCCCTACCTGGTGCCTGGCGGGCAGGGAGTCCCCACGCTTGTACCAGGTGACCTGGGCCGAGGACTGCCGGGCCACCACGCAGTTCAGGTCCAAGCTCTGCCCTTCGGCCACGGAGGACGACGATGACTCGATCCTCACAGGCGGCGTGACGGCCACGGCTGGGGGCGCTGCGAGAGAGGAGGTTACGATGGGGCACGTTCTGCTGCTTTACAGCACCATGATGGATGGAGCAGTGCTGTCCCTTGAGCCGCTTGTCCCACCGGGGTCAGGGCCAGACCAAGAGCTCCAGGTAGCTCCCTTGAGCTTTGCTTGAGCTCATTCAGAGCCTCAGCCAGTCCCCGAGAGCTCCTCGCCCTCTCCATAGACCTGCCTCTTAGGGAGTCTTCCCTTTCAGCGGTCCCCGTCCCAGGAGCACTGATCTCCCCTTGGGCAGAGGCACCTGGAGAGGCTTCAAGACCTCTAACAGCCAGCGTGTCCCATCGTGAACCCCAGCAGAGAGCTGCTGTAGGCCCCTCCAGAGGGGCTCCGAACTTGCAAAGGGGAAGCACCCCAGCCCCCAGACTCACGGTAGGAGGAGGCGTCCTTAGGTTGGATGGTGACGATGACGGAAGTCTTCTTGGTGATGCTGCCGGTGCTGAAGCGGCAGACGTACTCGCCCGAGTCGGCCGGTGTGACCTGGACCAGCCGCAGGCGGGAGCCAGAGATCTGGGGAGAGCCACGGGGAGACAGGAGGTGGGAGACGGGAAGTCGGGACAGTGCTGGACACAGCCCCTGTAGCATCCTGGGCTCTGGGGATTCCTCCTTTCCTCCACCCTGCAGCTCTCCCCAAGCCCCCAGCTCGGGCTCCACAGCTCCCCGGGACCCCACCATGGCCTGAGCACAGCAGGACGCGCTCTCCAGCGCATTCGCTATCTCCAGCCCCAGACCCTTCTGCTCCGTGGACCTCTTGCAGGATGGGAAATCAGCTCCCCGCACTGTTCTCTGACTGGCAAAGGGGGAGCTGTACCTTATAGGCTAACTGAACGCAGAGAGGCACAAGCTGTGGCTCCCCAAAGCTCGTGCATTGCTGATTTGGTTAGTGCCTTGTGCCTGGCTCCTGAATGACACAGCTAAGGACCTCTCTGCTTTTTGACTGTGGATGCTGCCCTGGGGACTCGGCCCCACTGCCCAGCCCACCCCCACCAGAGCAGAGCCTGCCTTGGCCCCGGACACACACCAGCTCTCCCAGAAACGAGTGAGAAGAGGAGAGTGGGCTTCAAACTCCAGCAGAATAGCAGAGCTCCCTCCAGCCCCACGGCAATGCAGGGAGACCCCCCCATCCCTGCCCTGGCTTCCCTACCTGGTGCCTGGCGGGCAGGGAGTCCCCGCGCTTGTACCAGGTGACCTGGGCCGAGGACTCGCCGGCCACCACGCAGTTCAGGTCCAAGCTCTGCCCTTCAGCCACGGAGGACGACGATGACTCGATCCTCACAGGAGGGGTGACGCTGGAGGCTGCGGAGCCAAAAGGGGCAGGTTACGGCAGGTGGCACAGGCTGCAGCTTTGCAGCATCGCCGGCATTGCCAATGCTTTGCTGGCTGTCAACCTGCCCCTCTCCTGGAGACTTGCACAGACCGATCATTTCGGGATGCTCTCAGGACCTTGGCTGTGGTTTGTTCAGCCCCTCACTCTCCGGGAGCCTTCCCTGGGTTTGCACTCACATCCCACCCATCCCTCCCAGTAACTCCCGCCACGGCCTCCGTGCACCCGGGGACGGGAGCCCCAGGCAGGGACACGGCTGTCGTGCCCCACCACGGACCCCTGAGCACCAGACAGCACGGCAGCCCCGCTTGGCCCCGACTCACAGTGGGACACGGCATCGCTGTGCTGGATGGTGACGAGGACGGACGTTTCCTTGGTGGCGCTGCTGGTGCTGACGCGGCAGACGTACTCGCCCGAGTCGGCCGGCGTGACCTGGACCAGCCGCAGGCGGGAGCCGGAGATCTGGGGGCGGAGGTGGACAGTGGTTGGGGGGAGATGGCCCGGGCAGTGCTTGCGCGTGTGATCCCGCAGCGTCCCCTCTGACGTCCCCCTCTGAGCAGGACGGGGCGGCTCCGGGCTCCCTCAACCCAGAGCTGCCCAGTGCTCCCTCCCGGGGCTGTGGTTTCAGTGTCTAACATGGGTCTGACCCACACCGTTCCCTGAGACGACCTGGGGGATGCCTGGCTCTGGCCTCAGCCTGTACCCAGCAGGCATGCTGATCCTGTCTTCCCCTTGCCACCCACCACAGCTGCCTCCCAGGGGCAGGGGAATCAGCTTTCTGCCCTATGCCTGCACTGTGGGTCCTGCCACGAGGACTCTCCATCACAGATCAGGCCACGCCAGTTGAGGGAGGCTGCCCAACTTCTGTGGCTGTAGCAGCTCATCCCCACGGGAGCAGACGCAGGGTCTTTGCAGCCGTTTCCAGAGTATAAGCATGTGTCTGAGCTGCTGTCGGGGCCCAGGCAATGCAAGGAGAGCCTCCCCCTTCCCTTCTTGCCACCCCCGGGGTCCTGCCCTGGCTTCCCTACCTGGTGCCTGGCGGGCAGGGAGTCCCCGCGCTTGTACCAGGTGACCTGGGGCGAGGACTGCCCGGCCACCACGCAGTTCAGGTCCAAGCTCTGCCCTTCGGCCACGGAGGATGATGACGACTCAATCCTCACGGGAGGGGTGATGCTTGAGGCTGCGGAGCCCAAAGGGGCAGGTTACAGTGGATGGCGCAGGCTGCAGCTTCGCAGCATCGTGGGCGTTTTATGGAGGGCAGTTTTGCCAGCTGCCTGCCCACCCATCCCCTGGAGACTAGCCCAGACCCATCGTTTCAGGCCGCTCCCAGGACCTTGGCTGTGGCTTGTTCAGTCTCAGATACCCCGAGCCCCTCACTCTCTGGGAGCCTTCCCGGGGTTTGCGTTCACATCCCGCCCATCCCTCCCACTAACTCCCACCACGGGCTCCGCGCACCCTGGGACGGGAGCCCCAGGCAGGGACACGGCTGTCGTGCCCCACCACGGACCCTTGAGCACCGGACAGCGCGGCAGCCCCGCGTGGCCCCGACTCACGGTGGGACACGGCACCGCTGTGCTGGATGGTGACAAGGACGGACGTCTCCTTGGTGGCGCTGCCGGTGCTGACGCGGCAGACGTACTCGCCCGAGTCGGCCGGCGTGACCTGGACCAGCCGCAGGCGGGAGCCGGAGACCTGGGAGCGGAGGCGAGCGGTGGTTGGGGGAGACGGCCTGGGAAGTGCCTGCGCGTGTGATCCTGCAGCGTCCCCTCCGAGCAGGACGGGGCGGCTCTGCGCTCCCTCCTCAGCCCTGGCTCATCCCCGCATGTCACGGGGTGGTTTCACACCAGCACTTTGTGGCTAGGCTTCCTTCAAGCCCATGGCAAGTGGAAAACCTCCCGCTCCCTGCTCGGGCTACTGTACCTGGTGCCTGGCTGGGAGGGGACCCCCACGCTTGTACCACGTGACCTGGGCTGACACCTGGCCATCCACAGCACAGTTCAGGTCCAAGGTCTGTCCTTCGGTGACGTGGGAGGACGAAGACTCGATCCTGATGGGGTGCGTGATGCCTGAGGCTGGGAGAAACGAGGGGGTCAGGTGCCGGATGCAGCCGCAGCAGGGTCTCGGGGCACATCACACACAAGGCCAGGAGGAGATGGAGACGGTCCACGAGATCCCACCGTGCTCTGCCCCAGCTCTGCGTTGGCTTAGTGTTTCCCCTCCCAAGCAACGGGCTTTCCGTCACGTCCTGCAGGATTTTATCCACAGGCTGGTCCTGCCCCAGTCAGGAGATATTTCCAACCCCCATTCATCTCTGAAAGCTGCTGCGGGGTGTCACAGCAGCTCACCCCGACCAGATCCCAGGGACCACGTCCCTGACTGCAGGCAAGGGGAGCCGTCATGGGCAGCAGCCATCACCGGGCAGCAGGGGAGCACCGGGGAGGTGGACTTCGCCTTCCCACCTGCCTGAAAGCCCTTGTTATGGGGTCCACGTGTCTGCCCTGGAGCGTGAGCCTCAGCTGCTCATACAAGAGGGAGGCTGCGTCTCCAGGCCGCTCACCAGAGCCCATTACCCCTGGTAGGTGGGGGCAGCTTGGGGTTATGGGACAGCATACCCCGTGGAGGGTAGGAAACATGGGACCCTGTGTGCAAAGCCCTGGACCTTGGAAGCCCATCAGCGGGTTTCTGCATGCTACACATACACGAGGGGCTGGTGATGGCCTGTATAGTGACGATGACGGAGGCCTCCTGGACCTGGGTGCCGGTGCTGCTGCGGCAGACGTACTCGCCCGAGTCGGCCTCGGTGACCTGCGGGATGCGCTAGCGGGAGCCGAAGACCTGCAGGGAAAGGAGCCGGGGCCGGTTAGAGGCGAGGACTATCCCACCACGTCCACGCCAGGCTCTGCTGCCGCTCCTCGAAGCAGCCGCCCTGCTCAGACCTGCTGCTCTCCCCAGCCGTCCCGTCACCGGTGGGGTGGCAGAGCTACCCCGAGGGGCCACCGCTGCCGATGGGAAAGACGCCTTGCCAGGGCCCAAAGGGAAGCACTGCGCTGGCTGGGGCGGCAATGGTGACCGGTGTGACTTTTCTGCATGAGCAGCACCGCTGCAACACTGCGAGCAGTTGGGCATTGCCCCTTTGAGCTGTGCACCGATTCCCCACTTATAACGGCTGCAGATACCCAAGGGGAGCGAAAGCACCAGACACGCTGCAGCCCACATCCCGTCTCCAGGCACGCTCTCCGCACTACCGCGTACCTGGTGCTTGGCCGGGAGGGAGCCCCCGCGCTTGTACCACTTGACCGGGGCTTGCGGGTGCTCTGCAATGACGCAGTTCAGGTCCAAGGTCTGTCCTTCGGTGACGGGAGCCGAGGAAGACTCGATCCGAATGGGGGGTGTGATGCTCGAGGCTAGGACACACGACAGGGGAAGATGCTCAGAGCCGGGGGCCTCTCCTGGATTGTGAGGACTGGTGAGGACTGCGCTGACCCAGGGAGGGCTTTGGGTCTGCTGCTGTCTCGGGCCAGACCTTCCCAGGCAGCGCTGGCACTTACGGTGGGAGCTGTCAGTGGCACGGGCCACGGTGACGAAGATGGAGGCCTCTTGAACGGTGTCCCCAGTCCTGAGGCTGCAGACGTACTCGCCCGAGTCGGCCTCGGAGACCTGCACTAGCCGCAGGCGAGAGCCGGAGACCTGCGTGGGAAACGGGGGAGAGACGAAAGGAACGGGTGAGGGGGAGAGGCTGGGACTTCCCAGCAGCACCCAGCCAGGCCGGGAGGCCGTGTCCCCGATGCATGGGGCAAAGACCCAGAGGGGAAGGCCGGGGTGGCGCAGCCAGGCCTCGTGACGGCTCTCCAGCATCGCTGTCATAGTCGCCAGCTCTTCGAGCGGCAAAGAAACCCTTGATAGAGCGATCTGAGTGTCAGAGATGAAGAGCCGCCTGCCTGAGTCTGCAGAGAGCCTGGCACAAGAGCCTCCCGCCTCGCTTCTCCCTCTGGTACGGCAGACGGGACTCTACGCCCCGACACTTCACTCGCCCCATGCGTGACGGCCCATGATGAGGCGAGGGGGCGATCTGTCCCGCGCACAGAGGGAGGGGAGGGGGCTCCCAAGGCACCTACACGAGCGTGGCTCGGTCTGCATTCACCCAGGGGCAGGGGAGTTGAGTGCTGGAGTGTCACCCAGCTCCTCCCGCGCCACAGCCGCGGCCCGCGTACCTGGTGTCGGGCGGCCAGAGAGCCCCCGCGCTTGTGCCACGTGACGCTGGGGTGCGACTGGCCTGCCACGAGGCAGTTCAGGTCCAGGGTCTGTCCCTCCGCCACGGCCGGCGACGAAGACTCGATGCTCATGGAAGAAGCTGGAAGGGCCGAGGGATGTGTCGTGGCTCAGAGCACGCCCACCCCGACGAGCCCAGCAGATGACGAGGCCTCTCGGGGCGTTTGCAAAGCAGCAGCGATGCCTTGCCCCGAGGGCAGCGCCAGCGGGGCTGGCTCGTGGCTGGCGCAGGGTGTGGAGGGGAAAGCCGCTCCCCAGCTCCTCGGGGCCAGCCTTGTTCCTTGCAAGCATGTCCCCACCGGGGTGTCCCGAGCTCCTGCTTACCCTCCTGCACGGCTCCAGCACCTTGCACGGTGATGACGATGGAGGCCTCCTTGGGCCCAGCGCCGTTGCTGATGCGGCAGACGTATTCACCAGAGTCAGCCGCCGAGATCTGGGGGATGTGCAGGCGGGAGCCGAGGACCTGGGGGGGGGCCACGAGCCGGGAGAGAGAGATCGTGAGGGATGGGGAGAAACCGGGGATGGGTCCCCACAGGCCCGCTGTGCCCCTGCGCTGCATGGCCCAGAGACGTCTACCTGGGATCCACTGACCAGCAGGGTCCCTGTGGCCTGCAGGGATGGACATGGTCTCCTCACCCTCCCCTGGGCAGCCTGGGGAACTAGAGCCCCCAAGGCAACCCCCCCAGTGCCCTGGGCTGGCTCCCCGACATCCCCGCGGCCCTGTGGGTCTCCGTACCTGGTGCCTGGCTGGGAGGGCACCTCCCCGCTTGTACCAGAGGACCACGGCTTGCGAGTGCCCAGCCACGACGCAGTCCAGATCCAAGGTCTGCCCTACGACCATGGACGATGGCGATGCCGATGTCTCGATGCGGATGGGGGACACAGCCCCTGAGGCTGGAAGGGCCGAGAGAGGGGCATAGCATGGCATGGCTCTGGGACCCGCAAGGGCATTTACAGCCTGGCCGTGGGCTGCACTGGGAGCATGGTGCAGCCGGCACTCCCTGAGCTACCGAGGAGCTCCAGGATCAGCAAGGAGCAGCCTGTAGCAAGGCCTGTGAGCTGCTGCAAAAGGCAGTCACTACTCCAAAGAGCTTGTGGCTTTGTAGCAAGGGGTCTTCTCAGCATGCAGCGTGCCGTGCTGCTGCAACAACCCCCGAGGAGCGTGGTCACAGGCTGGTGCGTGGTGCACCGATGACTGGAGCAGCCTGGCCTGCGCATTCAGACCCTGACATCTGTCCAAGGCGCGGCCAGACTGGACGTGCCCCTTGTGCCGCTGGGTTTTACTTGTGCAGGGGCAGATGCCCAGATTGCCCGCTGAACGTGTGTATGCAGCCCCTTCAGACCGGGCTGTGCTCAACCCATCAGGGGACCCAAAGCCCGTGCCTCGGGTCTCAGCAGACCCATCCAGAGGCACCGCAAAGCCGCCATATGGGTACTTTTGGCTTTGCTCGACCCAGGGCTGAGGTCAGCAGGGCACGGGGAGCCGTGATGGGAAACATCTGGGCATCCCTCTGCTCTGACAGAGCAGGGGGGCCAGCCACGGCCAAGGATGCTCAGGCATAGGGGGAACGATGGTTAATGCTGCAGGCATTGACAGGGGCAGCCCCATTTAGGCAGGGTCTGGAGGGAGGTGCATGCTGGGGGCAACACGGCACAGTGCGGGGTGTCTTGCAGGGGGCACCTGCCTGGCTGCTAGCAAGGCAGGCCTCCTCGCACCCCTTACCTCGTACGATCACCTCGATCCTGGCCCGGGCCACGCCGGCCGCACTGGTCCCGACACACAGGTACACGCCGCCGTCAGTGACCGTGATGGAGGGGATGACCAGGGTGGCGATGTCGGTCCTCTCCGAGCGCGACTGCGGACACAGGAAAGGGCCGTGAGGATCAGAGGTCCCGGGGCCACATGCAGACACACAGTAAGCGGGGGGCACTGCGGGGTGCCATCAACACAGGGGCACGGGACACCACGAAGAGAAGGAAGGAGAGCTGGGGCTGCCACCTTGGTGACTACTGACCGGTTTGTGTGAGCTGGGAGTCTCCGGGAAGCGAGGCCGTGCACCCCGGCTTGGTCCCCTGGGACCGGGGTTGCACAGATTTGGATGGGGTCACCCAGAGAGGGCCGGCACGCACCCAGGGCTGTGCCCGCGAGCTCCTGGCTAGGGAGCCCTGTGCTGTATCCTAGAGCTCGGCTGCACCCCCAGATCTCCCCGCGCGGGGCTGCACCGTGACCCGCAGAGCCCTGGAGCCGAGGGGGACAGAGACACCAGACAGAGACAGCAGGAGGGAGCAGGGCTGCCGTGCCAGCCCAGCCAGGCGAAGCAGCAGGTAGGGCATGCGAGCTACCTGCCGGAGCTCCAGGATCCGCTGGTAGATTTCCTCCAGGCTGGAGCTTTTGAAGTGGAGGAAACCGTAGGCAGAAAGAGCCTGGCAGCAGAGAGAGGCCGGCGGAGAGACAGGAGAGGAGAGGAGGAGTGTGGGAAGGAAGAGACGGACCGAGAGGGACAGCAGTCAGAGAGAGGAAGGGACAGCGATCGTGTGTGTGCGTGCACGGCGGTGTTCGTGTGCGTGTGCATGTTTGTGTGCATGCATACCCCTGTATGTTCCCATGGGGGACGTGTCCTAGGGATCACGGGCCGGGGAAAAGGCGCCCAGGGCACCGCACTGGTCTCTCGCTCTCGGACTGAGAACCAAACCAGCCTGGACTGTGCCGGCGCAGCAGCCCCAGCGCAGGGGAAAGGCCCTGCCCAGCTGGGCCCCGGTCCTGGGGGGGGTGACCCCTGCACACCGCTGGTGTCTGCCCACGAGCGGGGGGATGTGGGCTCCGGACTGGTGAGGGCTGAGCTGACCCCTTCCACAGGTGTCCCGCAGGGCTCCAGCCTGGGCCTGGGGACCCCGCTCTCAGGGCATCCCCTGGGCCCCGACACCCCAAACCCCAGAGCTGTCCAGACCGAGAGCACAAATGTATCTCTAGGGTCTCCCCAGCTCGCGCCTGGCCAAGGCCTTGCCAGAGTCCTGGGGGATGGCACAGGTGAGAGCGGAGCGTGGGCATGCCCCCTTCCGTGGCACCGGCCACGGGACACACAGCGCCTACAAGTTGCTGTGTCCTCTTGCTGTAGCTGTCCCGAGCCTTCCCTGGGATGGAGTCAAATATTACGTACATGCACAGCTTCACGGAGAGGAACCACTGACTTAATGGAAACTAGCTCCCCTGCCCCTATTAGCCAGGCTTGGAGGTACCATCTGTGTGCACTGCTTGTCAAAGAGGAACATTATCCCGGATTTTACTCCAGGGTCAGACTGCTTAGTCCCAGGGGAACGTGTCTGCACCCACGGGCTCTTGGAGGCAGCTCCGGGGCTCCACAGCACTTCCAGCCCCTCTCCCATACCCACCCCCTGTCTACTGCTGCCCCCGCCCCTGCAATTGCCCCAGCACACAGACCCCGGCGCCTTACCTGGGGTGGCAAGCTACCCCCTTGCTTCTCCCAGGAGATGGTGGCGGTGGGGGAGCCGGCGGCCCTGCAGTAGAGTCGCACGGTGCTGCCCTCCTGCACCTCCATCCGCTCCGGGCTCACCTGCACCTGCGGGACGCTGGCACCTGCCAAAGCCGTGTCCGGCGGGTCAGAGCCGAGGTCCCACTCAGCCCAGCCCCCCGACACGGGGCTCAAAGCGGGACAGGAGGTGAGGGGGCGTGCAGGCTACCAGCCCTGGCTCCCCTGGCAGGGCTCACAGCTACTCTGCTCCCCACAAGACTGTCCAAGAGCCAGCCCCCTTCCCTGCAGGAAGACCCCTGTTCCTGCTCCCCTGCAAAACCAGGGGCGTGTTGTAGGCGATCAAGCATCATTTCAGACCAAGCCATGGGCTCTGTTAGATGCTCATCCCCAGAGGACGCTCCTGGGATCCAGCTGTGGCTTCTAAGGTCGAGTGGTGCCTCCAGCACCGGGCTTGGCCCACCCCCCGCCTTCCCCCCACTGCCGGCCCGGGACGTACTGTGCACTTGGAGGATGGCACGGGCCACGTGCTGCCCGGCGCTGTTGCGCACGCGGCACAGATAGTGCGACTCGTCGGAGGGCTCCACGGCCGGGAAGCGCAGCACCCCACCCCGCACCACGGCTCGGGGGGACAGGACACCGTTCTGCCCACCTGCAGGAGGGAGGGACAGCGCCGCGGTCAGAGAGCCTCGCTGCCACGGGCATGGTGCCGCCCCCAGGGTCTCCAAGGAGCCGGAGGGACTGGGACAGACTGGGAAGGCAGCAGCCTGGCTCCGCGCCCCCCAGCCCATCCCCAATCCCTCCCAACTGGTGCCGGCCACATACCGATCCACTCCAGGGTGGGTGGGGGGTTCCCGGTAGCCACGCAGTGGAACTCGGCCGGCTGGCCCGGCTGCACGGTGAGCTGTGCCGGCTCGATGGTGGCCGTGGGCGCGCTGGCATGCGTGGCTAGGGCGAGACGGAGAGCAGGTTAGGTCAGGCCATGGGGCACCAGGGTCAGGAGGGGCCCTGGGAAGCAGCAACTTCCCTCCAGAGCTAAACGGGCCCCGAGCCTTGGAGCAGCAGAGTCCCAGCCCCACTGCAGGGAGGGCTGGGGACCCTCAGACCCCATTCACCGGTGCTGCTCCTCACCTGGGGCTGGTGGCTAAGGAGCCCCTGAAGGCAGCAGGACCCCCTGCCTGGTCCAAGAGCCCTGGGCAGGCATGGGGACGACCCCAGTTTGGGTGGGAGGGATCCCCACGAGTGGGATTTGGAGCGGGGATGGGAGAGGGCAGCTGCAGGCGCTGCTCCACAGCGTCACGGCCCTCCCAGGATAGGGACATGGGGTGCCACTAGCCGCCTTCCTGCTCCCAGGTGGAAGAGATGGGCCTGGCACTGGCTGGGGTGAGAAGCAAGGCCAGAGAAATGTTTGGGACCCACATAAATACCCACTCTATGCTGCCCTGGGGTGGACATAAGTGTGGCCACGTCCCCGTATATCGCCCATGCCCCAGGAAGGGGCACACGGACATGCATACACAAGCATGCATGGTGACGGCTGCTGCAGCGGGAAGACAAGGGTGCTGGCAATGACCCCCTCCCTTGATGGTGCTAGCCCCAGCCCCAACAGCCATGGGGTGGTCACACTCGCCCTGTGGGGATCCCTCCTGCTAGAAGCAGAGGAGATGGAGAGAAGCAGCCACCACACATGATCTGTAGGGCTGTGGCTGGCAGGCGGAGGATCAGGGGTACAGTCCACACCCCGACGGCTCCCTGTCCCGTGGCAGATCCCGGTGGGAAGGAGGTGCAGGGAGGGTCTCAGACCCCGTGGCTGGTGATGAACCCACTGCTCTGGGGGGCTGGCATGGGACAGGAATGAACCCCACCAGAGACAGGGCGAGAGGCAAGGACAGGACGCAGCGTCGCTCCCATGTGGCACGCAGAGACACAGAGCAAAGACACCGCTCAGAGCACCAGGCTGGACCGTGCCAGCGGTCAGAGCCCAGGACACCTCAGCACTCCCACCTGCTCCCTGCCCAGGGGCTCAGGCCCTCCAATGCTGTCCTGGCGGGACAGAGAGCAGCGATGCCCCCCTGCCATGCTGGAAGGCACCCGAGAGCAAGAGCGAGACCGTGAGAGTGCTCCGGGCCGGGGGCTGGCATGCATGCAGTGGAGATGGAGACTGGCACACAGCATGCCAACTTACAGGGTCTGTGGCCTTCCACAACTTCGACGGGTCCAAAAAACATCTGGGTCTTAGAAGGGGCTGCGAACAAGTCGTCGTGTTCAATGGCAGGCCGCGTGGGCGCTGCCTTCAGCCTCCACCCAGGCCCCGTGCCTCCCTGCTCTGAGCCTGCCTTTCCTGCCTGCCTGCTCGCGAGAAGGGGGCTCGAGAACGCCAGCTGCAACCCAGCCCCTCTGCTCCACCCGTGTGCACGGCTGAGCCAGCTGGTGCCCGGGCCCAGGTGTTGCGGGGGAGCAGCTGGAGGACTTCATGCATCCACGTCCGCCACGGGGCCACGAGAAAGGAGAAAGGCATCGCCTCTTTTGTGCCTTTCTTGCAAAGCAGCTCGGGGAGCAGAGAGGTGACTGAGTTTGAGTGTGGACTGTCATGCGTGGCCTGGGCTGCTCACAAGCACCGCTGAGTGCAGGGAGGGTGGGAAGAAGCGTTCTCCTGATGGGGAAACGGAGGCACCGCAGGGGAGCAACTTGCCCGTGGTCACCCACAGCCCGTGGCAGAGCCAGCAGTAGAAGCCAGCTCTGCTGAGTCCCTGCCCCTCTGCCACGACTGCCAAGGGCACTTGTCTGGGACCCTTGTCACACCTCATCCCTGGCTAACACCGCCTGGTTTGATTCATCTGGACGGAGAGGGGGGTCTCAGGTGGCACGAGGAGCAGCTCCCTGACCGCTGCCTCCTCCGCACGGCACCCCCTGAAGCTTTCCTGTTGCAAGCCAAGCCAGCAAGGGCAGAGCTGGCACGTCATGTCCGGCCCATCCTGGGAACTAGACTCAACATTAGGGGCATGGCTCCTATGCCACTGCAGGGTAGAGGGGAGGCTGGCTGGAGCTGGAAGGGACCAGGGATTTCAGGACATGAGCGGCAGAGCTTTCTCTGCCTTCCAACATCTCCTGTGTATAAAAGGCACCCCTCTGGCAGAAGCAGGACCCCAAGAGCCAGCTCCCCATGGTGCCCAAGGGTGCGTGTGCCCGGAGGGCTCGGGGCCAAGAACGCCGCACACACCTTGCACGTAGAGGGTGGCCGTGCCCTCATCCATGTCGAGCATGTTGGAGCCGGTGCAGACGTAGATGCCGGCGTCCTCGGGCTGCACGTTGCGGATGGTGAGGATGCCGTTGAAGTCCATGGCACGGCTGGGCAGCTTGCCGTTGTTCTGGCGTGTCCACACCAGCGTGTAGGCCGGGGACTGCAGAGGCACCGCAGTGAGGGGGGTCAGCCATGCCTACCCCACCCTCGGGGAGGCCCATCGTCGGCACGCCAGGGAGGCTGCCTTTGACGGGCACACAGACGTGCAGCTGGTGGGTCTGGGTACTGAGCCCAGACCAAGGCACGGAGGAGCTGGCAATGCCCAGCCACGGGGGACTGCTCTCCTGGGGCCCTGCTTGCAGCTGGGGACCCTCAGGATGGCAGCTAATGCCATCCTAGACTTGGCACGCTATCCCCCGCCACCCCCTCGCATTGCACCGTGCTCCCCCGGCGCGGCCCAGCCCTCACCTTGCTCTTGGCCGTGCAGATGAAGGTGACGTCGGCTCCAGGCTTCACCCTTTGGACCCTCTTCTCTTCCACGGTCACAGTGATGGGTTTGCTCAGGGCCTCTTGAGGGGGGAAAGGACACATTAAAGCTTTCTGCTTGGTTTTTCCCTGCCTGCTCTCTGGACCATGCCCACAGGAGCCCGTCTCATGGCTCAGGACCTGAAGGGTGGGTGAAGGGGATGGGGTTCGACTCTAACACCATCACTGCTCTCCACTGGCGCCTTCTGTCCCTGGAGACCCTCCATCCTGCTCCAGGGACCCTCCCAGATGCTCCTCCCTGTCTGCCTGGGTGGGAGGGGGACACTGCCAGCCCGAGCCCTGGGCACTGGGCCGTTCCTGGCACTGGGACCTGTCCTCACGCTCTGATGGGTACCGGACTGCTTACCCTTGACAACGACCTCTGCCCGGCTGGTGTTGCTGTGCTGCAAGTTGCGGCAGGTGCAGAGGTAGACGCCGGCCTCGGAGGGCTGGATGCTGGGGAAGTGGAGCTCCTCGCCTGGGAAGGGGATGAAGGGCACAGCCCTGGGTCACGTCAGGCCGGCTCAGTCTGGGTCAGGGCCTGGAGAGGGACCCCTGAGGACCCCCCAGGGAAGGGCCAGGTGCCCAGGGCTGCTGTGGTACAGGCAATGCAGTCGAGAGCTGCAGCTGGGTGCTCCTGGCCTTGCCAAACCCCGTGGCTCCTACATGCCCCTTTCCAGCAGCATCGGGCCAGCATGCCCCCAGGCCAGAGTGGGGAGGGAGGTGAATGGGTCCATCTGCACTCAGGCCCAGAGACTGGCACTGCGGGCGACACTTGTACAAGCCGCTGGCAGCCCCCACCCCAGAGCAGCTGCCAGGTGCTGGAAGCAGGATGCCCGGGGGCCGCGGAGCCCCACGGGACCATCATGCCGCCTGTGTTGAGCCATTACCTTGCCGCTTGCTCTGGGCAGAGCTGGGAAGGGGTTGCCCGTCCTCGCGGGACCAGTAGTAGTTGTAGGGTGGGTTCCCGCTGGCCTGGCAGCGCAGGATCACCTCGCTGCCTTGTGTTACCGTGGTCTTGGTGGGGTGGATGCGGACCACGAGAGGGGCTCGGGCTGTGGGGAGAGAGCGGGGCACTGCTGTGGGAGAGCATCACCATGTCCGAGTCCACCTGCCCTCCTGGGTGCTGGGTGCGAGGGGCTGGATCCCACTGCTGTCCCTGGCGGGGCTGCTCTCTCGTCCCCAGGCAGGGCAGGAGGGGGGCAGGGGGCTGGACCTCCCTCCTGGCTTCCTTCTGGCCTCACTTGTGGCTCCTGGCTGAGGCCTGAGGTAGCCTATGGTGCCCCGGGCTCTCCCGGGCCAGCTCGGCGGCATGCACTTACCCACAGGCAGGCACTTCTGCCCGCGCACATTGGGGTTCCCCACGTAGCCTGGCGCGCACCTGTTGGGGAGCAAAGCACGGGTAAGGGCAGGACATGGAAAAGAGCCCCAGAGAGCTGTGATTTCTCCAGGGAGCATGTGCCCATGTCCCCTGGGGGCTGCTAGGCCGGGGGAGGGAGCCAAGGGAGGCACTTACTGCTCGCAGTACTGGCCGGTGTAGCCGGGCTCACAGGCCGTGCAGCGGTAGCCCCCGGCCCCCAGGCTCTCGCACGTCCGTGAAAACCTGCCAGGCAGAGAGGTGTGAACGCTGGTTGGAAACACCGCCCGGCTCGCTCGTGCCCACCCCAGGGCACCGGGAACTCTGAGCCCACCACGCTCTCCCCAGCGGGGTTTGGAGGCGACCTGGTTCCCGGCCCCCTGAGTGGGGAAGCCTCCAGCACATCCCAGCACTGGCTCTGCCCTGAGCTGTGCAGAACGGGGTCTCCTCTGAGCAGCCGGATACCTACTGGTTCTCAGGGTCGGGCAGCGGGCAGGCACAGGGTTGGCAGTCCTCGGGGGTGCCGGCCGTGGCATCGCCGTAGAAGCCAGGGGCGCACTGGTCGCAGAACTCCCCAGCCGTGCTGTGCAGGCAGCTCTGTGGAGAGGCCACGCAGGGCTCAGGGGCTAGCCACGGGCCCCACGTGGGAGCAGTGTGCCATGGCATAGGACACGCGCCTCACCCCGGACCCTCCTCCAGCATCAGTGGGCAGAGAGGAGGGTCAGGCCCTGGAGGCAGTGCCTTGGGGAGCAAGGGGGCAGGCAGTGTCCGCTCTCAGCCCTGGCCATGGGGCCCGAGGCCGCAGGGTGACTTACCGAGCAGGCTCCTGTCTCGGGGTGGCAGGAGTCGGAGTGGCTGTTGCACTCGCACAGCTCGCAGTGCCCCAGGTACAGGCCGGCTCCCGTCCGGGTGTAGCCGGGAGCACAGTCCTGCAAGGGAGAGATGTGGCATCAGCCCCCCGGGGAGCGCATCTACACGTGCGCTTAATGTGCAGTAGCTTATTTTACTGCGCATTAAAGCGTCATGTCAAAAAACGTGCTAATATACTAATGTGCAGTAAAAATAGGCTACTGCACATTCAGCATCACTAAAAAAGCGTGCACTTGCACTACTGTGCATTAAGGCAGCCTAATGTGCATTTATTTAGTACCTCACCTTAGAGGTACTGCATTTAATGCACAGTAGCAAAAGTGCATTAATGAACATGTAGACGCACCCAGTGGTGGCCCTGAGGGAGAGTCTCACCTGGCAGGAGAGGCCCTGGTACCCCGGCGGGCAGTGGCACTCCTCCACCTCTGGCGCCCGCGGCAGGGCGGTGTAGGTGGGCACGGCGGTCTCCATGCTGACGCCGGAGAGGCTGGCCGACACCATGTCCGTGGAGTAGGTGGCGCGGATGAGGATTTCGTCCAGGTCGGCCAGCACCATCATGAGGTGCTCCCGCGTGGCCGGCTGCCCGTCGGGCCGCTTCCAGTATTGCTGTGTGGAGAGGGGCAGGTTCATGCTGGCTGCAAGCTGGGGACTGGCTGGACTGGTGCAATGGGGATGCCCAGACTGCAGGAGCCCCTGGAAGCGGGGGGCATAACCCCCCTCCCTGCACGGGGTCTGCATGGGGAGCTGTGAGCCCGTCCCAGGCAGCCAGGGGCCCTGCTGGGATCTGTCCGGGGGAGGCCGAGAGCCGCAGGCACGTGGCCACTGAGACCGTCCCGAGCTGCACCCTGCGCTCGCCTCTTACCTCCCGGAAGACGATCTCAAAGCTCTTCTGGTCCCGCGGCGCCAGGTCGGGCTGGTAGGCCACCAGTGTGATGTCGTTGCCCTGCGCACACCCCGGGAGAAGGGGCCAGTCAGAGCCCGGCCCCCGCTCCGGGGATGGGACCCAGGCTCCCCTCTCCTCCCCTCCAGGTTTCCCCTGCATCCTGGGTGCCAGCCCCTCCACCCTCCCTCCAACGCCCTTCCCAGGGAATAAAGACATCCAGCTGTCGCAGCAGACCCTGGGCATGGCTTCGGCAGTGGTCCAGGCACACGGGCTATCGAGACACTTGGTGTCAAAGGAGTATGGAGAACTACGGCTTCAGTACCCAGCCCAGCTTACCGTGATCTGGACGTCGGCATCAGGCAGCGGGGTGCCCCTGCCCCCGGAGCTGTAGGAGAGGGTGTAGCGCAGCCGTCCACCATAAGAGCCAACCTGCAACCCAACGGGAAGCACCGTGAGCCGTGCCAGGTGCGCCAGGCCCTGTCACCGCTGGCCCGGTACCCAGCCGCCAGCTTTGTGCCACCGGGCACCCACACGTGGCTCTGGATTCCCGTGCTCCTTCAGTGCATCCGTGCCCACGAGGGGAAATGCAAGAGGGGCTGGGATGGAGAGGAGGCACGACAGGGATGCTGCCCAGCCAGAGATCCAGGACTCTGCTACCACAGAGACCCCAAACGGAGGCCATCGCGCCCCCCAGATGGGCACAGGCAGATCCCAGGCCTCAGAGCCCAGACCCTGATGCTCCTGCTCCAGAGGATGTGGGATCGGCCCCCACCCAGCCCACCCCCCCAGCACCAAGGGCTGTTACCTTATCCCCCAGGAAGGGCTAGGGAAGCTGCCAGTAGAAAATGCTTTCAGGGAGCAGAGAGAAACCCTTGTAGACGAGAGAGTACTGAGACAGGAGAGGCAAAAAGGAGAGAAAGCCACGGGGTGAGAAGACTCGGTCACTTAGCACCCCCTCCCCACCCGTGGACGAGCCTGGGGAGCCGGCGGGAGAGCATCCAGCAATATGCGCGTGGTGCTGGCCTGGCAGGGAGGTGCACACTGTGCGGCACTGCCCCTGGGGACTGCTATACACACCCGGACATCTCGCTCCCGGGCTGGCACGGTGATACGTGCGGGAGAGGGGTGCCTTTTTCCAGAGGGTAAGCAGTGAGAGCCATGGGCAGGTTTGCCCCTGGTCCGCAGCTGACCCACCTTGCTGGTGACAAGCTATGCATCACGCCAACCCGCAGGGGGGGTGGTCTGCGAGTGACCACAGCAAGTCACAGCATCGCACCAACCCATGCAGGGGGCATCCATGAGTGACCACAGCAAGTCTCGCCAACCCGTGCAGGGGGGCATCCATGAGTGACCACAGCAAATCACACCAACCCCTGCAGGGGGACATCCATGAGTGACCACAGCAAGTCACGCCAACCCGTGCAGGGGGGCGTCCATGAGTGACCACAGCAGGGCTCAGCATCACGCTAACTTGTGCAGGAGGACATCCGTGAGTGACCATGGCAAAGCCCAGCATCACACCAACCCATGTGGGGGGACGTCCATGAGTGACCACAGCAAGTCATGTCAATCCATGCAGGGGGACGTCCACGAATGACCACGGCAAGGCCCAGCATCATGCCAACCCGTGCAGGGGGATGTCCGCGAGTGACTCCGGCAAGGCCCAGAAGACAAGGAAGTCTTGACTGGGAAATCAGAGCTAACCACATCTTGCTCCTTGGGAGAGGGCCTCCAGATGGAGCCGCCTGGGTCAGACACTCCACGTCAACCCGACTGGGGGAGGCTGAGTCTGACCACAAGAGATGTGCTAGCTGGCATGGCTCGGGGAGCTCTCCGGCCACAGTGATTCACAGGACATCAGGCGCATTTCTAGAGAGTGAGCCATGGCCTGGGAAACTCCTCTCCTCCTGTGGGTCCCTTTGCGGCCAGACCGCGAAGGAAACCTCTGAGCCGCTCCAGGCAGAGGGGAAACCAAGGACCACGCCGGGTGCACACGTAGCCAGGCACTTCAGCAAACCAGACACACTCCAGATGGCTCCTTCAGCTCCCAGAGCCAAGGCAAGCCCGGTCCCCCTCCCTGGGGCCGGCAGCTGAGGGGTTAGTAAGGGCGCTGGGTTGCTGCAGGCTCGCATGCTCTCAGACCGCTCCCTGTTTGGCCCTCCGCCACCAGCCCCAGAAGCATGCATCCCCCTGGGACACTCCGTGGACCTCACAGCATGCTCCCATGCAGGGTCTCTGCTTATATGTGACCACTGGCCACGCAGTGCCAGCTGTCCTGCACCCTGCCGACCTGCACCCTGCTTCATTGCAGCACAGAGCAGTCAGGCTGGAAGGGACCTCCATCTGGTGCAACCTCTATCCATCCCGGTCCAAACCATCCCAGGCACATCCATCACCTAGAGGCAGCCGTCGGTCCTCCGGATACATGAGAGAGGTCTCGTCAGAGGCCCGAGGACTCCACTGGTGGCCGACAAGGCCGGTTTGAGTGTGACACAGTGTGTTACACATCTCAGATCCAGGTGTTGTCTGAGCTGGAGTCCAAGTTTACAGCTCGCTGCTTCCTTTTCTTGCTTGGCTCCCATCCCCTGCATCAAAACCAGTTTGTGTTGAGCTGCCGCCAGTGCCAGATGTTCCCTCCGGATCCGCCGGGATTCTGCGCGCTCTTCCTACGTTGATGGTGAACGACTTCGTATCATTTTTGCCCACGTCGTGGCACCACCACGGACGGCAATTCCACTTCTAGAGCGGCCTTCAATCTCCCTGCACGAAATATTCTTGGGGATACGGTCTGCTCCCATTCTCCCGGCACAGCCGACCCATCTTCCTGACAGCGGCTCCTAAGTGTGTCAGTCCTGCACGCTGCAGCACCTCTGGGTTTGGCGTTTTGTCTTCCCACTTTATTTTCAGGATCTTAGGCAGACATCTCACATGAAAGCTGTTCAGTCTCTTGATGCATCCGTTAACCTCTTTGTAAAACTACCGACACCCCTGACACAACACAAGAACCTGCCACGGGTCGAGGAGGGACTACGGCAGTCCTGCTTCCATTCAAGCAAGGTCTTGCTTCCACTTCCTTCAGCTTTTATACTGGGGGTCAGTCACCCCCCTGGGTGACTCCCAGCTCAACGGGGATGAAGAGGTTGGCACCCACAACCTCCACGCTCCTCAGCATCGTGGGCTCTACTTTTAGTTCATTTAAAGAGAAAGCCCAGGGTGATCTGAGAACAGTCTTCCAAGACCAATGGCGCTGCTGCAAGAGGACGATCCACTGGTCCCCGTGTCCACAATTCGGGGTAGATGTTAGGAAGAGGCTGGTGGAGCCCTGGGATGTATTGCTCGGCGAGGCTTGGGGACTCATGTACGTGGCTGGGATGGTTCAGGCTGGGCTGGGAGGTGACCCAAGGGCCCTACCAGCCTGCCTTTGCTATGATCCTGGCTTGGCCTCTACAAAGCATCTGTGCTTACCCGCTGCCCTCACCGAGCCATTGCCTTCAGGTGGGTGGCAGGCTGCCCGTGCTGAACCTGGGCTGCCAGCAGACAGGGCCTCTGAGCTGACCCCTGTGCCCAGAAGCCTGGGTTTAGGAAGAGATCCACTCTCCAGCCTTGAAGGCAAGCCCTGCTTTTCTGAGCCCAGGGCAGAGACGGCCCTGGAGCAGCAGCCGTCAGGGCTGGGAGATGGGGGCAGGACAGCCCAGGGCCAACAGCACAGGCTCTGCATCCCCGTGGGAGGGTTCAGGTCCTCCAAAGAGCCTCCCCAGCACCCCCCGAAAGGTCTCTGCCTCCTCCCTGCTCTGGCAGGCATGCACTCAGCAGGCAGGCCAAGGCTCGGTACCTTGCCAGCATCGTCAGCCCCGTGGTCTCGGGGGGACAGGAGGTTGCTGGACTCCAGGGAGTGAAGTCTGGGTGATCCTTTGCGCTGGGGCTTTGGCAAGAGAAGACAGCAAGGGAGGGCTTAGCAGTCAGGGCAGGGCTGCAGATCAAAGCCTCAAGCAGGAGGGCAGATGCTGGCGACCCAAGGTTGGGGAGCACGGATCCCACGGGCAGGGGATGGGGAGCTGGGGGGCTCTAGGAGTCTGTCTCCTGGGAAGGGCATGGGTGGGATGGCGGGAGCAAGCGGCTGATGGCACTTGTGCCAGCCAAGATGCCCAGGCACCGATGCTGCGCTGCAGCCAGGCCTGGGGATGCTGAGGGCGTGCCGCAGTCAGACGCGGGGTCTGGGCAGGGTTGGGACGCCCCCAAGTGCCTGTGCGAGGGGGAGCGGCTGGGGCTGGGGAGTCAGGGGAGGGGGTCTGGCCCCTGAGAGCCGGGTGGCGGGGAGCAGCGATGTCGCACCCACAGCTGGAGCGGTACCTGCGGGTCAGACCTGAGCGGAGCCGCTAAGGGGAACGAAGAAGCCCTCGAGGAAGAGGAGGAGGGAGGCAGAGCAGCTAGGAGGGCGCGAGGGCGGGCATGGGGAGGGGGTGGGAGCGTGCCGCGCGGGGAGGCGAAGCTGGACAGCAGCTCCCAGATGGCGGCATCCTGTCGGCGCTGCGCTTCGTCGGCCTGAGAGGGAGCAGAGGGGAGACGTGGCGAGGGGCAGCGCAGGGAGGTGCCCTGCC
>NW_005842063.1:1261856-1291237 GCF_000455745.1 Alligator sinensis | reverse complement strand
GCTGGTCCTCCGTGAGGGCCGTGCTGTTCTGGGGGCGGCACGAGAGGGCTGTGACCCGGCCGTGGGGATAACGACTCCCCTGGCAGGACCCAGGGGCTGCCACGCCGGGGAACATGCTCGGGGCCCCGCTGGCACGGCTCTGGGGGGATGGGGGTCTTCTCTGAGCTGTGCCCGCTGCAGTAAGATGTGCAGCCACGATGCTGTCCGAGGCCATTGTGACCACGAGGCCGGGCACGGACACCGGAGCGCTACCCTATTACAGGGTGGCTGGCACCAGATGGGGCTCAGCCCTGCCTCCCGACCTCGGGCACAGCTGGATGCACCTCTCCTCTCTGTGACACCGGGCCCACCCCGAGCCCCATGTGAGCATCGCGAGACCAGCCTGGTCCGAGCAGGGCTCAGACGGTCGCGTGCCCTGGGCTCGGGCGAGAGATCGCAATGCCCTGTCCCGCTACCCGGCTCACGCCCCATCACACCACGGCACACAGCGTGCTCGGTACCTTGTGCGCGCGGCGCATCCGGGCAAAGTAGGTTTCCCTTTGCTTAAAGGGAAGGAGAAAGACAGAGAAGGAGAGAACGGGGTTAGCGAGGACACGCAACCAGAGCCAGGAGCCCACCTGCGGCCGGCACGTCCCGGCCCAACCGCCGGCACAGGGAGGAAATCTCTTCCAGCTGGAGCCGAGGCAGCCCCCGCCCCCGCAGCAGATGTCGGCCCGAAGGGTCCCAGGGAGCCCACGCCCCAGACGCGCCGCACTGCCCCGCTGCGCAGCGAGGAGGGGAGGGGGCTGCAGCAGAGAGAGCCCCAGTCCTGGGGACCAAGTCTCCCCGGAGCTCCCTGCAGTGCCCAGACCTGCTGCCTCTGCACGTCCCATCTCCCTCTGGCCGGCGTGACCCCAAGTCCCCGCTCCCCGGCTGCTGCCATGCTCAGGGGCTAACGGCTGGGGCAGCTCCAGGGGGGAGGCGCGGAGCAGCAGGCGGCTGGGGATGAAACGGGCCCCCGGGAGCTGACCGGACCCAGTCCCCGAGGATCTCCAGGCAGACCATGGAGGTCCCTGTGGCTGGGCATTCAGGCCCCTGCCAGCCACCCGTTACATGTATCACGCAATTCACCAGTGAATCACGCAATAAATGCAGACCACCCACACGTGCCAAGCAACTGTCACACAATTCACGGGTCAATCGCACAAGAAACGTAGATTGGCCACACGTGCCAAATAATCGTTACACAATTCGCAGGTCAATCGTGCAATGAATGCAGACTGGCCACACGTACAAAGTAATTGTTACACAGCTCACGGGTGAATTGTGCAATAAATGTAGACCGGCCATAAAAAGGTCCATCCAGCTATAGAAAGAGCCAACCAGCTACAAAGCTAGTGCTTGAAAATGTGTAATAACTTTATAGCTGGTTTCAATCCAGCTTTCATTTGAATACGGGGCTGGGCCCTCTTTGCACACCCAGGAGTCAGAGCCGGGCACGCGGGGCCGGGCACGCAGAGCCGGGTCTCACCGCAGTCTGGGGTGGGGGGGTCCCTCGGATGGGGACTCAGGGACCGCAGGGTGAAGGGAAGCCGAGGATGGGGTGGGGGCGGAGGTCCCTGGTCACCCGGCCCAGGTGCTCTGCGCTGCATCCTAGCTGGCTTGGAGTCGCCAGGCTGGCTGCAGGGGTTGGCCTGGGTGGCTTCAGCTCTGCTGGCTGCCCACGTCCCTCTGAGGGCAGGTCCTAAGACCCCTTGCCTCTCCCAGGGAAGGGTCACTGCACCCCACAGACACTGGGGCAGGGCTTGGACCAACCCAGGAGCCCCAGACCAGCCCCCGGAGGGGCAGCAGAGGGGGCAGAGGGCAGCCCCTGTCCCCTGCGAGGAGGAGGGCAGCCCCGCTCCCTTCCCCAGAGGGTCACAAGGAGGGCCCTGGGCGCAGGCTTGGAGAGGAGGGGGAGGTGAGAGGTGAGAGATGGGGGAAGCACCAGAGCACCTAGCACTGGGCACCCGAAGGCAGATGTGCACGTGCTGCCCACGCTGGGTGTCCTCACACAGCACGTGGCCTGACACCACAGTGCATCCGGGCACTGCCAGAAGCCACAGAGAGGGGCAGGGGGATGCAGGAGCCCCCAGCCCGGGGCTGCACCCAGCCATACCTTGTCCCCCTGGTAGATCTCAGGCAGGTGCCAGTAGTAGGCCTCCTGGCCCATCTCCCCGAAGCGGCGGTAGGAGAGCCGGGCCCCCTCGCCAGATGCCTCCACCGTGAAGCCGGTCAAGATGCGAGTGCTGTGCTGGCGGTTGATCAGCGCGAAGCCCTGGAAGTTCCCGGGGGCGAAGGGCGTGCTGACCTGTGGGAAGAGATGCCCAAGCGGCCGTGAGTCCTGCTCAGGGCCCAGCTGTCAGGCTCCAGCGGGCAGCGGGACGCGGCATCTTACCAGGTCCCTGTAGGAGGAGGAGCTGGTGCACTGCTGCGTGACGCCCATGCAGAAGCAGGGCAGGCAGCCCTCGTGGCTCTCAGCGCTCAGGTGGAAGTGGCCGGCCCGGCAGCTGCTGCACGAGGGACCCTCCGCATTGGGCTGTGGGGAAAGGGGACAGCAGGGGTGAGCGCGTGGGCAGACGGGGCCAAGGGGAGCTCCTGGGAGAGCTGCAGAGGGGTCCCCCCAAGCAGGGCTCTTCTCCACCCCCAGCACAGAGGACGCAGGGGTGGGGAGCAGGTTGGGGAGCTTGGCGTCTCTCGGCGCATGTCACCCCTCCCCGCCTTACCTTGCACCGGCACTGCCCTCTGGCATCGCACTGCCGGCTCACGCTGCCCCGCGGGTCGCAGCGGCAGTCGCCCTTGGGGTCATCTGGCTCTGCAGCAGTGGGGCAGAAGGGCATCAGGGTGGGCAAGACAGAGGGGCTCTGCTCACCACCTCCCACGACACCTGCTGGGCGCAGACCCCGAGCCGGGCTCCCCCCAGCCCCCTGCCCGCTGCCCCCACTCACCTCGGCAGGGCTGTTCACGGCTGGGGGCCCCCACATAGCCAGGAGCACATCTGGGGGCAAGGGTCACACTCAGAGCTGCCCACTCGGGCATCTGCCCCTCCTGCCCCATGTGCTCTGCTCTCCTTTTCCTCCCGGACACACGTGGATCCCGCCAGGGGTTGGGCACGGGGCCAGGAAGGGGATCAGGTCACCCCCAGGTACTCTCCATTGCCTCCACCCCAAACTGACCCCAGAGGCCCTTCAAAACCAACAGAGGCTATTGCAGAGACACCCCGTTCAGCCTCACCAGAGACCCCAGAGCCGCCGTGAAAGAGCAGAGACCTTGCAACAGGGACCCGAGTGCCCCCGGGCACTGGGACGGGCGAGCGGGGACTCCCCCGCAGGTGCAAGGCTGGCGCAGAACCCAGCCCCCCATGTTACCTCTCGCACTGGCGCCCAACATATCCGGGGGCGCACGTGGTGCACGTGGGCTGCCCATCCGTGTCCAGGAAGCAGATCTTTGTGGCCCTGAGGAAGGAGGAGAGAGTCAATCGGTGCCCGGCTGTCCTCCCAGCCGGTGGAGAGAGGGCAGAGGATGCCACGAGGACAGAGGCTGCTGGGGGCACGTACTGGCTGGCAGAATAGGGCCCGTGGCACGGGCAGGGCTGGCAGTCTCTGGGCGTCCCCCGACGGGCATCGCCGTAGTAGCCCGGCTGGCAGCTCTCGCAGTGGGGCCCCTCCGTGTTGTGCTGGCAGCTCTGGGGGGAAGAGAGGAGGCGTCGGGTACAGACAGGTCCTGCCATGCCCTCAGCAGTTCCCCGACCCCCTGCTGCCCTCTGCAGAGTCCCTAATGCCCCCAGGGGCCGGCTCCGTGCTGGGACAGGCCCCACAAACCACGCCCCGCCAGCATGTCCCGGGTAGGTGCAGGCGACGTCCCCCGTAGCTCACCTGGCAGTCCCCGGTCTCAGCGTCGCAGTCGCTCGAGTGCCCGCTGCAGTCGCATTGCTCGCAGGTACCCAGGTAGAGGCCGCTGGTGGTGCGCGTGTAGCCCACGTCGCAGTCCTGGGGTTAACGGCACATAGCTCATCCCGTGCCCCACGGATGGGCAGGGTCTCAGCTGCCCCCAGGGCCAGGCAGGGGCCCGTCGGCCTCTGAGCGGGAACCCCTTGGCCTCTGCCAGCCATGGGCGTGCTGCTTCCGGGCATGGAGGGGACTTCCCTCCAGCCAGGGCTGAGCACGGACCATGCCTTGCGGCCACGGGGCTTGAGCTCCGCTGGCTCAGGCCAGTGTCTCCCAGGGCAAGGGGGTAAGAGCTGGGGAGCTGTGGGCATCCTGCTGCCTCTAGCACCTGGGTGCAGACTGACCCAGCAGGACTCGGGCACTTCCGTTGCACCGGGGGCTGAATGGGCTCCCCGATGGAGAGGTCAGCTGCAGCTCTAGCCATGCCAGCGCGACTGATAGCTCAGCCCCTCCGCCCCAGTATGTTTGGTGGGGAAAGGGGAGACAGTGCCCACTGACCTGGCAGGACGGGCCCCGGTAGCCAGTGGGGCAGGTGCACTCCTCCACCTCCAGTGCCTGTTCCAGGCCCGTGGAGTGGGGTACGGCCACATCCATGTGGATGTTGGAGATCCTGTCAGAGGGAAAACCACGGGGCAGGTCAGTACCCCCTGGACCTGGCTGCAGCCAAGCCAGTCCCATCACCTGCAGACTCCCCGGGGGTCTGGGCAGGTGCAACGTGCTCCCCTGCACATGGCCAGTGGGCTCAGACCAGCCTGCGCAGCGCAAGGGAGCACCCACACTCCCTGGAGCTGCGGGCAGGTCTCAGGGGGGTGCGAGAAGCCCAGCACCTGGCAGACCCAGACCCTGGGGGTGCCAGATGCCGGCTTGGTTTTGCCCACAGCACCAGCCAACATCCCTTCGCTCCTCCCTGTCAGCATCTAGGCCCCAGCTACCACCCAGGACAGCCCTCAACCTGCTCTGGCAGGACTAAAGAACAAAGCACAGGGGAAAGAGAGGGGCCATTAGTAGCCTTCCAGCTCTCAGAGCCCACCCCGAGGAGAGCAGGGGGCCTGGCTGCCTGGCTGTGAAGCATGTCTAGGCATGCATCGGTGTGCACATGCATGCATCTACGCATGTGTGTAAATGTGCATGCATATGTGTGCATGCCTGCTAGCCAGCATGCCTATGTGCATGTGCCTGCTCATGCCTCTGCGTACGCATGTGCCCGGGTGCAGCTGTGTGCATGTCCACACCGGCATGAGTGTGTGCACCGTGCGAGGCTGCTGCAGGACCCCGACTCTCAGCCAGGCAGACAGGACCCCTTGGCCTGTGGAAGCAGGCCTGGCTCCCACACACCCCGAGTGCCCCCAGGTCAGAGCCGAGTGCCATGTGGGTACCCACGGTACCTGCTGTCCGACGGCCGGTCCGTGTACGATGCCCGGATCATGAAGACGTTGATGTCGGCCAGTGCCATCAGCAGGTGTTCTCTCGTGGCGTCCTGCCCGTCTGCCCGCTGCCAGGCTCGCTACAGGAGGGCAGGTGGACACCTGTGTCAGCTTTGCCCCCCCAAATCTGCACCCACCCAGGCCTGAGCCATGGGGGGCTAGCAGCACCTGCACCCCCGGCTGGCAGGGCTTGTGCCTATTTCCAGCCCCAGGGGTGCACGGGGGCAGCCGGGCTCTCACCTCGCGGAAGGGCACAGTGATGGTGGTGGGGGTGCCTGGCGCGGGGCTGGCCTCAGCGAAGTGCTCCAGGAAGATGCCGTTGCCTTGCAAGAGCACGTCAGGCTGGCGGGGCAGCGGCTGGGAGCCCGGGAAGACGCTGTGCGTGACTGTGTAGCGCAGCTCCCCACCGTACGAGGTCACCTGCCGGCGCAGCGCGGGGTTCAGGCGGGCGGATGGATGGATGGACACGGCTCGGCCGGGACAGGGACTCACAGGGCCCAGCCCAGCCTCTCCCACAGCGCAACCCCAGCACCCACCTACCTCTAATGCACCCACTACACCTCCCAAGGCAGTTCAGCCCCTTCCCCTGATCTCTGAAGCCCTCTCCCAGCACTGCTCAATGCCCGCCGTGCCCTCGGCCAGAGTCTCCTCCATGCACTCGGTGCAGGGGGCTCTGGAGAAGGCCGTGCTCGCCCCAGGGGCCCCAGGACGGGGTGCACCTTGTCTCCCTTGAAGCGCTCGGGCAGGACCCAGTAGTAGACGTCGTGGGGCAGGGCGTGGAAGTCGGAGAAGGCCAGCTCGGACGGGCCGGAGAAGCGCAGGCCCTCGCTGACCGTGCGTGTGGTGGCCAGGTTGGAGAGGCTGAGCGGTGCCCGCTCGCTGTCCTCGTACACGGCTCGCACCTGGCACAGAGACCCAGCGGTCAGCCTGCGGCGGTGCCCCCCACCCTGCTCCGAGCTCGCTCGGAGACAGACCCAGGGTGCTGGGAGCCACGAGGCCTGGCACTGACCTGGTCCCTGCTCCAGGAGGAGCTGGCGCACTGCCGCGAGACGCCCATGCAGAAGCACTTCAGGCAGCCGTCGGGGTTGGTGTTACTCAGGTGGAAGGCCCCCGCCGCGCACTCATTACAGAGACGGCCTCTCACGTTGGGCTGTGGAAGAGATGCCCATGGCCCGTGGCCGGTCAGACAGCTCCCAGCCCTGGCCCCAGTGCCCTCCGTGCTGCTTGGGAGGGCAAAGCATGGCCTGGCACCCCAGCTGCCCTGGCCCCGGGGTCCTCTGCACTGCTTGGGAAGGCAAAGCATGGCCCAGCACCCCAGTCAGGGGCTGCAGCAACCGGTGCCCGCCTCATTGTGCCCGTCCTGGGTTCATCTGGGGCAACAGGACCGTACCTTGCAGAGGCAGGCGCCGCCGGAGGAGTCGCTGCTGCCCCGCTCGTCGCACTTCACAATCTCCTGGCCTGCGCGGGGGAAGGAGAGAGGAGTGCCTCAGTGCACAGATGGACAGATGGGTGGACGCCCCTCCCAGCGGGGACCCCCTGCCTTGCCTGGCAGACAGACACCCCCGTTCGCCGCGGCACTCACCGACTCTGGTGCACTTCCCGCCTGGCCGGATGGGGTTGCCTTCATAGCCCGGCGCGCACCTGCGGGGAGCGGACGAGGCGCAGACGGGTCAGACGCATCCCCGTGAGCTCCCCCGCCCGTCGCTGGGACTGACCCACCCCATGGCCGGCACCCCTGGCACTCACCTCTCGCAGCGCCGCCCGGTGTAGCCGGGAGCGCAGGCGTCGCACGTGGCCTGCCCGTCCGTGTCCAGGAAGCACGAGTCCGAGAACCTGCAGAGCATGTGGCGGACACGGTCACCCCAGCCCCAGCCGTGCCAAGGGGATGCCCAGTGCCAAGGGGATGCCAGGGAAGGGGCTCACCTGCGTCCAGGCTCAGTGTAGGGGCAGGGGCAGGGCCGGCAGGCTGTGGATGTGCCCCGGGTGGCATCTCCGAAGAAGCCGGGTTTGCACTTGTTGCATTGGGGCCCCTCCGTGTTGTGCTGGCAGTTCTGGGCAAGAGCAGAGGCACTGGCATGGCCGTGGCAGACAGGCACGGCCCCAGTCCGGCAGGACGGGACATTGAGACACCCCAGCCAGTGCCGGGCGGGGGGAGAGCAAGGCTGGGGTGCAGGCCCCTGTGCGCGAGCTGCACGCTCAGCACCCGCCCAGTCCAAAGGCCCAAGCAATGCCCAAGCTCTTGTACAGCTCCTCCCAGCACCACCCTGCCCCCCGCCAGCCCCCCGGGGGTCCGAAGCCACGGGGTCCTTACCAGGCAGTAGCTGAAGACCGGGTCGCAGGAGCTGGAGTGCCCGTGGCAGCTGCAGCCAGAGCAGGTGCCCAGGTAGGGGCCCTCGGCCACCCGCTTGAACTGGGCATCGCACCGCTCGCAGGACAGGCCCAAGTAGCCGGTGGGGCACCTACGGGAGAGCACGGGCTGCTGACAGCAGTGCAGGGAGCACCGGGGCTGGCTCCAGGCTCAGCACACTGCTGGCCCTGATCCTGCCATCCAGGTGCTGCACAAATCCTCCCCGGATAGGAGCAGTGAATGGCAGGGGAGTGGGCTGCTCTCTATAGGAGGATCCCCCCCAGAGCACCCTCCCTGGTGCCCCCCAAAGCAGCTCCCATCCCGGGAGGCACCTGCACTCCTCGACGCCGCGCGCCAGGCCCAGGCTGGTGACCTCGGTCGTGGTGGTGTCCATGACTATGTCACTCAGCCCCACGCTGGCCATCCTGTTGTCGTAGACGGTCTGCAGCAGCACGCTCTCCAGGCGCTGCAGGACGAGCAGCAGCTCTTCCCGGCTCACCGGTGCCCCCGACTCATGCACCCAGTTCTCCTGCAAAAGGCCGGCCGGGACGGGGGGTCATCGGCTCTGTGGAGCCCCCGGCACAGGCTGGGATGCTCCCCTCGGGCACTCGGCATGGCACAGAGAGCACCGAGGCAGCCCCGGTCTGTCCTACAAGGGTGCTGGGGGCAGCTGCCGTGCTAAGGAGCTCATCAGGGCAGAAGGTGCTCAGGGCATGGTGCTTGGACCCCCTTCTCCAGGCTGCAGAGCACCTGCCTGGCACAGAGCACGTGCCTGGCAGGTCCCCACTGAGATGCACTTTCACCCCCAGCAGCAGAGCAAGCCGCAGGGGAGGTGACGGCAGCATTGGGCGAGCACCCACGGAGCACAGGAGGGCAACTAGGCTCCCCGACCCCCCAGTGCCCCAGGAAGGAAGGGGACATGATGCCCCCCTGGGCAGACTTTGCCAGGCGCAGGGCACTGCTGGACCCACCTCCGTGAACTGCACGCGGCGCTGGTTGATGGCGGATGGCTGGGTGGGCACTCGTGCCCGGTAGATGAGCTTCTGCCCGTTGCCCACGATGATCACGTCGGGTTTCTGCACAGGCTCTGGCTGGCCGCGTGCCAACCCGTAGCGCACTTTGAAGGTCAGGAAGCCACCGTAGGAGTCCACCTGCCACGGCACCAGCTGAGATCAGAGCACCGCACACAGCCTGGGGCAGGCCCGCTGGGCATCCTTCCCTCCCACACGCCTCGGGCTTTGCCCCGAGCTGCCGGGCACTCTGGAAACCAGGCTCCTCAGCCTGGTGCAGTATGTCATTAAAAGCTGGCACTCGTGGCCACCAGAGATGTGGGAGCTCACCCAGGTCCACCAAGGGACCAGACCTGTGCGTGGAGGAAAGGGGCATTGGTTGCTATTGAGCACAGGAGAGAGAAGCATGGCTTCTGAATCAGAGTTTCCCAGACCTTAAATACTGGAGGCTGCAAGGGGCAGAGGAGCAGGAGGGAAAACCCTGGCCAGACCCAGACGTGCTGCATGACACCAGAACCTGGACAAGGGCAGCTCTTCCATTCTTATCATGTTCCAACCCAGGCTCCACGCCGGCGGCCCCTCACCATGCCTGGCCCATCACCTTGTTGCCCAGGAATTGGGCAGGCAGTGTCCAGAAGGATTCGTGTGCCAGGAACCGGCGGGACAGGTCGACCAGCTGGAACTCCTGCAGCGCGGGGTCAATCTGCAGCTGCGTGGAGGACAGGGGCAGCATCCCGGGCAGCACCGGGTTCGTCACGTTCACACCTGGCCGGGGAAGCGAGGTGGGAGGAAAGGCTCAGGTGCCCACTGCGGTGCCCCGGCTCCCGTCAGGTCTCCTGCCCCTCCCGCCCCAGGGATTCAGACTCCGAGCGGAGCTGGAGGTGATAAGACCCCCCTGGCTGACTCCCAATGGCCGGTGTCTTGGTCCCGGCTGCATCTGCCTTGCCTGGCCCTTGCAAACCTGCCTCTCCCAGGGCTCGGGGAGCTGCCCAGCCCCATCTGCCAGGACTGGACCCCATGCCATCTATCCCTGCTCACCCTTGAAGTCCTCGGGCCTGTCGAAGCGAAGGTGGATCTGGTGGCGGTAGCGGCCGGTGCTCCGGCACGCCTTGGTGATGCCGAAGCAGAAGCAGGGCAGGCACTTGGATGTGCCCTCAATGTGGAAGTGGCCCTCGGAGCAGGGGCCTGCGGGTGGTGCGGAGACGTCAGCCGCGAGCAGCGCTGGCACCATCCCAGCCGGGCAGGGGGATGCCCCGGGTGGGCACAAGCAGGGAACCCGCCATGGGTTGGGAACACCACCCCTGGGCTCGGAGCTGTGCCAGACTCACCACGCTGGGGCGTGAGGCTGAGCACGCCGTCAGGGATGCCGAACACCATGCCGCGGGCGTTGATGGCCTCGCAGGTGTAGGCGCCCTGGTCAGCCTCCTTCACATCCCGGATGATCAGTGTCCCGCGTCCCTTCTCGCTTGAGATAGACACTCTGGGGAGGTTGGAGGGTGGTCTGAGTGCCGGGGGGTCCTGCCGATGGCCCCGGGCACGGGCCCAGCCCGGCCACTGCACTGCAACCCGCTGTAGATCTGCTCCCACACTGCAAACCCAGCACAGAGCCCCTCCCACACTGCAACACTCCCCAGCACTGCAATGTTACTGCACAGCCCGTCCACATGGCAGCAGTGATGGGAAAGGTCCACCACCTCTGCATGCTGCAGAGCTTCCCCTCCTAACCCCACTGGCTGGGAGCACTGGACCCACCTCCTGCCGGCGGGGATGTGCCCCCAGTTGAGCCTCCAGGTGATGATGGGCGTGGGGACGCCGATGGCCACGCAGGTGAAGCGCACCGTCTGGCCGGGGAAGGCCTGGATGGACTCCTCAGGGGGTGTGATCACCTGGGGGGGTGCTGGGGGTGGACCGAGGGGTGAGGAGGGCTCCCCTATGGCACCCCCAAACCAGGGAAGCAGACACGGCTTCCCCCAGCCCCTCATGGACGGCAAGGACCTGCCACCCTCCACCCACAGCCAGGACCCCCACTCACTGCAGCCAAACTCGTCGGAGCGATCGGGGCAGTCGACCTCCTCGTCGCAGTGGTAGCTGGCAGGGATGCATGTGTGGTTGGACACGCAAGTGAACTGGTTGGGGCCGCAGGTGTCACCGGGGGCCTTGGTGGCTGCAGGGACAGAAGCGTTAGCGGGCAGGGGCAGCACCACACGGCATTGCCCCCGGGTCCCCAACACCCCCTGCCTTGCACATGCAGCAGCACAATGCCACCTCCTCCAGCGTTGGCAGGAAAGAGGCCAATCTGGCCAGCACAAGTCTGAGACCAGCTGTGCAGCTGCAGTGCAGTGGGGCTGCAGCGCAGAAGGGGCTCTGTGGTTGCAGTGCAGTGGGGCTGCAGACCTGGAGCAGCTCTGTAGCAGGGCTGCAGTACAGTGGATTGCAGTGGGGAACGGGCTCTGCATTGCAGCAGGGCTGCAGTGCAGCAGGGTGGCTGCTACCAAGCGAGTGGGCAGGGTGGCTGGCCTGGCACTGCAGTACGGGGACAGTGGCATCCTACTATGCGGCCCCAGGCTCCAGCAGCTCCATCGTCCCTTGGGCGCCCCGTGACCCCCCCGCTGCCCGGAGCCGATGGCCAGGTGCACTCACGGCAGCCCATCTCGTCAGAGCCGTCCCCGCAGTCGTTGTCGCCATCGCACAGCCACAGCTGGAGGGCGCAGTACCCGTTCCGGCACTTGAACTCGTTGGGCTCGCACGGGCTGGGGGTGCCTGTGAACGAGACGGGAGGGGGGGTTTACAAAGAGTTTAGATGATGGCTTTAGGGTTTGGACAGGGCTGATCCTGCTTCAGGCAGGGGTTGCACTAGATGTGCCCTCTGCAGCTCCTTGCAGCCCTGCTTCTCTCTGCTATTTCCAGCTGCCCCTCCTGCCAGGACCCTCCAGGCCCCATTCCCGCCTGCCCCGTGGTCTGTGCCCTCCTGCCCCGTGCCACGCAGCCTCACCGCATTTCCGCTCGTCGCTCCCGTCAGCGCAATCCTCTTCGCCATCGCACAGGTAGTCTTGGGGGATGCACTGCTTGTTGGTGCACATGACTTCGTCCCGGCGGCAGGGGCGTTGCTCCACAGGGTGCTGCCCCGAGGGGCCGGTGGGGCGGAAGTGGCCAGGAAAGGGGGTCACTGGCCGCCGCGTGGTGACTGTGGGTGTGGTGGGGGTGGCGGTGGTGGCTGGCATCCGAGTGGTCACCGGCCGGGCCGCGGTGGTGATCGGCAGGGGCAGCGTCACGGGCTCCCATTCTGTGGGCAGATGGACCCCAGGAGCATTAGGAGCTGCAGCCCAGCCCCGGAAACCCAAGCAGCATCACTGGGCATGCCAGGAGCTCGGGCACACAGGGCACCAGCTCAGCCTCCGGTGCAGCCTGACGGTGCCCTGGCAAGGGATCTGGGGGACTTTGCTAGCACCAGGGTGCATGCGCTCTGTTCCTGCAGGGACCCCCACCCTGGAGCCCCAGTCCAGCATGTGCCCAGCTGGGAATCCCCAAGACCTTCCAGAGATGGGCCATGGCAGGTTCTGCTCCCAGCTCTTGCCTGGGCCTCCCCCTGCCTCAGTTTCCCCATCCTGGTGGGGTGCGGGAGCCACTTGCGGCTCCCGTGGGGAGCTGTGGTCTCGGGGAGGGAAGGCGCACCCCCAAGGCGCTCACCGCAGTTCTCCTCGTCCGACATGTCGCGGCAGTCGGGGCGGCGGTCGCAGCGGAAGTCGCGTTCCACACACTCCCCGCTGCGGCAGGTGAACTCCTCGCTCGTGCAGGCTCGCACGGCCGGCGGCATCACTGCAACAGGGCCCGAGTCAGAGCCAGGCCTGGCCCCTTTCTGCCCGGCTCCCAGAGCCTGCTGGACACCCCTCACCTCTGTGGCTGCAGCCCTCCCCCAGGGCTGTGTGTGCCCCGTGCCCTGCCCCTCGGTCCCAAGTCACAGCACGGTCAGGAAACACACACTGCACACACTCAGGCAGCAGGAACATGTGACACAGCACGCCAGCCTGGCCACACGCATGCCACAGGACTTGCCAGGGGCATGCATCAGACAGCACGCAGCACGAGACGCGCGTGCGGGCGCACATGCACAGCACGCATGCCAGGCGGCAGAGAGGCCGTCTGTCTGCCGCGGCGAGAGTCCAGCACAAAGGACCCTGGTGCCAAGCACTCTCCAGCTGCAGAGCCAAGATCTGCAGGGTGCAAGGCAACCGCCCCGCGTACACTCACGGCACAGCACGGCACAGGCAGACCGGGGGGAACCTGGAGCCTGCTGCTCGCCCATGGGGGCATGGGACAGAGGGGAGCTGGCCTGCACATCTGGAGCTGGCTGAGAACAGCTGGCAGCCGTTGGGGAGGGAGCCCTGGGCTACCGCGGGCACAGCTGGCATGGGCAGGGCCCAGGGAAATGTCACGCTGCAGACACTGCTGTCTCCAGCGGTTTGTACCAGGATCAGGGCCTGAGGCTCTCTCAGGCTGGCAGGGGCATGCCCCGAGCTGCAGCCCGGAGGGAGCGGGGTCCCGGCCAAGCCCAGGCTCCAGCTTCCCCCACACGTGGTCCGCTTTCACCCCGACTCACCCGGGGGCTCCACAGACACGGGGGGAGGAGGCCTTTCAGCTGCAAGTGAACAGAGGGGGCTCAGGCCAGCGGGACTCCCTGGCTCAGCCCAGCACTAGCCAGAAAGCAGCTCCCCAGACCACACGTGCCCTTTGTTCTGCGCCCGACTACCAGCCGGGCAGCTGCAGCGATGCCGTCCTGCATTGCATCTCCACCCTGCAGGCTGGCGAGAGCCTGATGCTGCGACGCAGCAGGCCCACACGCCACCTGGAGCCGACCTCCGCTTGGTGCCCTCCGGGTATCCCGACAGGGCCACTACCCTGGGCACCCCCTGCTCACCTTCCCCGAGGCGCCGAAACTGGAAGCCCTCGGTGGAGGTGACGTAGGAGGCGATGGAGCCGGCCTGGATGACCGAGTAGAGCACTTGGCGGATCTCCCCGTCGTCCATGTTGCCCTCCGAGCCCACGTCCAGCTCCACGAAGATGTAGTCGTCTATCTCCCTGGCAGAGCGGGTGGGAGTGAAGGGGCGTGCATGCACCCATGTACATGCCCTGCCCCTATGCCGGAGCTGAAACGCCCTGATTCCTGCCGGGGCTGGATGCCCTCTGGGCAGCGTGGGCCTGTCCCAGCTCTGGGGCAGGGCCCACGACTGGTGCTGGGGCTTGTTGGAGGGGTTGCGGGTGGCTTCTCTGCACCCAGAGGCTGTCGGAGATGCATGCCCCCCACCCAGAGAGAAGCAGGGGGCTTCCCCAGTCCCCAAGCCCCGGCCCCGACTCACTTGATGAGCACCACGCTGACCACCTGCTCCCCGGAGATCTTGTAGTACTCGGACTCCAGCTGGGAGAGCAGGAGACAGCGTCAGGGGTCTGTGCCCACCATGCCCCAGATGGCCCCGAGGGCACTAAGTGGAGCTATGGCCTCCCCCCATCCCACCCGGCCACGGAAAGCTGAGTCCTGCATGCCCCGACAGGCTTCCTCCGCATGTCTGAGGGCTCCGGGAAAGGCGGCCACAAACCCCCTTAGCAAGGGCAGCCCCGGGGCGGGCACCCTGCGGCTCCTCAAACGAGAGGGCAGACAAACCCGGTGTGGGGCCGGGGCTCACCGTGTCCACCACCGCCTCCGAGACCTCCTGGAAGGTGCTTGAGTTGGCATCATCCAGCGCCGGGCTGTAGTCGATGCTGCGGGTGAAGTTCACCAGCGCACGGTAGTAGACTGGCAAGGAGGGGGAGAGATGCTGTCAGTGCAAGTGCAAGGCACTGGGGCTCACCCCCGCCAGCCTCGACATGGCGTGGCTGTCACACTGCAGCCGTTTAGGACAGAAAGTGAGGGGAAACGCCGCGGCCAACGGGGACCAGTGGGGCAATGGGAAGCTGGGTTAGTGCCAGCTGAGACAACAGCTGCTATTATAGTCTGTAATGACCCAGGGGCATGCAGGGTGTTCACGGGCACCCCCCACAGATCAGTGCTCGTGGGGATCGTGGCTGTGAGGCTCAGCAGCAGTGGCGTGGCGTGCCCACTGCCCACCCATGGCCAATGCAAGCGGATGAGAGCGGTCATTCCCTGCCCCCGGATGCAATGCCCAGTTCAGGTCTCACCAGGCTGGAGGGGCAGCCCAGACCCAGTGCCTGCAGCTGGGAGCAGCCCGGGGGCAGCCGGCGGACCCCACCCCCGACTTTCACACACGCCCAGTGCCAGGACAGCCCCAGCTGGGAGCCGCGGCCCCTCTCCAACAGCTGCAAGGGGGGAACAGCGTGGACAGCGCTTGGCTCCGTGCCTCCCATCTCCCGGCGGACGGAGCCGGCACCTGGGCTGGGAACGGCGCCGGGAGCCCCCAGCCGGAGCAGTCTCCGCCGGCGCAAGGGTGCACGGCCCAGGACCGCAAACACACTGCGACCCACCTCCCCGGCCAGCACGGACGCCCCAGGCACGGGGAGCTGCGGCCAGGGGCTCGTCCCCGGGGCCTCAGGCGGCTGCTGGCGCGTGGCCCCCGCCTCGTGCATTCCAGGAATTCCTCCTCCGCTCACAGCCAAGCCCTTTCTGGGGGTGGGCTGCAGCGAGCCGCCCGCGGGGAGGCCGGGGCGGTGCCAGGCTCCCCGCTTGCAGAGCTAGGGCTTGCGTCCTGGGGTGCCCCAGCAGCGCCCCCGCTCCAGGGACCCGGGGAACACAGGGGCACTTGTGAGGCTGGACAAAGGGCCCCTTGAGAGCAGCATCCCAGGGCTTGGCCCTGAGATCTCGGGGCAGGGCTGCGTGGCTCACCCCCAAAGAATGCGGCCCAGCGGCCCCCATGAAACGGGCTCTTGTAGACACCAGCTCCTGCTACAAAGCCTCTTTCTTGCTCCCGAGCTGCAGCCATGCACGGAGGGCCTGGACGGGGGTGGCCGCTTGGAAGCGGTGACCCCCAAGCCAGAGCTCTGCCCTCCAGCCCCTCACTCTGGACTCGGGCCAGCACGACCTCTCCAGTTGGGGAGCGCATTCCCTGCAGGTCCTGGGGCTGGCGGATGGGGAGAAGGCGGCACCGGGGCACTAGGACAGTGCCCTGCTTGGGTGCCAGCAGGACCTGGTTGCCCGGACCTTGCCCTCTGTGCACACACATCCCTCGTCCCAGCTCACCAGCACCCAGGCCCAAGGGACCTGCAGATGGCCGCTTGCACCTGCTGTGGCCTGGCGCACGCCCCGTGCATACGTGCACACATGGGATGAGGGCTCATGCGCCAAAGTAGGCGTGTGCATTCGTGTGCAAGGTAATGATGCAGCACAGCTTGTGCCTGCCCCATGCCACGTTCCCTGCATTGCACGTGCAATGTCCCATGCCTGCCACGGTTGCAAGCCGTGGCCCTGAGCTCCGTCTCTGCTCAGAGCTGGGCCCGGCTGCAGGAAGCCCAGCCTGTTCCAGGACGTCCCAAGCAGCCACTCTGCCTCCTTTTAAGGAGCCCTTGGGGCTCGGTCTTGTTTTGTTAGCAATTGGCTGGGGAAGGAGATGGAAAAACACTCCAGGCTGCAGAACAATTGCATAGGGCTTTGGACTTTCCGCCGTGCATCCGGCCAGCTGAGTCACCTCTCCGGCACGCTCACTGCAGGACAGGCCTGAGAGCCCCTGGATCCCGGTCACCTGGCAAACACCCCTGGGAACCACCCTGAACGCAGCACCTGAGCACGGGCCCCTCGGCAAAAGTACACCTGCTGCAGCTCCAGCCCTGCTCGCTGATCGGGGCCGTGACAGGCTCAGCAGCTCTCGACCCGGCTAGACTCTCGTCCCCCTCGGAAAGGGCCGGCACTCAGCTTTCGCTCATGTTTGGACTATGCAAAAAGGCTACTGTAATGGCTCTGGTTGCAATGAACTCAGGGAGCCCCCGCGGTGGTGATGCTCTGGATGCCTGGTTGAAATCCCTGCATTTCCCCTGGAAGCTGCCTAACATTGCACACCTCATGAGTCCCCGGGTGAGAATAGCTGCTCCAGAGACAGCCCTGTTTGCAGCAGAGGGGCGAAGGCCCACGAGGCACAACACCGAGCTCCTAGTGCTGTAGCTCCCTAGACTCAAAGGTCCCTTCCCCAGCTGGTTCCCAAACCTGGTCTTCCAGGAGGAGCACCAGGGGCTGGAGAGCGGGAGGGTCTGGCTGCCTCGCAGCCCTGCAGGAGAGCACCCCGAGCCGCGCGGGACAGCCCCGTGCGGTCCACGCGTCCCTTGCTGAGTCACGAGACGTGGCTGCGGCTCGGTGCCCAGCACCTGTTTCCTTCCTGCCTGGACAAACACGGGGAAGACACGGGCCTAAGAAGGGGACGTTTATGCTGCCGTCCCTGGGCGACGGCGCTGCCTCTGCCTGCGTCAGGTCTCAGCGTGTCCTGGGGACTCGCGCAGCATCTGCGGAGCCCACCAAGCGCTTCCCCCTTCCCTGCGTGGTGCCAGAGGGCAGCGAGCAAACGGCCTTGCAAATCTGACTCTCTTCCAGAGCTGCCTGCCCTGCACCTGCAGGGAGCCTGTGACGGGGAGGAGGGCACTGCCAGGATGGGTGATCACGACAGGGGCTACAACCCCCCGAAGATGCCCTGAGGCCACTGAGGCAGCAGCACGGGGGTGCAGGGCTCCTCTGCACGTGGCCCCGGGCCCGGGCTGACATCAGCGAGCTGGAGGGAGTTCAGGGATGAGCCATAAACCCGAGGAAGGTGCTGGAGGCATCGACTTATAAGGAGAGAGGAGAGGAGCGGAGCCCGCCTGTGCTCAGGGAGCCCCCGCGCCAGCCGGGCTGCCCGGGGCCACGATGGCACCAGTGCAGGACCCGGGCTGCAGAGAGGGAAGCTCCCTGCCTTGTCCCTCCCGCCCTGCTCTTCTGTGGGGCTGGGCTCCCCCGGAGGACTGCATATCCCATGATGCACCACGGCTAGCCCCCCGCCCCCCCACCCGGGGGGTGTACCAGTCGCTTTGTGCAGTGGATCACAAAGGAGAGGAGCAGGGGTGCACGAGGGACCACACGGTGACTCCCCGAATGCATGCGGCACCCTTGACAAGTGGGTGATGCTGGCAAGCAAACTTTTGTCCAAAAAGTGAAAGTTCTGCATGGAAAAGAACCAGCTGCAGCACAGCCCACGTCTACCCCCACCTGCTCCAAGACTGCCCACTTCTGCCCCGGTCCGTAGCCTCCATGCCCACACCACTGCCACGGGCACCGCAGAGCTTCTCCCTTCACTTACTGAGAGGGGCATCGTCGTCCGGTTCAGAGACAGTCATCCCTGCTAGTGGGGGCAGCCCCGCCGGAGGGGGGACCGCCGCTGATGGGGAGGGAGATGAGGGGACAGAGAGGGACAGGACAGGAAAGGAAAGAGAAAGGTTTGCAGTTACCAAGAGAGAAACAGCAGCAATGGCTGCGAGAGCTCAGAGCTGGAGTTGTCGGCCCCGCAAAGGCGGCATGCAGAAAGAGAGGAGACAGGTAAGAGGAAAGGGGTCCCGACCCCACAAGAGCACCCCCCCGGGCAGTGCCAGACCGCCCCCCACACCATGGCAGTAGCTGCCCCGACTGCCCTGCACAAAGCCGAGCTCCCCCCGGACAGGGCGGCACATCGGCCATGGGAGACGTGGGCACAGAGCCAGCCTAGGGATGGGTTTCCACAGGGCCTGGTGCAGGGATGGGTGCAGCACGGTCCCCTGACCCCATGCCCAGAGTCTCACACACCTGCCCCCCATGTTATCCCGACCCTGCACACAGAGTCCCCTGCACCCCAGCCCTCCACTGCTGCATCCTGACCCACCTCCCCATTGCTCCCCATTGCTCCCAGGCCCTAGAGAAGACGTGGACACGGTTGGGGACTCTAATGAGTGCAGCCTGGTCCAGCTCCATGGCTTGCAGGAAGCGTCGGTGGCTGGAGCAGCTCCCACTGCCTGTACTGCGTGGGGGCGGCTGGTGTGGGAATCTGTCCCTGGCACAGCTTCACCCACCGCCTTTCCCAAGCTGCTGCCCTGGCTAGCTCCCATGGATGGGGCTAGGTCATACTGAATGCTCAAGTTCAAGGCCAGGCAATGCACTTCCAGACATCATCCCAGCAACCAGCGGCTAAGACCTACTCTGCTGGATGCTAAGTAGGACAGAGATGCCCGCCCCGTGGCCAGGCCCCGGGTGCAACCACGAGCATCTGCAGTGCGTACATAGGTGCAGCCCCGGCCCCACAAGAGGCATTCCCCGACGCTGGTGTGTGCCCGGGCAGGTGTGCATGCCCCAGCCAGCTCTCCAGAGGACACGGCTCCTCCCGCCCAGTCCGAGATGTTCTCTCCAGACGGCCGCAGGCACCGGGCACTGGTCCCAGGCTGGCAGGGCCCCCGCCGGGAGCCTCAGCCATGCTGGCCACAGCAATGCTGCCTCTTGCCGTGGCCAGACCGGACGGGCTCGGCCTCGCCAGGATCCCAGGACACTCGGTGGAGGCCATGGCTCAGGCTGGGCACGCTTTGGGAAGTCAGAACTAGCCCCCATACTCTCACTGCCTGCCCCGTTGCCTCCGTAAGTGGCCTCTGGGTTCACGTTCGCAGCTCGCCCCTTACCTGTGGGGAAGAACATGACTTCGGGCTGCATGGTGACGAAGGGCAGCGCGCTCGGGAAGGGAGTCCCGCTGCCGTTCTCCCCGCTGCCATTGCCGTCTGAAAGGGAAGCAGACGGGCAGCGTGAGCAGGGGCTGGGGCCAGCCTGGTGCATTGTGAGTATAAGAGCTGCCGTGGAGTGGGTCAAAGCACAGACTGGTCTCTGGTATCACACAGTGGAGGCTGAGAGGGAGCGGGACTGGGTCTGATCAGGGTTTTTTCCCCTGTCCCTTGCAACCTCCAGCATTCAAGGTCTGATGCAGAGGCCGTGCGCCTCACTCCCCTACTCCACGGCTCCCGATGCCCCTTTCCTCCAAGCCCGTGTGCCAGCCCGTGGTGAATCTGGTGGCACGCTCAGCTTCCTCCATGCGGGGTGCCCATGAGCTCCACCCTTGAATTCAATTCCCCGCTGGGTGACAAATGAATTTCCTCGTGCTTATTTTAAACTGCCTGCCTGCTGCTTCCACGGACTGACCCCTCGTCCTGGTCGTCATAAATCCCAAGGGACTTCTCTTTGCCATTTAGTACGTTGTAAACCCTGATCCTGTCCCTCCTGAACAGGCCCCTTCCATCTCTCCTCAGGTGGAGGCCCCCCCACATGCCTTGTTGCCCGTCTCTGGATCATCTCTAGTTCCCCATCTCCCTTTGGGATGTGCGGGGACCAGAGCTGGGCATGGTACTCAAGGTGTGGATGTGCCATGGGTGTATAAAGGGGCACAATGATGCTTTCTGGCACTGGGATGTGTGCTGTTGTTCCCGCTTGCTGATGGGCCGAGCCAGGTTCCCGGAGGCCTTGGGGAACGAGTGGAGTTGGGTGGAAAATGCATCCCATGTTCCCTCTGCTATTTCCATCAGCGAGAGGGCCGCTGGCCTCTCCCCAGGCAGGCAGCGCCCTGGTGTAGAGGGCTCTCCTCTGCCGAGTGTCCCCGTGGGGACATTACCTCCCGAGGCCTCATCCGCCACCAGGTCCTCGTCGTCAGAGAGGTCGGTGTAGCTCCACCTGCGCCTGCCTGCATGGTCAGACTCTGTGTCCTCGGGGAAGGAGGCATCATCCAGCGTCCTGGCCGCGTGGGCCACCTGCCGGAGAGAAGTCCAGAGAGTGTCAGCTTTCCTCCTCACCACCCAGGTCAGAGCAGCCTCGAGGGGGCAGCTCGGCCGCCGTGCCCAGCACAGCAGGACAAGGGAAACCCTCCCATGGGCCACAGTGAGGCCTCCCCTTCCTGCACCAGTCGTGCATCTGCACTGGGCACTGGCTGCACTGGCCCCATAACACTGCAGGGCAGGGGCAGGTCAGGGCCAGGGTCAGCGGTAGCAGCTGCTAAGCAGGTCTCAGCCCTGAAGCACGGCAGACGCATGGCCTCTTGCAATGAAGCATGCGTGTATCTGGCTCCAGGGCAGCAGCTGCCCTTTTATAGCCTGACGTTGGGCCCTATGTCTTTGGAGCAGGGCACGGCAAGCAGGAGGCAGAAATCTCCCATCTCTCCCTTGCATGTGATGGAGGCACTGGTGCTAAGAGGCATCCAGTGGGGAAAGCATCCAGGGAGGGAGAGAGGCGCTTGCATGGGGCTGGGGGCAGCTAGCCTGGGCCCCGGCGTTGCAGGAGCCCAGCTGGAAAGCACAGCTGCCGTCCGGCTGGGCTCAGGGGATGAGTGTGCGAGCCTGGCTCAGACCGTCCTGTCAGCCTGGGGGTTTGGCACTGGGTGCGCTGCTTACTGCATGGGCACAGCCGTCACAACCACGGCCCCCTGCCCCATGGCTGGAGCTCCAGCTGCTGGGACAGGGCACGGCTGCAATGGGACACCACAGAGGAGAGGGGGAAACAACTCGTGGCAGGGGAGGATGGGGATGGGGGTCTTTTCCAACCAGGCTGGACGGAGCAAGAGGAGAGCCGGGCACAACGGAGCTTCCCTGGTGCTGCGACGTGAGCAGCTCCACCACGTCCACGGTGCTTAGCATTGGTCTCTGCATGCCGCCTGCCTGGCTAGCGACACCAGAGCTGGTCCCGTCCCCTCCCTGGCCTACCTCCCTCCTGCCAGCGCAGCCTGGTGTTCGCAGCACGGCTCCTGGCCAGGGCCTGCCCCGCATAACTCAGCCGTCAAGTCATCCCCGGCTGGGCTGGCCTGGGGGAGACGGGCAGCGGCAGTGAGCTCATCTCCCCGCAGCCGCCCACCTCGCGTTCTTGGGAACCGGGGAGATGGGGTCAGCGCGGCCGCGAGCTGCCAGCGCAGGCAGGAAGGAGGCGGTAGCTTCCCCGCAATCCTCCGGGGCTGGAGCTGTACACTCGCAGCTGACCCGTGCACTGGGGCCAGCTCGTGGAGCAAGCCAAGGACAGGGGGACCAACCCCCCCAGCCACAGCTGGACGATGCACAGCTGGTCGCACCCAGGAATGGAGCATCTTCAGCCCCAGCCCCGGGCACCCCAATGCCTCTGAGCTCCCCCCACCTAGGGCAGCTGCTCGCCTGGGCATTGAGGCCGGCAGCAGGGGGCAAATCCCCTCCTGATGCAAGGTTTGGTCCCAGCCCTTTGGGAGCCAGAGGATCCATGCGGATGGCTGCACTGAGCCCAGAAGGAGTGGCTGGGCATGGATGCACATGCACATACGTGTGCACACATACACACATGCATGCAAACACACGGACATGCTGCACAGTTCCTGGTGCCGGCATAGTCTCTCCATCCCAAGCTACTCTGAGAGGACACGGGGCTCTCTCCGTTCCCACCCCGACCCCAGCTCAGAGAAACCCAGCCCCTTCCCACCCCATCACGGTGTTGCATGCAGGAGACCTCGGAGCTGGTCCACTTTCCTGCTTGTTTCTCTGGCCGGTGATGGAGGGGCTACTTTGTGCCTCCGCCTTTCACAGAGACTGCTTTTCTCCCAAGTGTTCGTTGGACATGGGAGTTACACAGTCGGGTTAAGAGCCCACTCCCCTCTGCCAGACAACCAGGCACGGGCTGGGGGAAATGCCCAGCTCCTGCAGCACAAAGGGCACGAGTCAGCTGCTTTTCCCCCTTTGAACCCTCCTGTGTCAATGCACCGAGAGCACTCGCGCATCAGGCCCCTGGCCTCCAGGGCATGCGACCAGCCCCGTCTGCGCAGGGTACCCCTCTTCGGCCACTTCCCAAGATAAACTTCGCCCCGAGCTCCAAGGTATCTGCAGCTATCCAGACCCCAGCAGGGCTTCCCCCAGCCATCCAGGCGTGCCCTGACACTCGGGCTCCCTGTACTGCAACGAGCCCGGCCCCTGAGCCTGCCTGGGGTCCCAAGTGGCTCCACCCCAGAGGTGGCTGCATTTCCAGATGTGTGTCCATGCACAGAGCAACTCGGTTGGCCCCAGGGGAGGGATGGCAACGGCCTGATCTGGACAGCCTCAGTGCTGCTCCCTGTTCTGGCTGTGGGGGAGACCCAGAGGGGATCGGCGGGAAAGGGCAAAGGGCCCCCATGCAGACAGGGCCATGCCCCTCCGGCTCACCTGCTCTGAGGGGCAAGGAAGGGGTGGCTCCTGTCCTCTCCCCGGGGCTCATGCTCTCCCTCAGTTAGAGCCTCCCTGCACCCTATTCCCACCCAGCTGCCCGGGGGCCCGTGTGGGGCTCCCCTCCCGGCACTGGCTGGGAGCTGGACCCGCGCCCCGTCCCCACGGGCAGTGCAGGGGCTGGTGCATCAGACCGCGACGAGGCAGGAATTCGTCAGAGCAGCACTTTCCTGTGCAAACACATCGGGCTTATTATGGCAGGGTGATCAGCGTCGGGACAAAGGGAAGGGACAGAAACATAAAAGGTATTTAATCAACCCGGGCTGCCTGAATGGGCGTGAAAAGCCCGAGGGGAAACCGGAGCTGGCGAGCTATGCAGTCTGCAAATGCCAGCGTGGCACCGTGCCAGGCTCCACGCACCCTCGGCCCCTGGAACGGCTACGCCGCGCACACGCCGGGAGCCAGGAGCCCAGATCCACCCCCAAGGCTGCCCCCCGCCAGCTGGGCACCGCTCCTGGGGTGAAACGATGCTGCTCATGGAAAGGCACCGGGGAGCCCAGCCACCAGCCTGCCGCAGATAGCATGCAGGCATGGCCAGGGAGCTGGTCTGGAGACGGCATCACAGCGAGGGGGATGCTCCGCCTAGGCTTGGCCCAGGCTCCAGGACCCCCAGCCAAAGCTCTGGGGCTCACAGTCTTCAGGCAGGCCAGGATAGGGCTCGTGGACCCCAACCAGGCAGTATGATACCTGTATGGTAGTTCGCGAGGGGCCACAGCCCTGACCACACCAAAGCAACTGTGCTGCAGGGCACTGGCAGCTCCTCTTCTATCTAAACGTGTAACGGGGGCTGCCAGAGTCCCCAAGCCTGTGCTAGGGTGCCTCACACCCCTGACTAGTCCTGAGCACCGCAGCATGCCTGCGGGGTCTGGGCACAGCCAGCTCTGAACGTCCTCAGCTAGACAGGACCGTCCGGCACTGCCCAGCCAGAACGCCCCGCTCCCTCCTGCAAACTGGTCCAGGAGGAAGGCCGTGGCCTTGAATCACCCACGGACATAACGCTGTCCTTTGCATCAAGCAGGGGTCATGGCTGCGAGGGCCAAGAGCATGTTTCACGTCTCCAGAGCCAAGCGCAGCATGAAGTGGAGGGCAGCACGGCCCACGCTGGCCATACCCCCAGCCCGGGCACCGAGGGGGCAGTCGGGGACACAGCTCTGCCACGAGGCGTCACCAAGCCCCAGAGCCTAGCAGGATGGTCGTATGGGCTGGCTGTCCAGAGCCAGCCACCAATAAACCCCACGAGACCAGGTTTCCCCCAGCTGGGTTGCTCCACACCCCTCCCCAAGGGTCCCTATCTGGCTGGCTGGCAGGGATGCACTTGAGCTGGTCCACACGGGGCAGAGGGCTTCTGACACGAGACCTCGCTCCCAGCCCCCAGTTGGCATCAGACACAGGCGCATTCATCCCTGAAGAGTAGAAAGAGCAAAACCCCTCGTGACCTTGCCTGCCGCAAGGAGGGAATGCATCCAAGGCTTTGGCTTCCTCCTGGTGCCGTGGAGCCTTCCCCGCCAGCTGCAGCCAGCAGCACCTCCAGCCCCGGCCTCTCCTCCCCCTCATGCAATCTGTGGGAAAGCAGCTGGAGCCCCCGCGCCCTGGCACAGCCCGCTCTGGAGCCCCCCGGCCCACTGCCCCAAGGGGGAGCGTCTGAATAGCGGCCCTGCCCTGCCGGCTATGTCACCACCCGGCGCTTCGAGGCATCTGGCCCCTGCCAGCCCAATACGCGCCCAGCCTGCTGGGTTGTCCGCAGTGAGGCCTGGCATTTAATGCGATGAGGCAAGGGGTCGGGTCCAGCCTGACCTCCCACCGAACGGGGCATCTGCCCCATTGCAGCAGGCCCCAGATAAGAGGCTGGCAGCAGCACTGACCCCCTGGGTAGAGAGATCCCAGTGCTGGGCACCTGGCCCGGCCTGGCCACTCCACACTTCCCAGGGGCTCTGATATGGGTCCCAGGGGTCAGACGCTACTTGGGGCCATGGGAGATCTGGATTCGAATCCTGCTCCACCACAGGCACTGGGCGAGCAACTCAGCTTGGCTATGGCAGCCCACCACTGACATAACCCATCAAAGCTGATGAGGACCGGCGAGGGCACGGGAAAGAGAAGGCTAATTAGCTACCCAGGGCCGGGAGGAGGGCCGGCTGGGGACTTTGGGCATGATCAGCGGGGACAGCGTGACCCCCTCCGGCACTACGGGCTGGGGTGTGGCTTTGGTTGGGGGTAGCCCCCGAGGAGCTGGTGGCTGGGACAAGGGTGTCTTAGGTGCCACTGGTTGGGGGGATGGGTCCTGCAAATGCTATTGATTGGTGAAATAACCTCGAGTGCTATTGGCTGGGGGTGTGGGTCCCTGAGACACTATTGGTCGGTGCCATAACCTCTACGGTGCTTTTGGTTGGTGGTGTACGATGCTATTGGTTGGTGACAACCTCTAGGGTGCTATTGGTTGGGGGTATAGGTCCCTCAAATGCTATTGGTTGGTGACAAACTCTTGGGTGCTATTGATTGGGGTTGTGGGTCCCTCGCATGCTACTGGTCGGTGAAGGGTCCCTTGGGTGCCAGGGGTTGGATACCCCCTTAGTGTTATTGGCTCGGGCACGGCCCCCAGAGCACGGCGAGCTGCAAGACGCGGTGCTGCAGGCTGGAGCCATGGCCTCTCAGGCACCGTGCAGCGCCCGGGGGTGGCGGCACGCCTCGTCTGCCCTGTGCCCCCGCCTGTCCTTTCCCAGACGGCTAGGAGCCGAGGTCCCGCGCAGCCCGGCTGGGGCGCGACCAGGCTCAGGCCCCCGGCACCTCCCCCACTGCCCCCGACAGCGAGGAGATGTGGGGTGGTGGGAAGAGGCTGCATCTCCAGGCCCCGCATGGGCAGCCGGCAGCCCCTCTCCCTCCCAGCGCCTCCCACCTGCGCACCAGAGTGGGGAAAAACCCAGGAGCCGCTTGAGACAAAGAATGACATCATGCAGCCACCAGCGGCCGGAAAATACAGCTCCGCTCGAGCCGGCTGGGGGTACCAGCCAGCCGGGCTGGGCCGGGCCGCGCTCCCACCCCAGGGGCCCTATCAGTCCCGGCTCCTTCCCCTGTCTGCACCGGGCGCTGACTCACACGCTAATGAGCCCGGCTGAGTTTGCAATCAGGGATGCCGTCTGCCTAGCACCCCTTCCACCACGCAGGGCCTGGCTGAGTGGATGTCATTCCTCCCAGGCTTCAAAGAGCAGCAAAATAACAGAGGCCTCTTGCTTCTGCTGCAGTTCAGGCTGGGGGGATCCGGTGGAAGCCGTGCAATGAGCCAGGGGTGATGGGAGTGATGGTACTGATGGCCAGGGAGCCCTGGTGCAGAGCCTGGCATACCACGGGGCCGAGATGCAGCCAGGGGGCAAGAGTTGATAGCGATAGGGCCGTGCAGAAGGGACAGCTAATAGTGATAAGGATCCCAGAGAAGGGCCTAAGCGGAGGCAGCTCATGGCTGGAAAACGCCCCCCAGCACGAGCCGGACCCTCCTGCCCTGGCGCTGCACCGCTCCCCTGGCAGCAGGCACAAAGGAGCTGTACGGGCTGGGGCGCGGGCTGGCCCGCAGCCACGGGCAGACGCGCACAGGTACGGCACGCCTGCAGGAGCCCACGTTGCTGGCGGTGCGCGTGCACACACACGCCCCAGTGTGCGGCTCGGTCCTGCCCTGCAGCCAGGAAATATTTACGGCACGGGACATTCCTGGGCTGTGTTTAACCGGCTGGTGGGGGGGCGGATGAAAGAGCCGGCTCTGGAGCCCCAGCCTGGGGCGAGACTGGAGAAGAGGCAGCCAGGCCGCTGGGTCAGCCCGGGGCAGAGTATTGCTAGATGACCTATGCAAGTGCCTTCCAGCCTGACCTCCCTGCCGCTCCCTGTGAGACCCCCCAGCAATCAGGGGGAACAACGGCAGCTCCTCCCAGCCCAAGGAGGCTGCTGGGGTTATTCACAGCTCAGGGCAGGGCCAGGCCCCTGGGAGCTCCCAGCCAGGGCAGCAGTGAGACACCGGCTCCAGACTGCCCAGAGGCAGCCCAGGCACAGCCTCGAATGGGCGCACAGCCTCAGAGCATGCCCCGCTGGGCGCACGCCCCGTGCACACAGCCTCGGAGCACGTCCCGCTACGTGCGGCTACATGCACAGACCCCAGTACGTGCAGCCCCGGAGAACACCCTGCTAGGCACACCGATGCACACCCCCTAGTACACGCAGGCCCAGAGCACACCCCCACTGTGCACACGCTCCCCAGATCAGACCCATTCCCCATCACACACATTTCTTCTGCAAAATGCCCCCTTCCCCTTCCCCTCCCACCCAGTGCAGCCCCAGAAGGCCGCGTACCTGGGCACGAGGCAGGGGTGCTGAGCAGCGCAGCTAAGTGCTGCCCTTGGCTGTGACCTGAGCCCAGGCAGGATTCCCAGAGGGTTTTCCCGGTCAGTGGGACCTCACCCCCTGTGCCCAGCTGGTCAGCCAGGCCCCCCTGCCCTGCGGTCACCCCCTGGCACCTCCTCACAGGCCAAGGGAGGATGCTGTCACCCGACGGGGCTGGGGCTCGATTTGCACTGGCAGTTCAGCCACCTCTTCCCGGGCACCTTGCACCTTTGCACAGGACCAGCAAGGATCAGCAGACGCGGCGACCCACGGTCCACCTCTATTCTTCCTGGCCACGCGTGGCGGCACACGCCAACCCTGCGATGCCTCTGCCCTGCAAGGGCAGCCCGCTCTGGCCAAGCTGCCCATCGGCTGGGCGAACCGCCCCCGCGGCTGGAAGAGCGCCCCGCTGCCCGACTGCTCCAGAGACCCGAGCGGAGCCTCGTTACTGCTGCCGTGTGACAACGAGCCTCCTTATCTGCCCTGCACACACCCGGAGCGCAGGAAAGCAGGGAAATGCATTGCTTGGGGCACCATAAATCACACTGTCCACGCAACACGCGATTCTTATCGAACAGAAAACAAGGCGTATTTCAGCCCCCGCCTGTCTCAGAGGAGACTCCCGCACTGGAGGCAGCCGTGCAACAGCTCCGTACCCCCAGCTCTTACGCCCATCCAAGCTGCCCTTGGAGAAGGATCTTCCTCTGCTCCCCAAGCCGCGAGCAGGGTGTGTTTCATGCACGACTGTCCCAGCTGGCTTGAACCGAAGTCCGTGGCACCACTTCTCTTTGGCAATGGCAGGAGCAGATCTCAACTATTCCCCAATGAAGACCATGACTAACGCTGCCGAACGACAGCACCTGCTGAAGTGAGCTCGGGGCCACCAAAGCTTGTGCTGTCTTTATATCTGATTCAGTTAGTCTATAAGGTGCATCTCTACCCCGTCTTCTGACTGACTTGAGCTAACACACCCAACTACCTCTCCCTGGGAGCAACAGCCGCACAACAGGTGACCAGCTACAAACAGCTTCACGTTAACAGCCTGCAGCTCAAACTCTCCTCCAGCCTGTGCAGGACCAGGACGCCCGCCCTTCGCTCCAGGCGTCCATCAGCCCACGTGCACGTTCCAGCCACGGCCCGAGGGTCGCTGTTACAGAGCTCCCTCGCGCAGCGACAGGCCACCCCTGTGCATATCTCCACCAGTGCCAACCTGCAACCCGCTCTTGCTAATGCAGTCCTGGGCTGCCCATCTCTGCCGGTGCCCCCTGGTCTCGGTCTGCAGCCCGTCCCTGATATTCCAGACCTGGGATGCCCATGCCCTAGCTTGGCTGGATGGCCTCGTTCCCTGCCTGCAGCTCCAGGCTGAGGTTGCCCAGGCACGGCCCGACAGTGCCCCTCAGTCCAGGCCTGCAGCTGCGTGCCATGCTGCACCTGCCCCGCGCACCCCAAGCTCTGCTGGCGCATCAGACCTCTTTACCACCACAGGTGGCCTTCTTGTGCCCGCGCGACTCTCATGTCCCCTGCCTTAACAGGCTCTCTCTCACCAGCTTCCCCAGAGCTGGGAGACCATTCCCTGAAGCATCCCTGCCGGAGCCACAGGCTCTGCTCTGGTCATCCTGCCGCCAGGCTGGGCTGCATGCCCGTCCCCCATGAACCTCAGGCTTGCAGAAGGGAGGGCATCCCTTTGTGACAGCATTGGCACCATAGGGTCCCAGCCCAGGGGAAGCGATGGTATCGAGTGCCCCAGGGGGAAGGGGAACAGGATGGGGATGCCACTATCCTGCCAGGAGATGATGCTCCAGACCTGGTGCCGTGGGCACGGCCACCTTCACTGCTGTGGGCTCTGGTCCGTGCCAGCCGCTGGGTGGGAGAGGCCCACAAAGGCGGGCATGCCAGGCGGCACAGCTCTGCCCATACAGGGGGGGATATTCGGCACGGGCCTATTCTGCTCCTCTGAGTCACGCACGCTGCTGTTTTGGGAAGGGGGGGGCGGGTTGGGGTCACAGGTCAGCGTTGATGAAAACGGATCGGCCCAAGCTTTCCCCAAAATAACCCGGCTCCCTGCTGGCCCCGGCCAAAAATACCCAGCCAGCATGTGGCGGGC
>NW_005842063.1:1257622-1261786 GCF_000455745.1 Alligator sinensis | reverse complement strand
CGCCCCCCCCCAGCCACGAGCAAAGGGGCAAAGGGGAGGAAAGTTCCTGCCCCTGCATTGTGGGCAGCTGAAAGCAGGCAATGATAGGGCAAACTTGGAGATGATGCTGGGGCAGATTTGGAGGCGATGGTAGGACACATTCGGAGGCGATTCCCCTTCCCCAGAAGGTCAGGAGGGCAGGGACTATGGCTGTGCTAGGAGCTGCGGCTTTGCTGCATCCAGATCCCAGAGCCCGAGCGCGTCCAGATCCAGGCTTTGGGGTAAACCCAGGCTCCGAAACGCCGCTGCCTCTCCCTCCCAGCACGCCTGCCTGCCTGCCTGCCAGGGTAGCGGCCCTGCGCTGCAGATCCCTGCCTGTCTGCCTGCCTGCCTGCTGGGGCCAGCCTCACCCAGTGCGGTGGGGAAAGGGACTGGGCTGGACTGGCGGAGACTGAGCCTGGCCAGCCTCCGGCTCTCGAGCCCTGGCACTGCTGGGAGAAACCCAGGCCCCAGCGCTGCCCTCTGTCCCGGGCATGTCGGGAGTGGCGGCTCCAAGGGCTCGGTGGATCTGGGCCATGGGGCCGTGTGGCTCCCAGGCTTGGAGGGGGCACCCAGTACCGAAGCAAGCAGGATCCATTTGCATACACGCAGGAGGTTCCCCGTGCCTCGGGTGCGAGTCCACGAGCCCCATATACAGAGGGGGCAACTGAGGCACGGAGCAGGATACGCTCCTCCAGTCACCCTGCAGGCTAGGGGCACAGACGGAAAGAAAGCCAGGTCTCTGCCTCCCTGCACCGTGCATTACAACCCAGCCATGCGGCCTGAGCCCCGCTGCCACCGCCCAGCAAGGGAAAGACCGCCCTACAGAGCGCAGGGGCTGGACCTTTCCAAGGGGCCCCTGCTCCAGGACAGCACTGCTAGCAGGCAGCACCTGGAGGCTGCGATCCTCCGGCAGCGGGGTCCGTGCCCCGCGGGGCAGGGAGACCCTTACCCATGCAGGACCAGCCTGGGGAGCAGAGGGCAGGCACGGCCCTGCTGCGTCCCGTGGTGCCGTTCGCAGGGACAGCGGAGCCGTTCCCCATTTAGCCTTCCCCGCCTGGGCCCGGAGGGCGACTTGCTTCCATTTCTGTCAGGGCTCGGTTTCACGGCTCATCTGTCACTCGGGAACAGCGGCTCCTGCCTCGCCCCCAGGTGCAACACTGGGGGGGCGGCCCCGACTCCCGGGGAAAACCCATGCACCGCTCCCGGCCGCACGATGCCCCCCAAGTGCCCCCACATGACACACGGGGGCCGCAGCTCCTCCCTGGGGCTAGGGGAAGGCAGCAGGGCAGCCCCTGGGGAAGGGGACGAACCCACGGTGCTCTCGCCCCCCCAGCCAGACCTCACAGCCAAATCCACGCACGTGCCCAGCTAGGCAGGGGGACGGGCAGCATGGGAAGGCAGGGTGATCCCGGGGCCTGCCCGCTCCCATCCCCCCAGGGCTGGGGGAGGCCGTGGCGAGGCCTGGCTGCGGACACACACACGGCTCTTTGTGCGGGTGAGTCACCGCTTCCCTGGCGGCGGCTGGGAGAGGGCGTGTGCGGGGCTCCGGCGTGCGTGCACGACGAGATCGGCGTGAGACGGAGACGCTCCCCCCATCCCTGTGCCACGCTGCAGAGCCCTGCTTGGCATGCCGGATCTCCGCACCATGCCCCTGCGCCAGGGCGAGCGCAGCTCTCCAGGAGCGGTGTCCTTAGGTGCCCCCCAGAGATCCCCCCCTGTGAAGGGGTTCCCCCATCAGCCGTCATGCAGCAGGGGGTACCCTTGGCTTGCCCCACACGCTCCCATGCTTGCAAGCAGGTCTGGGCGGCTGTGCAACCCCCCGGGGGGGGGCTCGGTCCCTGCCCTGGCAGCATGGGGGTTAACCCCTGAAGCGCCATGCCTGCTGTGTTACCCCTGGCGTGGAAGGGGTAGGGCGCAGACAGGATGCCTCGCCTCCAAGTTGCAGGACCTCTGCACTCCAGGCAAAGCCTCCAGCCGTACCCCAGGCGTTGGCCGTCAGGCCTGCCCACGCCTCTCCCTAGGACGAGAGAAGATGCAACCGGGCCTGACCCTGCCGGGTGCCCAGCAGCTGCTACCGAGACCACAGCTGCTGGCCTTAAAGCCACTGGGAACGGTGGGGCCCAGTGCCTCCCAGGACCAAAGCCCGCGGGCCTCAACGGGGAATCCATCTGCCCTCTGCCAGGAATCTGCAGCACGCATGGCGGGCCGCGGAGGCCGGCGCCGTGGGCGTCACGAGCTGCCGGCTTCGTACAGTGCTTGCACACCTGTCACCGGGGGTGGGGGTGAGAAGGAGCCGGCTCGGGCAGAGCCGGGACAGCCAAAGAAACAGGCACCGAGGGAAAAAAGCTGCCTCATGCGGACTCAGGTTACCGGAAGCGGTGCATTGCAGCGGTCACCCTATCGGCTCCACCGCGGAATCCAGACCCCAGGACATCCTGTCCGCTCCAGCCTGGCTGCGCCCGGGCTGCGGCCCCAGGACCTCGCCGGCCGGGGCAGCTCAGGCAGGGCTTGTCGACCCGCAGAACCCGGCTTCCCCTCCGCCTTCATAGCTGCAGCCTCGGGCATCCGACCCAGCTGTCAGCGCAGCCCGCAGGAGGATGCCAACCCTGGGAAGGGGCTGCGGGGCCTGGAGACACAAGCGGCAGCCCCCTCTGCATTTCTGGCCCGCCTGCCTCTGGAGGGCCAGATCCTACTGCCCCTTGCAGGGGTCTGGGGGTGACGCCATCCCAGCCCCCTCTGCAGAACGGTTTCTGCACCGCTGTCTTCAGGCACAGACAAAGGCGGGTTGCAAAGGAACTGGCACTAAGGGGTTTTCGGGGCCAGTACCGCACCAAAACACCTGGGGCAGAGCAAGCCCTGCTCACAGCATCCCCAAACCCAGACACGGGGCAGCGACAGATAGATAGGCATCTAGCTGGGGTCCCTTCTGACCCTAACATCTATGAATCTATGACAGTGGGCACAGGGGCTGGCAGACCAGCTGGGGTGGGCACGGATGGATCCAGGGGGCTGCAGTCGCACCCCCTGCAGCCTCTGAGCTCACCCCATCCCTTCGCCTTCCCCCAGGTTTGGGTTGCACCCTTCATTCCAGGGCCCGTCCTTGCATGGTGCAAGCAGGAAATCCCAGCCCTGTTTGTTTGTGGCCCAGATCTGTATTTATTTTTCCACGTTTGCTCATGAAAGGTCTAACTCCCCTCTCAAGGACGGGCAGCATCGAGGCGTCGGAAGAAAGCTGCTGCTACGCGCGGAAATGAAGCTGCAAGCAATTGAAGAGAGAGGAGAAAGGGGCCGCGCTTTGCTTCTGTTGCTCTCCGTCACTTTTAATTCTTTCCATTTGCCGACCCGGCCCCTTCAGCTGTGCCAGAGCCTGAGGAAGGCCTGTGGTTGCAGGAGCTAGCCCCCTAGCCCTGTGCATGTTGCCGGGATGGGACCCCCAGGCATCTGGGCTGACCCCAGAAATCCCAGCCCAAGAGGAAAGGGTGCGAGGAGGTTAGGTAGGGCTGCGTGCCTTGGCGAGGCTGACCGCTGGCAGCATAACAGCAGCGTCCCCAGAGCCGCGACCTCTCCTCGCTTGGCCAAGGAAGCAGCCTCCTATTGCTCAAGCTCCTAATGACATGATCATCGTCTCAGATTTGCTCAAGGTAACCGGCACTCACATCTCTCTGCTGCTGGCATCGTGTTGGCGCTTTGCATGAGCCAGGGGCACGCTCCCCTTTACCCAGGGGATATTATCCTACGTGGGACGGGGCGACACCTGAGTGCTGCTGCGCTCGTCTTGCCAGCCTTCGTTTTGAGGAAGGTTTTTTTTAATAGCTGCCAATGACACGGGGGAAGCGCGGCCCGGAGAGACTCAGTCCCTCTGCTGTGCACGTGCATGCCCGGTGCACACTGCTTCTGGGGAAACCCAGCGCGCTCAGAGACAAGCTCTTCTGGATTTGTGCCTAGAGATGATCTGTTCTTCTTGCCATGGGGAAACGGTGAGGGGGAGTCTCCGAGGTATGCTATGGGCTATGACACAGGGGATCGGTTTCCTTCAGTCCACTGCCTTATTGAGTATTTGTGGGAAACCTGCACAGAAAACCCACCCCGTCCAGCAGACTGAACCAGGTCCTTTCCAAGCCCTTTAAGGTCATTTCCCAGGAG
>NW_005842063.1:1256485-1257591 GCF_000455745.1 Alligator sinensis | reverse complement strand
CGTCTCTGCAGGCACCAGAAGATGCTGACACTATTCAATGCACAGGAACAAAACCAGCGGCACCTCTCCATCGCCACCGCCCCGATCAGCCAGAAATAATATCCCGGGTTATTAATAGTGTCCCCACCCGTGAGCCAACTGCCCCCAGCTGCAGCATTGTCCTCCAAGGCCAGCGGATTTCCATTGCATGAAAGGTGTTTCCTACAGTAGCAAGAATGGAAAGGACCCTTTGCACACGCTGATACAGTGTACAGCAGCGAGCGCTGTGCAGCAGGCCCCATCCTGGCAGTGGGGCTGAGCACCCACCAAGAGGCATCAGGATTGGGTCCCCACCAAGCACTTAGCACAGCCGCGAAAGGCAGTGAAGGTGCGATATCATCTCCTTTGTTATCAGGGGATGCCAGACATGGCCTGGGCTGTCGGGCAGGGTGCCAGGGCCACGGGCATAGCCAAGTGCAGACAGCAAATGCTTGACACCCAGATACCAGCTCCCAGAGCATGGCAGAGCGCCCACTGACCCCAGTCACAACAACCACTAATCTCCCTTTCACCGAAGAAAACAAGGAAAAAGAAAGCAGGCTGCTCCGATGCCACGGGTGTGGGAATGGCACCGCGGCGTGCCCGGAGAGGAAAACTACTTGGCCCTGGTAAAAGACCTCCAGCTCAGCCCTCAGCAGCCGTAGCAAGCGGCACCCCAAGCAGATGGGCGAGCACTGGAAGACCCAAGCAAAGGGGACGCCACCCCTGAGACGCAGCGGGCACCAAGGATGGCACCGGTGCCCCCAGGGCTGCGGGCACCCACGGAGCTGCCACAGCACCGCCCTCCTCCCGCCGACAGGATCTAGCCCACGGGTGGGAACGGGCAACGGCTGTGCTGCGGTGGGAGGAAAGGGACTGACATCCATAACCGCGGTTCTGGGGGAAAAGATGACTTCATCCGGCCCCCGCACGGCCCCCAACCCGCTTGCACAGCTGCTGCCAGCTGGGGCATCCTCGGGTCAGTCCAGCTCCGGCCGGGCGCTGGGATGTGGCGAAACGTGCCCTGCTGCAGCCAGCGGAGCCGCTCGCGGCGCCGGCCTCCCCTCACCCCCGAATCCGGAGCACTA
>NW_005842063.1:1251230-1256471 GCF_000455745.1 Alligator sinensis | reverse complement strand
TTCACCCGCTCTTGCCCTCTGGAGCCGGCGGAGCCAGTCCAGCTCCGGGAAGGCTCAAGGCAGCTACACTGCGCTCTGGCACCAGAGCCATGAACTTGACGTGGGCCCCATCACCGCTCTGGTGATGAACGAGCTGGAAAAAGTCCTGCTTGATAATCTCATTCCAGGGTGACTTTGTAGGGCTGGGAGTTGTGGGGGGGGAAGGAAGGGGGAAACATCTGCACATTAAAGCTCACTCTGGAACAGGCTCAAAAATCCTCCAGTTTGCAGATTTTCTGTTGTTCTTGTTTTTCGTTAAAAGTATTTATTTTTCCTGTACCAAATGACTGGCTAGGGAGGAAACAACAGGCCTCCAACGGCTGTGCGGGGCTTAATCTAGGTCATTTCCATGCTCCTGAAAAACTCCCTATTTCATAAGGAAACTCTATAGATTCATTGCATCCAAGGAAAGAAAAGCAACTGGGGAAGAATAGGCAGGTTATGATCTCAGAGGTCAGAAATGCCACCTTAATTGGGTCCCTCGTGCATATGCACTACGGCTTAGTCTCATGGGATCACAGACCATTTTTACCCGGCTCTCCCTGCCAAGCCCTTGCCTCATCCACCCCAAAGCGTGCACTTGCTCTGCGGATGATTTAGGGACGTTCAGTGTGGCAGGCTGGGGTCTGGAGTAGACTTGCCTCCTGCGTTGCGGTGCTTGGGAGGTGCCAGCAAACGGGACTTCTTCACATGACTCCAGCAGCTGGGGCTTCACGAAGAAAGCCAACTGTTGGGAAGCTCGCAATACAAAGGAAGGGGTTAGCAACACTGGCATGAGTAGCTACGTCTAGACAACCCGATTCCCAGCTCAAGTGTCAGTGCCGCGGTACAGACCCACGGCTATTAAATGGCTCTGAGGTCAACACGACAGAAATACTGCTCAAAAGACAGGCCTGAGGCGCTGCCTAAGGGCCCCCGAGCAAAGCGAAATGCATGAGCCGAAAGGAGCCGCATCAAAGCTGCACGGGCATCCTGCTTTTCCTGGTGGCTCTCCATCTTTTCAGACTCAGGGCACCCCTTGGAAAATCCCACCTCTGTAGCTTGCACCCTTTTTATGCCGATAGAAAAATAATACGGCCGGTTTTCTGTTGCAAAGAGCTCAGGAAGACCACAACTATGGGTTTTGATTTAAAATCTCCGGGTTCATCTTCTGAATCGTGTTTGTGCATGGCACCCTGGCTGGGAATCACTGTCCTAGGCGCTTGGTCTCTCCTCCCGGCACCAGCCACGGCCCTGCCCCAGGAGCTCTCAGCGGCCTCCCAAGCCCAGCAGCCGCGCGGTTTATTTTGCCGTGAGCAGCCCCCGTGCAGGTCCCATGCAGCAGTCGGCCCCTGTTTGGGAGACGCCTTGATTGAGCAAGCGCTTTGATGCTTTGCTGGGCAGGGCTGGATTTCAGCGCGCTTCAGTGCTTGGCCGAAATGGGCTTTGCGATGTTTGCTCAGCCCTTATAATCTCAAAACGGCACTTAACATCAGCAGGGCGAGGTCCGTCTGGCATTGTCTGCGCGGTTCACGCTGCCACGGCCTTATATATAGCATGTCAATATTTATAGCATGTTAGCAATCCCTTGGCACATGGGAGAAACTTGGCAGTGTCAGTCTCCCCTCTGCCATCCAACAGATCTCCCTGCCCAGCGTGATGGGTGGTGGTCTCCACCCCCGGACAGACCCCGGTGGGTCTCAAGGAGAGTTTGAAACCAAGGTTTACAATGAAGTAACTTTGTAGATGCTGATGGGGACCTCATCCCACGCAGGAGAAGAACCACAGAGAAAAAGTGCCATGGCGCTGGCTTGAAATGCTAACGAGCAGACAACGAAAGCCAAGGGCCCATCGCAGATGGGAAATCAACCCGGGCCATAGAGCTGACAGCGCCAGCACTGACTTGGTCCCGTACTACCCTGCCCCACCATCCAGCCCGAGGGTTTAGCTAATGAGGAGAGATTTACCCAGTCCAACAAGCCAGGTGTTTCCAATCAGATATCCCAACGCCCGCAAAAACGAACACCTTCATTACCGAAAACAAGAAGCCACGCGGAGGAACGGAGCGCGCGCCGCTCATGCCGGCTGCATGTTGGCTACGATACCCAGCTCATCGAGAAATGCCGGAAAGGGGAAACCGCCCCATCTTATCGATCACGAGCCATCGGCCAAGTGATACTGCCCTCAGCACATAACCCGAGCTCCCGGGAGCTGTGCGTGTGTCGCATTCAGCAAGCAAATCCCCCGAGAGCCACTGGCAGCATGAGGTCAGTGACTCCGCTGAGGTCGCCGGTGCTACATCCCTTCGCAGCATCTGTGCTGACCGGGTCCCAATCCTGCAGTAGCTGGTAACCAGCTGCTGTCCACTCCAGAGGTTACCTAGCATGTATATGCACGGTGCCCGAGCCGCTCCTGGGGTTTCATTCAGCCCTGCAAGCCTGGAGAGCCACGGGACCGTGCTGCTCGTGTCAGTCCAGTCTCCTTAGTGGCAGAGAAACAATAGGATGAGAAAGACAGAAACCTCTGACCTGGAAACTGCTTTGCAGCTGAAAGGGATGGTTTTCGGCGCAGCGTGAGTCAGCGGCTCTGGACAAGAGGCCTGGGCTGGGAGCCGCTGACCAGGACAGGTGCAGCTTGGCATGCATTCACCCACCGAGTGGAACGAACCCTGCCTGGCGCCCGGAGAAAGTATCTGCATGATGCACCCATGCATGCAAAACGGGCGTGAAAGGGCAACGTGAGCCACCCTGGCATGGAGGGCAGCCCTATGGGCTGATGGTGCCCGTGCAACATCTCCTGGGCTGCCCGTGCAGGTGGGGGCACACAAGTGGGAGATGATTTCAAGGCGACTTGGCCTCGTTGGGCAGGAACAGGCGCTGCTTAGACAGCACCAGGGCTCCATCCAGCGGGAGACTGACATGGCGCAAGGCCTGACCCTAACCCTAACCCTTCTCCCAGCAGCATGGCCTCACACCCGACTTCTCACACATTTGAAGCAAGCTCCCGATGGCCTGGGCTGAGCTGGAGGCTGGGAGCAGATCTCAACCCTCGAACCACTCACGGCAGCTTGGGTCCCCAGACCCGCCACCTCCACGCGGGCTCTGCAGCGAGCAGGCTGGGACCTGCCCCTGGCCCCAAACCACCCCCAGCCACACTCCCCACTGCTCCGGGGCGGTTTCCTCAGCCCTTCGCTGTGGCTATTCTCTGCCTCAGGCTTTGGCCCAAAGCTGAGTGCATTCCTCCGGGAGCAACATTACCTAATTTATCCATGGCTCCCTTCTCTCTCTGCTATTTTGAGCGAGCTCAGAGAAGGGAAAAAACCTCCAACGCGATCAAAATAAACAGCCCACGCTCCCCGGGCACTCCGGCGACAGGAAAGGGGCTCACGCTGCGCCCAGGCTCGGAGGGAGATGCAAAGTGGGGCCGCGGGAGGGACGCTCGAGGGAGGCAGGGCCAACCCTCCCACTTTTGCAAAGTTTCTCTTCAGCAGCAGGAGCAGGATGCCCCGACTCCCAGCCCACCTGCTCTCACCACTAGATAACACTTCCAGTCTAGACCTGGGACCAGAACCCCGGAGTCCACATGCCCAGGCCTCGACTTGACCTACCCTCAGCAATGGGAAGGCTTAGGCAGCATCCGGGACAACAGGATCCCGGTGGAAGAGGGTGCTCATCAGGTTGGATCCAGCCAGGGGAGCTCTAAAAGGACCAGGCCCTGCTGCTTGGTTGCTTGCAGTCCAGATGCACGCCCCACGGACAGCGTGACCGTGACTGTGACTGCGTGCTGGCTCTGAAGGGGAGGTCGGAGGGTGGCAGGACTCAGCAGCAACCCTGAACACTGCTCAGGTCACAGGCAAGACCCGCTTGTCCTGCCCAGGACCTCCTGCCCTGCCCAACACCATTCCCAGGTGCACTGACCTGTCAGACCGTCCCCGGAAAAGCCAGCCGGGCTCCCTGACAGCACTCGGGGTGGGAGTCCGAACGGGAGCCCGGGCGCCAGGGCTCTGGGGTTGTCTCCCTACATTGCTACTCACTCTGCCTCGTGCCACCCCAACCCCATCCTGCCCCCGCCACTATCCTTTATGCAGGAGGGCATCCATCCTGACTGCCTGGCCAGGAAAACACTCACATGAATGTACAAGCAGCACATATAAAGTGTCACTACAGACACAGCTACAGACAATAAAATTTGAGCTCAGAACTACTAATGTTGCTAACATTAAAGCTCCTTAAATTCATATATCCGTGTAGCATCATAAATGTGCTACAGTCTGTCTTAAACCGCTGGGATGGCCAAAACGAATTCCTCTGAAACCAGAACTGGCTCCGGCGCTGGGGGAAGTACCTTGGCCTATTTTTTCCCCATCGAGCGCTGTCCATCACTGGCTCTCGAGTTTATGCCTATACACGGACCTCCTTCCCGTCTAAAGAAGAGTGCGGAGGAAGCTCATTAGCAGGACACCATGCTCATTAGCATCGGGGGGCTGTCATCAGAGCATCGGTCCTCGTAAGGCCACACAGGTGTGCTTTGGGAGAGACACGAAATGGCTTCGGGGGGTAGTGGTCAGAGACCCTCAGCCGGCATGAGCCTAAGTCAGCTCCGTCTTCCCTCAGCAGAGAGAGGGACCCACAGACCAAGCAGGATGCCCCACACCCAGCAGCCGGAAAGCCATGAAAGCACCCGAAGCAGAAGCAGTGTCAGTGTCCCCAGGGCCACGACGGGCCACGGAAAAGGCAGGAAGTGAGATGTGCTCGCTGGTACCTTGTGGCAGCCCTGCTTTATACCAGGGAGATGCCGAAGATGAGCTCTGGGCACAACAGACCTGGCCTGCGCGTGCGAGGGGCGCTGGGGCTGCAGGCAGAGGAGGAGCAGGGGTGTAAGTGCCAAGTGGTCACAGGTGGGATCGAGGATTCGTGGCCAGGGGCACAAAACCCCCTGCAGCAGCACAGTCGGGATTCCCGGGGCCTCGGCCCATGCTCAGGCACCGTCAGCAGAAGCGACAGACACCTCCAGTCATGGTGACGGGAAAACCAGCCCCGCCGGCTCCCGCAGTCCTGCAGCTTGACCCGATTCCTGGCCCCCGGCCCCGAGCTCAGGCCCCAAGCACCGTGCACAGGCGCAAGAGCCCCACATCCCAACCACCTTATCAAACATTCCTCTCCATGACCTTTCCCCTGCCCCACCAGCCAGGAAGGAAGGCGCGCTGGGCTTGGCCGCTTAACC
>NW_005842063.1:1245684-1251199 GCF_000455745.1 Alligator sinensis | reverse complement strand
AGCGGGGGTCAGAAGGCAAGAGGAAATGCAATGCAAGAGCAGGCGGGTGGTTGCTGGGCCAGCTCCCATGCATCCCCCAGCACTGGAGCCAGTACAGCCAAACTCTGCAAACTCCTGGCACCAGCCCAGAGATACGAGGCTTTACTGCCCATTCAGGCCAGATTCTGCTCCCCTTGGCGCGGGTGTCGAGTCCGGGGCGACTCCCCTGCAGGTCGCAGTGCGTTTACACCCAATGGAGGTGGCAGGCGTCAGAGTCCAGGCGTGAGCTCCGGTGCAACGTGAAGCAGCTGTTCAAGGGGATTAATGTATTCATTGTACTAATCGTTTCTCCACGGGGAAGCTGGGTAATGGGCCTTCCGCCTCCGGGGTCCTAGCAGCGCCGTGCCAAGGGCCCAAGCCGGGCTGTGCTTCCAAAGTGCTCAGCGTCCAAGGGGATGACCCAGGACAGAGGCACAGGGAGACTTCAGAGGAGTTGCTCTGGTTCATGCTAACTTCACAATTCAGATCAGGTTCTTCACGCTCCGTCCCTGCTGCTCCGGGGCCTGGCCCTATCACTGCGAGACCCGAGACAGGCATGAAGCAGCAGCTCTCGAAACACAGGGGCCCAGACACAGGTCTAAGCTCATGCTACATCCCAAAGCACCCGTGGCCCCACCACAAAGCATGCCTCTTCGTTCCCTTCTTCCACAAGCTCAGGGTAGTTGTCAGCAAGGACCAGCCCTGAGCGGGTCCCAGCACCAGTTGGCAGCAGCTGGGAACAACAGCTCTGCTCCTCTCTTTGCTCTCCAAGGTGGTGGAGTCTCCGTCCTTGGAGGTTTTGAAGACCCGGCTAGACAAAGCCTTGGCTGGAATGATGTAGCTGGGGCTGGTCCTGCTTGGAGCAGAGGATTGGACTAGATGGGACCTCCTGAGGTCCCTTCCCACCTGAATTTTCTAGGACTCTTGGATTCAACGCCCCATCTGTCTCATCAAAGGCTGCAAAATTCACACATTTGCACCACCACGCCCATGCGGCTGGACGGCGACAGCATTTTCAGACTAAATTTTTATTCCATCAACATCCATTCAGGTCGCCGCAGCGAATTGGGAATTCGCACTGAACGTGTTGTCAGGTAACGTCTCCCGTGTCCCTTCTGCAGTGATCCTGAGCGTAGAAATTTACCTCCATTTCCACTTTCAAAGTCAGGAGCCAACCAACACACCCTAAAAACAAACCCCGTCAGCCTACCCCTAAAACACCCCGTTCACTTCAAAACCATTTTCCCCATCCTTTGCATTGCCGGAAAACCCTGAAAGGGTACAATTCATGTCAAGGAGGAGGACAACGGCTCTCCTTTCCACAGAGGCCAGGGCACGAAGCACTGGACTTGCACTGCAGCAGAGCTGATTCAGACCGAGCTTCAGGAAAAACGTCCCGGGTGTCAGAGCAGGGGACGACAGGAAGCTGTGGACTCTCCTTCACTGGAGGTTTTCCAGAAGCAGGTGGAGGGCATCTCTTTGGGAGGGTTTGGGAATAGCACCTGTGTTCATGCAGGTCCCTGCCAGCCTTCCAAAATGCTACCTTCATTTGTTTGCTCAGCTCACCTTTTACCTTGCTTTTATGGCAGGATTAGCATTTTCTGCTGTTCTTTTTCCTGGGAAGGGGCTTGCAGGCTGTGTGGAAGAGTTTGGCCAGAGGATCCCAGGGGCTGAGCGATGGGAATGGCTGGTGGAGAGGAGCACCCGCTGGCCCCTGCTGTGTGCCAGGGAGCAAGGGGGTGCCCGCTCTCATGGCCAGGGGAAAAGCAACCTCCAGACAGCTGCTCCACTCCTTTCCCAAGCAGGCAGGGAAGCCTTGGACTGCTTCGGACCAGGCCTGACTGCCATGCCATGCCGGGGATATCATGGGCAGGCACAGCGTACAGCTATCCGGACAGAGCGGGACCTGTGGCCACATCCCAGGCTCGTGGAAAAGCCACAGGCCAGCTCCAGGCAGAAAGCGCTCTGCTTTGATGCGGGTCTGGGCCAAGGGCCCGGTGGGAGGCTCCCAGGCACCGCATCCAGGGAACAGCAGCATGGAAAAAGGTTGAGATCGGGGCTGGATGGGGCGAAGGAGCGACCAAAGCAAGGCAAAGAGGCTGGACTGTGTCAGGACATCCCAGCTGGACGTCCCGGGGGCAGCGTGCCACAGCTCATCCGAACAGCGCTGCAATCGCTCCCCAGGCAACGGCCCCTCTGCTCACCCAGCGTGACATCAGCTGCAGCCGTGACATCACCGTGTCACACAATCCCCACAGTGACATCACCACCACCAGCCTTCTTCCCGCGCGTCTGCGGCTCAGCTCCGGGCCCTCCTGCGGGGCTGGGGTCGCAGACCCAGGGCAAAAGCGCATGCAAGACAGCGAGTGCCAGGCAGCCCCGAGCCAGGCCGGGAGCCCCGAGCCCTCGCCTCGGCCCCAGCTCCTCGAAGCAGCAGTTGACAAGCGGTTTGAAACCAAGCACAGGCAACCTGCCTCATTGGGGAAAATATCTCGGCTCCTACAGACCGAGTTCCAGGCATATTTCTCAGCCATTGTCAGCGCGAGAGAGGGAGTGGGACAGAGGAAGAAGAGGTGAGCAGGCCGAGGGAGGAGGCGGGTACATGTTTGGGCACCCATCAGACACGGTCCTGAACTTGGCACTTAGCAAAGAGCTGCAGCCACCGCCAGATGCCTTCACTCCCCGCTTCTTTCCTGAACCAGGACCGGCTGGCACCGAAGCCCAGGCTCCTGGCCCTGGGACCCTTAGACCAGTGTTTTTCAACCAGGGTGGTGCAAGAGGCTTTTCAGGGTGCCATGCCATACCAGGGGCTGGACAAGGGGACCTATGGAGGTCCCCTCCAGCCTGACTGCTCGAGGATTTGCAGTTAGGTGTGCACACCCCAAGATAAACCCCACGTAGGAATCCAGAGGGTCCAAAACAGCCTGGTCTGCTGAGGTCTTGCGGAGCTCTTTGCAACAGGAGAACTGCTCTATTGCTTTTCGGTAGTCAAGAAACAAGTGAAAGCAGAGAGCTGACATTTTCCCATGGGGGCTTCGAGTCTAATGAGGTGGAGAACCCGCACCCTCGGCATTGCCCCTGGGCCGCGGCTCGCAAAAAGTCACTCAGAGTTAAGCCGGGACAGCCAGTCCCCGACAGCTACCAGTGCAGAATTTGCCCCCCTCTTCCCGCCTGGGGAGGCGCCGGGAGCAGGGGATCAGGTTGCTGGGGCTGCACCGTGCATGGTTCCCCTCTGATGGGTCATCGATGAGCGCGAGGGGCAGGGCTCAGGGATGAAGGTGCCTCTGGGGAGGGGGTGCCCTGTCGACAGACCCCCAGGGATAAGAGGCCTGAGACTCAACCCCCTTGCTGCAGTGCTGGAGGTGCGGACGGGGCTGTCCTGGTCTCCCGAGGCTGCCTGGCATGGCAGGAAGGACTCGTGGGCTCTGATCCCAGCTGGAGATAGAGCAACGCCAGCGGGACAGAGGCCCACACTGAGGGGACCTCCACAAGCGACGCGGGATGGGACGCAACATGGTGTGGGGACACAGGCTTGGAGCTGCCCTCAGGGGACCACCGGCTGAAGCCGCCTGGCTGCACAGCCCTGGCCCTCAGCAAGAGGCTGCCTGGATGGGGACACAGCTAGCAAAGCCAGGGGTGGCTTTGGAGGAACTGGTGCCGGCCCCAGGGGATGGCCTGGTCTGAGCTGTGCCAGGCACCCAGAAGCTCCCACATCCAGAGCCCCTCCTCGTCCCAGGGACTCGGCGGCTCCGATGGGAGCAGAGAGGCGCTGGGCACGTGTGCGGCACTGCAACCCCCCCGCACAGCCCTGCACAGGCCCTGCCCTGGCCCCGGCCCAGCCAGCTGCAAGGAGATTCCTATATTGTATAAATACTACAGCGGAGTCACTCGATCCTGCGGTATATTTAGAGCCATGTTTACAATCCGGCCTCCCCCACCTCATTTCCTCTGCCCTGTCCGCCCAACCCGCACCTCTATGCCCAGCCCCTCGCGCCACAGCCGGACGGATGTGGCCACCGCCGGCTACATGGGCTGAAGCCGGAGAACAAGTCGAGGCAGAGCTGGGCAGGCCCTGTCCGGGCAGGTCGGTGAGCCTGGAGGCAAAGCCCAGGAAGGGAGCTCAAAGGGGTTGGAGGAGGCTGCATGCACCATAGATGCAATTCCGGCACATACCCCAAAACCACCTCCACCTCGTACCACCACATGCTCCCCTCGGCCCTGCAATGCAGAGCCCCAGACAGCCCGCGCGAGCCAGACGCAGCCCTGCCTGCACACAGGGAAGCAGCGAGCTCCATGCGAACGGTCCCCGACTGCATGGCAGCCACAGGCAGGGCCGCAGACATGGTCTGTACGAGTGGATGGAGGGGCGGCACAGGGCACCAGCAAGGGACCAGCCTCTCCCAAATCAGAGGTGCTCGATAGCCCTGGGGGAGGTGGCAGGGGATAACTCCCCACAAACTGGGCAAGATGCAGCCAGGAGATGATGCGTATCAAGGGGCAGGGAGGTTTCAGGCAGCTGGACCGGGAGCAATGGGGACCCAGCGATGCTATCTAGCCAGCCACATCTCTGGATGCAACCACTGCCCACCAGCACATACTGCTACCTATCTTCTTCCTGCCTCTCAGCCCCCTGCCATGGCCCATGAGCTCCATGCCCATGCCTTGCTCCCACACCAGTGACTACAGTGCCCCGGAGACAGACGAGCCCCTCCACACCCCAGAGACGGGCATGCCCCCATGCCGGATGCCCGGCTCCCAGCACAGGCCGAGGAGCCTCCGAAGCAGCCTGTGGTTTTGCCGGAGCCCGAGGAAACGCGGTACAAAGCTGCCCATTGTTACCGAGCACAGGCTGTGTGGGCGGGGAGAGGCTTCAGCTACCCCTGCCGCAGCCCCCAGACCCCCGCCGGAGCCGGGCCTGGGGCACAGCTGGAGCTTGCGGGCTGGGACGGAGGGCACCAGCGGGGCCAGGAGGGAACGCGGGGCTCGGTGGAGGACGGGCAGAGCTGGGGATGGGGTCTGCCCGCCACCCAGCCACGCCAGGGGCAACCTGGGCATGCCTCCCCGCCACCACGTCGCCTTCTGGCACCCCGCACGGGCCAAAGCGAGAGCGCCCCCCCCCCCGCCCGGCCCCCCCCCAGCTTCTCGAGCGCCTTCTGTTCCACCTCCTCCCAAACCACAGCTCGCTCTGGGCTATTCCTGAACACTGGGCTGCCTCCCAGCCCGGCCCGGGCACGCTCCCCGCGGCCGGCTGGGCCAGGACCGCGCTGCAGATGCACGTCCCCTCTGCCCCAAGACGGGGCCTTTGGGCTGCGCCAAGGCCAGGAGCTGTCACCCCGGCCAGGCAGCAGCGGGGCCCAGCCCGCCCAGTGCACGGGGCGGGGCAAAACCCACCGCAGCCCTCGGGGGGCACACCACGCACCAACCCGGGGGCACAGGCCCCCGCCCCAGCCTTGCACCGTGCGAGAGGCAGGGCTGGGGCCGCTCTTCGCACCCCTCC
>NW_005842063.1:1176866-1245331 GCF_000455745.1 Alligator sinensis | reverse complement strand
GCTCGGCGGGGACGGGACGCGGCTGCCGAGCCGCTGTGGAGGGACACGAGCACGTGTGCACGGAGCAAAACCGAAAGGCTCCTGGGACGATCCAGGCAAGCCCGACTCCGGAGTGAAAGGAAAGCAAAGGTCCCTTCCCGGGGCCACACGTGAAAGCTAGCAAGAGCCAAGGCACTGCCTGGCCCCGCCAGCTGGGCTCTGCCTGGGGCTGGGGCCGGGGCCGCACACTGACCCAGGCCCTGATCCTGACCCCGCACCCCGTGGCAGAGACCCAATGGCGAGCTCGGGGCTGGGGTGCGGGCAGGCTCCGCGTGCCAAGCCTGGATCTGCCCCGAGGAGGGGCCTCATCCCCCAATACCACTCCCCGATCTCCCTTTGCCCCGACCAGAGGGAGCAGGGGCAAGCAGCCTGGGGCACGGTGGTGCTGTTCTGCTTTCCTGGGGCACATGGCCAGCTTCCCCGCTCTTTCTTCTCCAGCAGCCTTTTATTCACACCCCGCCAGGCTTCTCCATGCAACACCCTGGCTGGGTAAGCATTGGCGGCGGGGGCCAAGCACCGCGTCTCTCCCTGGGTGACACGGGTGCTACAGTGCGCAGCTCCCCTGCAGGTGGACGAGCCCCCGTCCTGCTGCAGAGGGCACCTGGCACTGGGGTCCCTTGCTGGGCCACGTGAAGCTGGATGCCTTGGGGATAGGACAGGACAGAAGGGAGCCCTCGTGGTGGCCAGCAGCTCTGTTCCTGGGGGTCCCTCGCACAGGCCATACAGGTGTGCAACTAGCTTGCAGCTGATGCACACAAGCAAGCATCCACTGAGCAGCACTGCCTTTGCTCACACCCGAGCACCCGCTGACACCCTTGCCAAGTCCCAGTGCTGAGCCACCCATCATCACTGGCAGCTGGCACAGGATCCTGCCAGGGCAAATCCCCGGAGCTGGGCAGCGTTCCTGGGCATACCTGGCCCTCCACTGCCCGGCACTGACCCAGTGACGCAGCAGGTGCGTGAGAGCAGCCACGTGATGGCACCCGGCAGGCAAGGAGTCAGTGAATGGGTTGTGCGCTCTCTCAGCTGCACACACAGGCAGCATGCTGAGAGCGCGGCTCGGGACCTTTGTCCCAGGAACAAGCAGCCAAGGAGGCCAGAGAGCAGGCAGGTCCTTGGCTTCCAGCCCATGCACCTGAGCACGTGTGGTCCAGCGCAGCCCTGTCCCCTACCCCACCCAGGCCGCCTTTGAATAAGGGCTCCCAGGGCATCCTTCCCGGAGACTGTGCTGGGTCATCGACCCCGTGGACCGGTGGTGCTCATCGATGCAGAGCTGCTGCCATGGACCACACAGGAGCAGAGGCAGCACACAACCAGGAGATATGCCCTTCAGCCCCTTTGTGCCTGCCACCATCCGTGGGGCAGAGCTGGGAGAGGTTCCTGGTTGAATTCCTGCCCATCAGACAGCACCGTGGCAAGATGGAGGCTCAGGTTTGCCCATAGAGGGAGAGGATCCACTACCTACAGGCAATTCCTCGTGGCTTGCTTCGTTTCACAGCTGCAACATGGCTCTTGCAGTGCTTACAGTACACTTCCAGGCGCTGGGGCAGAGGAGGGAAGGGGTGAGACCATGTCCCCTCCCCATCAGGCAGTGCAGCCCAGCCTTGCACATCCCAGTGCCTCCCACATGCCAGGCCATGCTGGAGGGAGAGCCAACCATGGGGGTTCAGTCTCCTGCCTGCCACTGATTCCCCCCACCCTGGAGGAGAGGGAAATCCCACTGGATCTGCCTGTCGGCAAGGCAAATCTCCCCTCCGGCACCCCGCCACGGCCCAGGGGAAGCTGTGTGAGGCTGGGGCCTCTGGGCTGGTGCAGGGAGCAGCACAGGCTGGGGTCTCTGGCTGCTGTTAACCGGCTGCTGCATCTCTCCCCAGAAGTGGCTGCATTCCAGTGCAGGCCTGGGACATCCCTTCCCTGCCCCACCAGCTCTTTAATGAACGGCTTTAATTAAAGCTTTTGGCCTTACTCCTTGGTGATGAGCAGATAGTTCACAGCAACCTATCTGTGGCTGAAGCTAACCCCATGTGACAGCCGTGGCCGACCAAGATAAACTCGCCTTCACCCCCAGTTTCCAGCTCCCTGGCCAAGCATAGGCAGGCCACTCCCCTGCTTCTTCATCAAGGCCAGGCAGCTCTGAGTTCAGATGCCAACCAGTTTACCTTTACCGTGCCCGGGGCAAGCTCGTCCCTATGCCAAGCAAAGCAAACAATAAAATAAGCAACTACCAGACAGAACTAAACCATGTGCTTTCTTCAGGCCGAGAGGGCAACCCAGGCTCTGTGCTTCTCCCTCAGCCCACCGGCCTCTCTTCTCTGCCCCTTGCCCTCCACCCTCATGCACTGCACCCCGGGCTCCCAGCCTGGCAGACTCTTAACTGCTGTCTACCTGCAACTGCGTCCCAGCCTTTTGCAGACCAAGCACCTCCTTATGTGGGCAGAGGGTCTCCTGCAATTCATGCCAGGGCCAGAATTTGCCACCCTGGTCTGTCACACTTTGTGCTGTGAGTACCGGTGCCTGCTGCGTGATGGGTTCCCAGAGCCTGCAGCTCATGCACTGGAGGGGATCGTGGATGCTGCTGCACCCTGTGACTTGCTAAAGCCCACCTGGCTTGCCCACAGACATCAGAGGTGCCTTTCCTGCCCTCTGTGCTGCCCCAGGGTGGTACCAAGCAGGTTTGCAGAGGATCCTGGCTTTACCAGGCTGCTCCCCCATGCCAGCTGCAGAGGAGAAGCGAGACCCCGGCGTGCCCCGGGGCGGTGAGGCCCAGCAGCGAGATGCACTGAGCACATCTGCAGGGCAGGAGCATTCCCAGCCTGATCAGATTCCCAAAATCCCAGGCAGGCATGGGCTGGGCTCTGCAGAAAACTCGGCCTGGATTCCCAGGGCCGGGTCTTCAGTGCCTTGGAAGAAAAATGGGGCAGAAAATCCAGAGAGCCCAGCTGGATTTACACCATGCGGCATGCCCCAGAGAGCCCAGCCAGCACCTCCTCTGCTACAGCATGGTGCCACGGCTCTGCTCCTAATCACTGCCAAATCATAGGCCGAGGGCGACTCCCTGGCGGTGCCCCTTATGCAGCGGATGCACGAAAGGACCAGACATGGCGGTGATGGGTACAAGGTGGACAGCGAGCCTGCCGTCCGTGTGCCCACGCTGCAAGCAGGCGCAGGCCAGAGCTCCCCCACCGCAGCCCAGGGAAGTGCCCATTGCGCTCCAGCCCTCCGGCATTTCCATGGGGTGCGGAGGAATCTTCCCCCTCCTGCTCTGCAAACAGCTCCCCAGCCACAGGGCTCCAGGTGCCATTAATAATTAACCCATTTCCTGCAGCCTGGGCCTCAAACCTGTTCCTGGGAGGCCTCTCCAGGCCACATCCCCCCATGGATGAGCAGCTCTGCGGATCCCAGCTAATGCAGAGCAGCTGCAGCCCCAGCCCAGGCACCAAGTGGCTCGGTCGTGCAGGCGCTGTCGGACTCAGGCTGTGGGGGCAATGCCCACCCAGGAACACCCATCCGGCAGGGAGACCCCCATTGCTGGGGGCAGCCTGCCCAGGGGTGCCCTGCTGCTGGTGTACGCTGCAGGGACCATCCTGCCTCAGTGCAGAGGTGCTGCTCTCCCAGGCCTGGTGTAAGCACTGGAAATAAAAGCCAACACACCTAACTAGGGCCCAGGAGGATGAGCTGCAGATTTAGAGGCCTATTTCCATGCCTTGAGCCCACCTCCTCTCTTGTGAGGCTCCCTGGGGGGCTGGAAAACTGGGGCTGGGGTCTCCGCTGGCCTAGGACTGCAGGTCCGGCTGCAGGGCTGTGCAAAGCCTGCTCTCTGCCCGCTTGCCCGGGGAGAAGGGACCATGCTGGGGCAGTGCCGGGGGAGCTGTCGCTTTTTGTTCTGCTGCCGTGTTTGTAATTGTTGGAAAACACAGAGGTCGGGTCAATCGCTTTCTGCTAAACTGGGCCGCCATTCACCTCCGCTCCTTTGCCATTCCCAGGGAGATTGGGGAGAGGGGACCAGGCTGTGATGTTCAGGGCTCTTCATTGCAACCGATGAAGCCTCGAGCTGTGCTTGACCCTGGGGCAGCTCTGACCCCAGGCAGCGGGGGGGTCCGGGGGGATCTTGTGATGGCAGGGAGCACCGAGCTACACCCACCGTCGTCCCCAGCGGTGGTGAGAACGCCTCAGCGTGGTGTCGAGGCAGGTCAACATGGATACAACCCCCTGTGCCCTCCTGCTGCAGGTCCCCTGGCACCTGGGAGGAAGAGGAGGAGGCAGTGCCCAGGCCCCTGCTATCCCACGCCCAGCTCGGAGGTCACCGCTGGCAGGGTTGTGAAGGGAGCGGTTTGTCCCCAGGACATGGGCAGCTGCGGTGCATCCTGGGCCTGAGAGAGAAGCTGCAAAGGAGGCCCCTTCGCCCCTCCACGCTGCTTTGATGTCCGGGGCTCCCGGCTCTGATGCTGGGGATCAATAGGGCCGCCGGTGCCAGCTCCTTCCCTGCTTTCAGCAGCACACAAAGCCCCTCTCTCCATGCCTGTCATGGGAAGGGCAGCCCGGCTGGGAACGGAGAGCAAGTGGCCTTTGGGCAGAAGCATCCCTTGCTTCAGCTCCCTGTGCTGGGAGGGGAAGGGACGTCTCTCTTGGCCACCTGCCTGAGTGTGGTGGCTCATCCCAAGCCTTTCCTGAGCCCCCCCAGGGAGGAGGAGGGCAGGGATTCCCCACCACGGCTCCATGGGGGTAGAAGCAAGAGCAGAACCTGGGAGTCCTGCCCCCAGGTCGTGCCCACAGGTCGTGCCCCCAGGGGCTGCAGGGACCAGGATGAGCGGGAACAGGTGGGGATAAGGAGCCGGGTTCCCATGGGCAGGGCCCCCTGGGCTCAACTCTGGCTTCTGTGCAGCCCAAGCCCCTGCTGGAGCCTCGTGACTGCCCCCAGGAAGCATCTAGAGGTGCTGAGCCCCCAGCTCCCATTCACACCATTGGGACCTCGTGCACTGAGCACCACGCAGATGGAGCCTGTTAGGCTGTTGGCCCCAGCCAGAGGCTGTGGCAATGAGGAAGAGAGGATGCCCACTGCTGGTTTATTGCTATGTTAGCTTGCTGTCGCTCGTCTGGTGCTGCCTTAGTCCCTCGGGGCAAGCTTGAGCTAAGTTGCCTGCCACGCAGCGCCAGCTGCCAGGTGCCGTGCACCCAGCTGACATGTCTGTGGGGTCTCCAGCCCAGCCTGCATCGTTGCCCCCCTGCCTGTCTGTGGAGGGGAGGGCAGCCCTAGGATGACAGCTAGGGACAGGAAAGCAGGCTATAGCCCGGGGTTTTAAATAGCACTGGGTTGATTGCTCTGGAGGATGCCAAGTGGGTGAGTCAGTCGTTCCTTCCAGGCATGCAAGAAGGGAGCAGCCTGGCAGATGGGCTCCAAGGCCGGTCTGTGTGCATGCAGGGGAGGGAGGGAGGAGGGAGGGTGTCACCGGCCCAGAGAGCGGGTGGAAGCAGGGGGTCCCGGGGACCGTCACGAGCTACTCTCCAGTGTGGGGGTGGGCGGCAGGGCCGGCTCTGGGCAGAGGCACCAGCCGGGAGAGCCTGGTGTTTAATGATCTGTGATCACTGCACAGTGATCCCAGGCTGCGAGCCAGCAGGCAGGAGGTAAACACAGGTCCGGGCAGGGTGATTTAGGGTTATGGTGAGATTGCAGGGTCTCCCCGTGATGACAGCACAGCGCCTGTGCGGCTTTGTCCTGCAGTGACCCACATGTGTGTCTGGGAGGCTGTTCCCCTCCTGCCTGGCTCAACAGAAATGGGGTGTCCAGGACTGGCCAAGGACATGCACCCTGATCTGCAATGGTCTGTGCCCCGCTGCCCACCGAGGGGCTGTTGCTCAGGACATCTGCACTGGGCAGCATGGCCCAGCCGGCTGTGACCGTGCCCGCAGCCCTGGTGCCAAGATGCTGCTCGTAGACTGCAGCCAGCACCGAGCTGCCCGCCGAGACTGCCGTCACCTCCCCCTGCAAGCCTGGGCAGCCTAAAGCGGGTCCCCACGGGCCCTGCCCCTGCGGCACCTATTGCTCCCTATCAGCAAATAAAAACCTGGGCTTCCGGACTGGCCCAGGGATTGGCACGACACCTCGTTCGAGGACTGACAGAAAGGCTTTATTTACTACAAGTATTTAAAATCAAGTCAAGTGAGCCCGAACCCAATCCAAGTCCAGTAATTAGCTGTAAGGTGATGATTTCTCACCAAACAGGTGACGAAGAGGCGGTCCGTTTCTGTTCAACTTCTCGAGTAAGTCGGTGCATCAGCAACTGGTGTCAGAGAGATTTCTCACTCTTGAAGCGCACGTGCCATTTGCTGTTTTACTGCCTTTTTATACCCTTAGTTTAGCATCTTCAAATCATCCTTGTAGTAAATCAAGACAGAGTCCAAAGCAGTGATTGACAGGAAAAACCTGCTCATCACTGGTTATCAGAAATTTTTAATTTGAATGAGTTACCTTCTTCAGTAAGGAGGTGATCCAGTTTGGGACACAGCAAGTGATTAACAGCCAGGACAAACACACTGAATCAGGAAGAGACATCTATCACATATGGAGAATGTCTTCCTGCACATAAACACGAGTTAGTCGCAAAAGAAATATTTACCATACTAATTAATCAAGGATAGACATTTCATACCGTTACACACCAAACAACTAAGAGTCTGCTTGAAATCATTCTGAATATAGCAAGATAAGGTGGAAGAGATACTTCATTATTCCTTCCCAGATGGCCTAGCCATGAACTCGCATCCTCTTGCAATATGCAGTTAGCAGTATTATTCTGCATTTTAACTTTTGTGAGTAGGCCCAAGCTTAGCATGAGTTTCAGAGTCATCACTCCCAAGGAGGGAAAGCACATTGTTTTCACCAGGAAGAAATCACTGCTTTCAACTCAAGGGACAGCTAAAACCATCCAGCCCTGCAGCTCTCTCCAGGCCGGTGCTACCGTGGGGCTCTGCGGTACCAAGTGCACATCACCTCTCTCTCTCTATCACGTATCTGCACATCCACCCACCCATCCCTCTGCACCTCGTGTAGGCTACTTAACATTACATGGTCTTCAGTGAATAAAAAATATGTCCAAGTTCATCTTTTTCCTATGAGCAACAAAGAACAGCTGGAAACCTTTCCAACCACAATATATACATGACATTGCTCCTTGGTAGTGAATAAGCTGCCAGCCAGCTTTGCCGTCCCTGCTGCCCCTTGCATTGCGAGTCCAGAGCATGGCATTTGCCTCTGGCTCTGGCTGGGCACGTTGCAGCGAACATGCCCTGGACACGGGAAGGGATTGTTTGCTCCTTTGTGCAGGGCAGGGATGGCTTTCCTTGTCCTGGGTTTGACCAGCACCTGGCACCCTGGGGTCCTGGCCTGTGACCAGGGCTCCTTGGCATGGCCACGTAGCAAATGGGGGATTTCTCTGAAGGGGATAACCCAGGATAAAAGTTTCCTCACCCTCCAGAAGGTCCTGGGAGCCGGAAGGGAGCTGCTGCAGCGCAGGTACTGAGCCACGGTGGCAGCTGGCCGCCGGCACAGAGGGGAATCAGCCTTCGAGAGCGGGCGCCTATGGGAGCTGCTTGCACCCACCCACGAGGTACCAGGTTTCCGTCCACGGCTCAGGGCTCTGTCCTGCACCAGGCAGGAGGACGGACCGGCAGCTGCGGGCAGTCCCCCCGGCTTTGCAGGTTAGGGTGGCATGAAATGTCCCTGGTACAAGCGCCCCGGCAGGCCCCAAAGGACATGCAGGCAGCCTTTGACCCCTGTACCTTGCAGCTAGAGACTGGCTCAGGTCACCCAGGCTGCCCTGAAGGGGCACAGATGGGCAGCTATGCCCGGTCCAGCTCCTCGCTGGGCACTGGCAGGCTCTGGCTTGCTAGCAGAGGACCGGGACAAACAAAGTTTGCAGGGCAGGGAGGTTTTGCCTGGAGCTAGGAAGGCGTTTCCCACGGCCTGGAACAGCCACTTGGCTTCTCTCCGCATTATCGTTTCTTGCCTTTTACTTGATTTTCTTTTGGAGCCGGGTCTCCGGGGCATATGGGAGCAGCTGGAGGCTAGTGGGAGGTGAGCGGACAAACACAGGCCCCTCCTGAGCGAACACTTGGGCAGGCAGGGTCCCTGCAGCACGGCTCAGGGCCCGAGCGCTCAGCTTCAAGTGGCACTTGCTGGCGCTCGGCGCAGACCGAGAGCTGCACTGCGGCTTTGATAAGAGGGGCTGCGGCAGGGCGAGGCGATGGCAGGAGCCGAGCTGGCAGGAAAGGTCGTGCCTGATCTTGGCAGGCAGCGAGGGGACTGGACGTAGCATGTGTGAAGGCCCCAGCCTTTGAGACTCAGGAATTAAGAGCCCGTCCTGGAAAGTGCAGAGACCTGGGCACGAGGAGCCCTGATTAACACAGGTGCAGGATTTTCATTGCACACCGAGGAGTGGGGATCCCCTGCACTGCTCTCCTCTTGCAAGGTGGAGGTTGCAGGTGTGAAGGAATCCTGTTCCGCCCCCCATGTGTCCATCACTCCGGTTGCTAAGCAACCAGCTCGCTGCCTACCTGTCGGACCACAGGTAAGATGGTGGGGATCGCCCGCTCCATCACTTCAAGCCCTGACCTCATGGCACGGGGGCGGGGGGCTTGAGCCATGTCACGCCCTTAGGTGACCGGGATGCTTTTAAAATTGGTTGGCCGGCCTCCACCCACACCTGCCCCGATTGGGTCCACAAGGTGAGGGCAGAGCAGTTATTTAAGGGCCCTCCATCTCGGGGGTGGGAAGAGAGGCATCTTGAAACTCACGGACGCACCGTGAACTGCCCGCCTCCAGGGAAAGCTCAATCGGTCTCTGGACGATACTCGTGACCCACCTGAAACTTATCTAGAAACGTAGCCGAGTGTCATGTAGCCGCGTGTCAAAAGGCGAGCAAGGCGTACAGTTGGCTCTGGGTCATTCTTGAATACTTCCCCAACTTGTATCCCTCCCCACGCCTACCCTCTCTACCCAATGAAGCGATCTGCTATAACAAGCTCGGTGGTGCCTGCAGGAGAGGGATTGGGCACAACTTTTCTGTCCCCTTGGCTCGGCTGACCAAGGGAGGCGACTTTCTGTGCTTCAGGTTCATAGACAGACAAGGTTCCTTGGGTGAATTTGATATCTTTTATTAGACCAACCCAAATAGTTGGAGAATAGTTATTAAGCAAGCTTTCGGGTTCAAAAACCCTTCAGGTTCAGAGAAGCACTTCACGGTCCCAAGTGGTTCCCAACCCTTTTTTGCTGCGACCCTAAACACTGCACCGTTACCTGCCACCGCTGTTAACTGCCGTGACCCTAATGAGGACCCTGATTTGGGTCGCACCCCGAGGTTGGTCTACAGGGCCTGTGTATCCCGGGTGGCACAGGGCCCAGATAAAGGCCTGAGTCCGGGGGTGGCAGCGGTACCCCAGGCGTGCGGGTGTGCTCCAGAAGTTGGTGCCCCTGGGGTGGCGTCCAAAGCCAGGTTTTTGGTGGGGTGCAGTGAAGGGGGTTTCTCGGCACAGGAGTGCCCCCTACTTGCCCTCCACGCAGGAAGCAGTGGGAGTGAAGGCCCGACATCCCGAGCTGCAAACAAGGAGGTCCTGGGCGGCGGTGATCCCACAGCTGGGACTGAACAGATGGGCTGGGAGGCAGGATCCCCGGTACCTGCACCACCGGCCCTGTGCGTGCTCCCGGGAATGCATTGCATGCTGTTTGGGGTGCATGCCGAACAGGGAGCATCGACGTGGAGGGACGCGGATCAGTTGGGCTCGGACCCTTCCAAGCCCGTGCGGCGCTCTAGTTAAGTGCGTGGGTAAGAGCCTACTACAGCTGCTGGCTAGTGGAGCTCCACCTGCAGTACAACCAGCAAGAGTCCCTCGCTGCCTCTGGTTCCCTCCCTGCCGAGGATGAAGGGGGTGCTTGCTTACCTGCCTGTTGCCCCGGGATTGTGTGGGGGCTCCAGGGGCCCCGCGCTTGCAGGGCTGGGGCTGGAAGTTCCCGTGCTTGCTGCGGGAACAGGCCTGGAGCTGAGTAACAGGAAACGTTTGGGCAAGTGTCAGGAATAGACCACGCTTGTTTGTTCCTCTGCTGACTCCACCGCTCCATCCGGCGTTCCCAGACAGCGCTGGAGGTGAGGCCGTGCCTGGCCTGGCTCACGGGAATCAGCCCCAGCTTCCGCTTCCTCCCCTATCTCAGTGCAGACAGGGGCCCCAGCCCTGGGCGTTGTGCAGGCAGATAATGGGGAACAAATACAGCTCTGTGGAAAAACACTCAGTCAAGGCCCCTTCCAGGGCTGGTTGAGGCTCCAGGGCCAGTGGAGGGGAAGGGCAGGGACTGCTGCATCGTCCTGTCTCTTCGGTGCTCTGCGTCTCGGAAACCAGGGAGGCAACGAGCTGGACCGTGCTAGTGGCATGCAGACCCACGGCTGCTGAGCGAGGGTGCTCCACGGGTCCCCCGCCCCAGACTAGCCTCTTGGCACATGGTCTCTCCTCCAGCTGCCTCCTGGCAGAAGTGGAGGGTTACCAACTATTGGTAAATCTATGGACAGTCCGTAAGAAAAGCTTGCAAAATCAGTAAAAAAACCCAACTGAGCTGTCCGTAAAAGCCGAAGAAACCCCGAGCTTGATTCTTCAATCTGATGCGTTGTCGTAACGAGGCTGAATGCAAGCGTTGACAGACGCACCTTGTATCTGAGCAGGAGCATACCTCAGCACCCTGCACGAAGCTCTCCATCGAGGCTTTGGGGTCGTGGGACCCTCTGTAGCCCGCCCCCCTGCATCTGCTGGCCTCAGTGGTAGGAAGCCTGGGGCACCAGATGAGACAGAGGTGGGGAGGAGGCACTTTGCAGCATGGCACCTTCTTTCCCTCTTCCCAAGTAGCCAGCCCCAGGCGAGATGGACCCGGGCTAGCTCAGGTACTGCTGGCAGTGTAGCCATAACAGCTCCCTCCCCGAAAGATGAGGGAATAAATATGCAGGCGGTTGACCTGTGCAGATCTCCTTGCTGCTGCATCTACACGGGTACCGGTACTTCGTTTCAGCGCAGCCCCACGCGTTGTCCGCGCTGTAGCGTGACCAAGCCCAGGCCCATGGGTCACAACACAGTATGCAAAACAGACTGTGACACAAATCCCAGCTCCACCAATTAGGAGACAATTAATAGATCGGGGCCGGATGTGGCAATATCGTTACTCCTGGACCCTCGTCACTCGCGTCTTCGGCGTTGCAGGCTGTAAGGTCTGCACAGAGCGAGCCGTGCACGACTTCCAGGCCAGGACACCCTCAAAGCCAGGTCAGGTCAGGCAGGCACGCGGCTGGGACGGTTTGGCTGGAGATGATCCTGCCTTGAGCAGGGGGCTGGACGAGGCGACCTCGTGAGGTCCTTACCAGCCTGATTTTTCAATGATCCTATAAACTGGAGGAATTAGGGAGGCCCACCGAGTTTAGGGAGATGTGACTGTACATGGCAGCAGGTCTGGGAGGTGTTGTGTAGGATAACCTGGATTTCCCTGGGTTGGAAGGATCTTGCATGGCGCGATCCATCTAAACAGCTTGTGGCAGTGTCTCAGGTTAGTCTCTAACCAGGGCTATGTCTTCCCTCTGAAGGGCACATTTATTTTATTTTCCCCAAATGCTGCCCTTCTGTAACGGAGAAAATTGCCTACCAGTCGTACAATGCAGCCCCAACAGGTACCTGGTAGATACCTGCCCAGCTTCCCACCTGCAGAAGACATTGCTCCTAGGCGTGCATTTTGAAAATGTCCAAGTCCCCAGAATATCCCTTTGAGAAACTCTAGTCGTCTTCAAGAGAGGTTTAAATGGGGCATGGGAGCTTTTCAAAGTCTGACCCCAGTTACAGATGTTCTGCCCTTCTGAAAGTCTGGCCCTTAAGTACTCATTTCTCCTTGACTTAATATCTCTCAGCATCTTGAAGAGAGCCTTTCTATGCAAAAGCAAGAGGCTCGTGGCGTGCAAAGGGAATAGTGAACAGGCTCTCACCTTGAATTGGCTTCCATGGCTTTTGTGGGGATGTCATACCCTTAAGGCCACACCAGAGCATTTCTGGGTTTCCTTTCTCCTGCCCATCGTAGCCCTTGAGCATGTGAGCATCTGTCATTTCACCAAAGACCGGCTGTGGCTTTGAGGACGTTCTCCTAGTGCCTTGTACATAAAACTAGGGACTAAGACCGTGTCTCTGCTTCTGAAGGTAAAGAGCAGCAAGGAGTACATGGCTGCAGTGGAAGGGGATAAAGCAAAAAGGAGGAAACATGAGGCAACCGACAGCTTCAGGGTGCACAGGTGTGTTTAAACAGTTCTCTCTGAACCTGGTGCAGATATCTGTCTGAAAACAATGGGGGAAATGAGGGACAGTCGTGACCCACAGGTAAGATACTGGGGGAAGACAGGACATCTGCTGAGGTTTCACTGCAGAGGTGAGACATCAAAAGGACTGCGTCCCTCTGATGGCGGTCAAGTGTCGCTAGCTTGATTTCCTTTCTTCCAGCGGGCCTGCCGTGTAATACGGACCCCCTTGAAGTCTGACTTCCCGGTCAGAGATTCCAGCCCTGTCTCCGGACCGGCAGGATCATCTCCCAAATGGACAGGGGAGAAGAGAGAGCGACACTTCAACCACTGGACCACTGCATCCGTGAGGGTAGGCGGGCTGCTTTTCGCACGAGGGTCCCTAAGAATGGGTCCCTTCGGTGCGATGTCCCATGGAAGGGGAGGGTCATATCTCCAGCTGTCACCAAACCATGTTGCTGAGCTGCCAACTATTTAACACGATTTAGGTACAATTTCCCTGAGATCAGTCACTGCCCCGGAGGTTCCTTCTCTCCCCCTGGATAGTTCACATTTGAAGCCTCGCCGCATCTTTGTCTCAGCAGGTTTCAAGAAGTTGTACCAAAACCAGCAGCTCTGTGATGCCACCATCGTGACCGAAGGACAGCGGTTCCCATGTCACAGGTAGGACGGTTTCGGCTCGTGTACGTCGTCACCTCTCGCGTTGCTTCGGTGGAAGATTCGTATGTAAAGACAACGATACCCTGACATCTCATCACAGGATAACTGTACAAATCTCATTTCTCTTCAGTCGGGTTTCTAGTTGGTTTAATTTGTCTCATGTTCTCCCAGAAAGTGAAGTTTGAATCGTCTGAGAAATCTTTTTAATATGTCTCTTAGCAAAGGCAATTCTCTGGTTTTGTCTCTGACTTTTTTTTTTCTGCAGGCCTTTTATTTTTTTGTAGGGCATGCCCCAATGTCAGATTTCTGTTTGACTCATTCCCAAAATCAAGAATTCTTTTGAAATTAAAATTAATTTCTAGCTACCTTCCTCCAGGAGTCTTCTGCTGTTACCGCATGCTCTTTCTTTTAGACTAGCTGTAATAGCACACAATTAAATGGAGTAATGGCCTTGTTCTGAATGTGTCGTTTCACCCGAGCCCGTGGTGTTTCACAAGGCTGATTCTCGCCCGCTAGCATGGGAGGAATAGCTCCACAGGGATCAGCGAGCTACACCAGAGCAGACCTGATCTGAGAGGAGAATAAACAAACCCTCGTCTTTAGGTCTTGCAATCTGCATTTTGATTAACTTATTTCATTCCTTGGCCTGTCTTTCAACTCTGGGCATCACGACTCTGGCAGGTGCATTCATAGCAGTCTAGTTAGGGCTGTTTCTTCATTTCCCCATACCATTTCTTGGCAGAAAAGCAAAGGTTATGGATGCCAATGGTTATATATGGTCGAATGGATATGTTAGTTAGGCATTAACCTACCCCCCTTTAATTAGGCGTGCCATTTCAGCCTCTTTTCATCTCATTCCTTTTAACCAAACTAAAATCAGAAACCAGGTCATGGTCTCAGAGAGAGAGACTAGTTTTGCTTTGTGCCGGTAGCAAGAGAAAGATTACTGAACAGGTGGAGGCAGGGAGGAGAAGACCAGAGCTCTGTTTAGCAATCTTGAAACCGAAAGGGAAAGGATGTGGCACGACAGAAACTCCAGTATTCAGTGCCTGCCAGTTTGGCTGCAGTTTTTCCTTTCATTTGTTTATCAAACTCCACACGTAGCCTGTGCACGTGCAGCCAGGATTTCCCCTAATTCTTCTATTCCTCTCAAGACAGCACCGTGCCCATTGACTGCGTCTTCTTTCTCCGCGCAGGATGCTGCTGGCTGCAGTCAATCCCTACTTCCGAGCCATGTTCGTCAACTCCTTCAAAGAGTCCCACGACGGCGAAATTCTGATGCATGACATGGACCCCTTCACCCTGCAAACCGTCCTGAACTACCTGTACACCGAGGAGATCTCCATCACGGCGGAGTCAGCCCAGGCTGTGTTTGTAGCAGCCAGCAGGCTTCAGATCCTCCCGCTCCTGGAGATCTGCACCAGGTAATAGTGATGCACATGCTATGTTGCTCTGGACATATGTATGGTTTTGGCTGGTGGGAGAGCTGTGTTAAGCCAGCGACGTGTTCCCCGCCACCTCTAAAGGAACTGGAAGGTAGGCACTTCGGTCTTCTGGGATGGCCAACGCCTTGGGCAACTTAGAGTCTCCCAGGGCTGGGGGACAAGACCAGGTCAGGAGTAGGAAGCTTTCCAGGGGTCATGCTGGTCCAGGGGTCCAGAAAGCTTTCCAGGGGTCATGGTCCAGACTGAGGCAGGGGCCAGGGAAGCTGGGAGCAATACAGACCTGAGCATCAACCAAGCAGGAGCCAACCGTGACAGTCAAGCAACAGCACCAAGACACTCAGCCAAGCCATGGGAGCAAGGCTGAATATATATTGTCTTGATGTCCTCAAGCCAAACAAAGCACTTAAACACCCATCCGCTGCTGCCTGGAGCCAGTCCCACAGCTCCCCCGGTGCAGCACCCCGACTGAAGTCGAGTGGCCCAAACGTGGGACTCAACAAGAGGAGTGATGCATCCTACCTCTACGTACCTGGTACGGAGACACCTCCGTGCCTTTTGACTGGGATTCGCAACCGCCTTGCTATGCAGAGAGGAAAGAAGTTGGGGCAAGAGTGGTTCTGGTGCAGTAATAAAGACCAGAACCAGAAGGTTTCCGGGGAAGGATGCGATTGTTTTCCAGCTCCCGATTGGGAGGGCATGGGGAGCGGGCTGCAAAAGGGAGCTGAAGCTTTAGAAAGGACTTCCAGGGTTGGAGCCTGAATCTCCAGGAGAGAGGAGTAAAGGCAAGTGGCAAAGACAGCAGAAGTGAGAGGGGCAGAATAAACCCACAGTGGAAGGAGCAGTGAAAGGCAAGGCGTAGGGCTGGGTCCTAACCTTTTTTCAGAGTGGGGCGCCACCGGTTTATGGAGGGGGATCTGTGATGCGGTGCCTGCGATAGAGGGGGGCTGCACCTAGTCGCTCCGGAGGTCCCGCTTGCTCCTATTTTCCTAAGTGATTTTCATGGTCTAGTCCCAGCTGATTTGCCCAGGCTCCGAGACTTGATGTCTAGGCCACTGACCATCAGCTTGGTCCTTTCCATAGGATGACTTTAAATCCCCGTCTTGTTATACAGTTATTCTGTCAGGATGAAGGGCTTATACAACAGTTCATTCTCGTGGTCTTCCTGTTAACACATATTCCAATTTTTCTCCCAGTTTTCTTCTGAAAGAAGTTTCCTTGAAGAACTGCGTGAAACTTTATGAGCTGGGCTATGCCCACAACGAACAAGCTCTGCTTCAAGCAGCCATGAGACATATCAGCCTGAACTTCAGGCGCCTTTTCGTGAAGGCCAACAGCTTCCGACAGCTGCAGCTCAGCTCTCTCATCAGCATCATCTCCTCCGACAGCCTCCTGGTCTCTTCCGAACTAGTCGTGTACTGGGTCGTCCGGCGCTGGGTGAGGTTTCAATCCTCCAAACGCCACCCGTTCCTGGGCGAGCTAATGAAGCACGTCCGCCTGCCTCTCCTCACCCACGAAGAGCTGCGGGAAGTCCAGCTCGAATCGGAGCATTACCGAGACATTCGGCTGCAGTGGAAGCGTCTCAACGGGCAAGAGCGGCTCCAGGAGTGTGGCGGGCTCAGGCAGGGGATGTACAACAAGTGCATTGTATGCGTGGACCTGTTCAACAAGGAGGGCCCGGAGCTGAAGATCAAGGACTCTCAGATAGGCTGCTACAACCCTCAGTCGGGGGCGTGGGAAAAGCTGCCCCCCCTGAAATGCTTGTATTGCGCGCGGTGCTTGGCGGTGAGAGACAAGCTCTACGTCACGGGGGGCGTCCACAGGGACTACTCGTATTCAGACACCCTCCACGAGTACAGCTCTTTCCGAGGCCAGTGGATACGGCTGCCCTCCATGTCCACGCCCCGCGCGTCGCACGGCTTTCTCGACTGCAACCAGAAGCTTTATGCCATCGGCGGCTGGTGCTGTTACGAGGGCTACCTCGACTCGGCGGAGTGCTTTGACCTAGCGAAAAAGGTCTGGGCGCCCATCTCTCGGCTGCCATTCACACTGAGCCATTTTGCTTCCACCGTGCTCAAGAACAAGCTGTATATAGTTGGCGGGGTGACCGGTGCCCGGGGCTCTTGGACCGCTTCCAGGAAAGTTTTGATCTACAAGGCGAGCTCCGATGTGTGGGTGCAGGTGCTCCTGGACTTCGAGTGCTGCTGGGCTGGAGCCGTCTCCATGAACAACGGGATCTGCGTGGTCGGTGGGTATTTCAGGAGCAGAGCGAGACATTACAACGAGGGGTGGCCTGATTCAGGAAGCCTTCACTGCACGAGGAAGTGTTTCTTCCTGGGCGAAGATGGCCGAGTGAACAAAGATGTTGCCATCCCAAAGCTGCCCGTTGAGATTGCTGGTGCCGGCGTGGTACGCTGGAAGAAGAGGATCTACGTGCTAGGCGGTGAGAAAACAAATCTATATACAAACCGGGATGATAAAAACAAAGAGGAATATTATAACACAATTTACTATTGGGAACCTGGAGATGCCCGATGGACTCAGTGCCCAGAAAGGCTCCCTTTTACCAACTGGGGTCTCAGTGGGTTTGGCTGTTCGACGCTGAAGGTACCGAAAAGACCTATTCTGTCTCTTTTCCGAAAGACATCCATTGCCCTGACAGCAGTTGAGTTAGCAGAGAGTTAGCTGCGTTTTAGCCGTCGACCGACTGCCTCATGCGTAGCATATCCTGTACTTAAAACTGCTTGCGTGAAAATCATTGGGCCGTTATTTTACTGTGTATCGACGTGGCATTCGGAGGTGTTGCATTGAAAACCAGCAGGCTGTTGCTGAAGGGAAGGATGCCTTCTGTTGGAGCCATGTTTTGCCCTTATTCATTGTGTACCTACATTACTGTCAGACCCGAACTCCCCCACCAAATTTTATCTATTAAAATATATTGAATATATTAAAACCAGCTAACAACACACTTCTTGGTGTAGGAGGGAGGGCTGAAGATCGTATTCAATCATATCCCAGTTGTGGAGTTAGCCTCCAACTGCTTGTGGCCTGCTTTACTTGACCAAAAGCCCAGAGAACTATTCTGGGGGTAGCTGGGATGTTGGGCTCCCAGGCACCTAAGTCACTTAGGAGCATCTGGAAATGTTATTAACTGTGTCTACAGCTGTTTCTCCTAGACATGCCCTTGCCCTTACTATTGAAACCAAAAGGTCAGCAAGGTTTGGTATAGTATGGGGTACCTGAATGGATAGCAAGAATATCCAGAGCTAGTGTGGAAAAAAATAAGTAAAAGGAAAAAAAAACATGTACATGGTCAAATCATCATGTGTACAAGCGCCCCAAGTGCTTTAGGTGCTGTTTCAGTTGTCTTGTGATCTTCCGTAGCTAGCTCATGTTAATTAAGAAACTTTTAATAATATTTAATATCAATTTTACAAAGCGTTACCTACTTATTGCCTAAACCCTTTAAAACACATGTACAATATTATGCTTGTTACATGTAAAAATGCTTGTCCCGGTATTTAAAAGTTCTTGATTAAGGTGAATGGTCGGATACAATCTCCCGCTGATCAGCTTTAGGACTGCTCGAGCATGTTCCCGCAACATCTTAAGGTTCATTAGTTGCACAGGGACACGGTAGATTCAGACAGACTCGCTTCAGTTCCAGTGATAGTTTCTTTATTCGACCTTAGCAGATGTCTGGTGTTCAATTCCCGAGTACAACGGCTCTAATGCTTGTTTTGGACCTGGCACAGATTACAAGCTTAGTAAAAGAATAGCATGCACACATTATCCATTGTAACATCACATTTTCCTTCAAAAGATTTCAACCCCAAGTCCTTGTCTTGGCTCAACTTTGATTTAGGAGAAAAGCAACTGGGATGATGTATTTCCCCTTCCTGTAGCCAGAATACAAGTGTTCACGATGCGTATAAACATTTTCCTGTGGGTATTAAGTCCTATGTTTTGTTACATAGCCCACGCGTGACAGGGAACATGATCTACCGCACAGATCTGCAGTGACTGAGCAAGTGCCCCAATGATGTAAAAGCGACTCGCTTTTTTTCCTTCCCTTGCTCACATGTTTGCAATGCACTGCTTTGTAATAGCGCGCCTTTATTCCTAATGAGTTGTTTGCATGGGAGCGAGGACCATTGCAGCTACTTTTTCAGAGACGGTTGGGAAGAGGTCAAGGTTGGGTGGGTTTTGCCAGTGGTACTCAGTTGGAAAACACCCAGCGTGCCATGATGGGGGGGTGGTACACCCTCAGTTGTCTTGGTAGCAATGACCGAGCACTGCGAAGCTGGGTAGCTGCAAGAAATTAGTGACTTGTCTTAAATTCTGGGCTTGAAGCCAGGGCTAGTGCCGGGGAGTCCTAGACCTGGCTCATCGCCTGGGCTACTGCTGCGGCGACCTGCACGGGCTGTGCTCCCCCAGTCACGGCGGCACTGGAGTCTTCATCGCTCTCCCGGGTGGTGTGGGACATGCCCGGCTCGTTTTGGCACATCCCAAATCACCGTGCAGACCTGAGAGGTCTCACTGATTGTATCTCCCTTGTGGCACCCCGTTGGGATTTCCACTTCTCCTTACGCAGCCGGGCTCCGCAGGAGACCCTCCGCGGCGGCCAGCTCTCCCCAGACCTTCACCAAAGGATGGTTCCCGGCATACAAGGAACTCTGCCAACCTCAAATTGCGCGACTCATTTGTCCTTTCCCTGGCAAGGGATTGTGGCTGCTCCTGCCAGACCTTTCCTCCTTCCCCACGCCAGGCCCTCACATCGGTTTAATGGATCGGAACAAATTACGATTGTGATATTTGTATGCCATGTACCAGTCCGATTCTTCCCTTCCGGGTCACCCTGCGCAGGGGATGCAAATGAAGCGGGAGACGATGATATCACAATGCCGCGCTCTGATACAGCAGTTGACATTTGCATAATACGTCGTCAAGTTCCAGCGAGTTGGGGCCGAGGCCGTAGGGGAAGCGCGTGCCCGCGGGCTTGGGTAGCACCGTAACAGGCTCAGGTATGCCATGGCACAAGTCATTTTAAGGTCAAGAGGGATAATTACATCATGCATTTGAATGCCAGAATATCACAGAGACAGAATTTCATCCAGGTATTGTGGGCTTGACTGTTCTTCCAACTCGAGCACGGGGGGAGGCAGGAGGTGGGGGTTGGCTGGCTCCCAGCACAACATTTTTTAGCTCCTAGCAGGACCCTCCCTGCCGATCCAAATACCATGCAGCCGGGCTCTCTCCATAGGGCTGCCTGGTCCTTCTTAAAGGGACAGACTGCTCTGTCCCATTCCCCCTTCAGGTATTTGAAATCTCCTCTCCTCAGTCTCCTCTTTTCCAGGCTCAAAACTCTATCCGAAGATGCATGTAAGCAAACAGCTTTATTAGGGTTTTATTTGAATCGGTGTAAATGGAAGAAAATGCCCTAAGGAAACCTGGACGTCTAGTCATGGAAGCGTATTTGTTCAGCCTCCCTTGTCTTGTGGAGCGGTGCCTCGAGTCTAAACAACGCTGTGCCCTCCTACTGACGCGGCTGCAGAAATCCAACAATTAGCACGGGGGTTTCATACATCGTCTCCTCTCCAGGGTCCTTTCATTTGGTTCGTCATGACCCTTAGCCAGAAAGGGGGCAAACAGAAGTCAAAGCCACTGGGCCTGAGCAAAGGTAGGTTGGCTGATCTTCATGGATCGGTAATCTTCTGGTTAAGCTTGGGGCGGCGGGTGCCGGCCATCCAGAAAGTGGTTGTGATGGGCCGAGCGCCGGGGCTCCTGTCACTTCTGCAGTGTGCCGTGCACTTGTAATTAAGGGGCAAGGAGGAACTCCTTCTCATTTTCTCAGCACGAGGGATCACTTCCTCCCCTTGAGATATTTGTATGCCATGTACCATTGCAGCTTTGCCTTTTCCTTCCCCAAATCCCACAGGTCTAAGGCAGCTGTACCAGCACCAGTTGCTCTGTGACAGCACCGTAGTGTGCGAAGGAAAGAGGTTCTCCTGTCACCGGTGGGTTTTTGCTTATTTATCATCTGCACTTAGCCCGTTAGACAGCAGGGACCTATGTTTGGTATTATCAAGGGTGCAGCACAGGCTGCTGCAGTGTGCTGGGTAAATCAGGCAAAGTGAGTGTTGACATGATTGGGCTTCCCTGTTGTGCGGCGCCAGGGATGGCACCGCCACAGGCAGGTGAGATGGGCCCTGAGTAACTGGTTCATGGGACTGCAAACTGGGCTGGTGGCCTGACCTCTGATGGTGGAACTGCTTCCCCCAGTGCTGCTCACTGGCAGATTTCTAGCTGCCTAAGTGGCATTTTGGGCATTCGTGCACAGGCAGTGATTGTACTTCCCTGGCAGGGTGCGTGTGTATAGGGTACATGCTGGCAGGGCATGTAGATGGCCACGTGTGCATACTCTAGACACACGACGTGGAGGACAGCTTCATAATATGGAGTGGTTAGTGCACCCACCCAGGAAGACAGAGGGAGGATGCAGATCTGGGTCTCTCACTCAGTGGATTAAAGTGACCTGACCAGGAGGCTAGTGGGATAAATCACAGATAGGTTTAATTCAGCATCCTGCCTCTCGTAGGTTTTTGCCAGCTACAGTCTGAGGACTTGCGGGACATGAGAGCACAGCGCTGTGTCGATGCCGAGCCCGAGCACAGCGCGACTGGGCAGGCTCAGTGGGGATGCACACGCTTCCATGCCAAGAGCTGACTCACAAACGGTGCACACGTGTCCGAAACTCCCAGGCATCCAGGTTGTAGCCGTATGGGTCTCGAGGCAAAAGAAATCAAAACTTATGGATGAGGCAGTATTTTTATTAGATCAACTAGATATTTGCAAACAAATTATTTTATTTATTTGCAAGCTTTCAGGCCCAAACGCTTGCAAATAAATGTATAATTTGTTTGCAAATATCTAGTTGGTTTAATAAAAGATACCACCTCTTCCACGAGTTTCAAAACTCCCAGGATCTCTCTCCTCACCAGGGTTGCATGCCTACCAGTAACAGATGTGATCCAGTAATATTGTTTCTCCACTCGCCGCAGAGCCGTGCTAGCTGCAGTGAGCCCTTACTTCCACGATGTGTTCACCAGCTCCCAGAAGGAATCCCCGAGTGGAGAGGTCCTGCTGCAGGACGTGGCTCCTTCTCTTTTCCAAAGCATTTTGACATATATCTACACAGAAGAAGTATCACTGACAGAAGAGACGGCCCAGGCTCTCTTTGAAGCAGCCGATAAGCTAAAGATCCTTCCTCTCGTGGACATATGTTACAGGTAAAGTGAAAGAATGGATAGCGCGGTGTCTGTGCTTCCAGACAAAAGACGCTTGTGCCTGGGAATATCAGTGGCATAACCAGAGGCAAGTCAAGGCAAGCATCAGTAATAGTTCATCTGAAAATCAGCACGTTGCAAAAGCTCGCACTACTCTGGATGGTTTTGGAGCATCCTTCTCATGAGAAGAGCTCTGCAGCCTAGTGAAGGTGGATGTTGGAGAAGACCATTATTATTTTCATCAGTAGCTCTCAGAGTTATCAGCTAAAAAACTCAACCGATCACTCTGAGAACTACTGATGACAATAATACCGATAGCTACCAGGCCATCTTCTCCAGTTGCTTTGGAGGAGATGGCTTGCATGGAGAAGATGGCCTGCATAAAGATAGGCCGTTTAGCCTGATATCTCTTTAGGGCAAATCATTAATAAAAAAAGATAAAGATTAAAAAAAGTGAATTAACAGATATGATTGTGATTGGTTTTTGTAGTCCCTCATTGGAGTCAAACAGCAGTTTGATTAAGAAACAGCACTACCTAAATTCCCTGGGTCACATAAAAGGGTTAAGAGTTGGATCTCAGCGTGTCATTGCTAGCTAGGGTTCACCAAGGAGGGAGGGGATTGCTGGCCAGTTTTCAGGGGTTGTTCTTGGTTCCAGTTCAAATATTTGCATCTAACCTGGAGAAAATACACCAGGCCTCTGTCTCCACGGCTGGCACTCACCTGGAAGAACTCACTTGCATGGCTGGCACTGAATCCATGTGAAAACACAGCTGCCACGCTGGCGTGGAAGCAAGAGGTTTCACAACCCCAGGAGGGGAAGATCTGTTCATGCAGGTTCCTCGTACACCGTGCCTCCTGACCCCTCACTCGCTTCGGCGTTCAAGCTACTACTGCCGGCTACTGGAACTAGTCCTTTAGCTCAGTGGTTTGCAACCTTTTTTGTATCAGGACCCATTTGTGACCATCAATGGCCAGTCCTGACCCAGTGCCCTTCACTCCCAACCCAATGCCCCCCATCTCCAGGCCCCAGACCCCCAGCACGTGGGGCAGGGGGTGGGTATGTGGGGCAAGGGAGGCCCCAAGCAGCCCCTTGCAGGCTGGACTTCTGCCTCCTACAAGGCAAAATCCATGGGTTTTCTCCTTTAAAGGAGAATCCATTTTTAAAGTTTGTGCTTGACCCCTTCACATATTCTTGCAACCCACTTTTGGGTCACGACCCATAGGTTGAGAAACACTGCTTTAACTCAAGCAGTAGAAGTCTATTCCTTGGTCCTGAGTTACTGGTTATGTGTATGACCTGTGGTGGGGCTGTGCCAGTCACCTAGGGCACGTCTACACGCGTGCTCTAATGTGCATGAGCCTATTTTAATGAGCATTAAAGCATCACTGGAAAAAACCGTGCTCTTTAGTTAATGTGCATTGAAATAAGCTAATGCACATTAAAGTGCCACTAAAAACTGTGAGCATTAAGATGGGCTAATGCTCATTTTCCTAGTACTTCACAATGGAGGTACTAGATTTAACATGCATTAATGTACGTGTAGATGCGCCCCTAACGATTATGGCCTTTGATGTTCCTCAGGTTTTTTAGGAAGAACATCTCCCCGCAGAACTGCTTTGCGCTTTACAGACTGGCTCAGGCTCACAGCGACCAAGCTCTTCTTCAGGCCACCGTGCGGTTCGTAATCCTCAACTTCAGCCGGTTCTGCGAGGATGACGACTTCTTGTACCTGGACCTGACGAGCTTAATCACCATCCTGTCTTCAGGGGACCTGGCCGCTGCTTCGGAGTTAGACGTCTTCCGGGCCGCGCAGCGCTGGGTACGGGCCCATCCCGGTACCTACCATTTCCTCGTCAATGCTCTGATGAGCCACGTCCGGCTGCCGCTCCTGACCGACAGCGAACTTGCCGAGGTTCAGGCCTATTTGGGACAGGTCGGGGATGTTCAGCTTCAGTGCAAACAGCTGGATGGCGAGGAAAGGTTGCGTGCAAGCAGAGGACTCCGAGCGGGCATGTACGACGAGTGTATCATGTGCATCAACACACAGATATTGGAGACCCAGGCGCCGGACACTGAAGACTCCTTCATGGATTGTTATGACCCTTGCACCAGGACATGGAGAAAACTACCAGGCCTGACATCCTTGACCCACCCAGCCTGCGCGGCACTGGGGGACAGGCTCTTTGTGTCCGGAGGCATCCGCAGAAACTCTTATTCGGACGCTCTGTATGAATTCAGCTCCTTCAAAGGCAGCTGGGCCCAGCTTCCTTCCATGCTAGTGCCGCGTGCTACCCACGGGTTCCTGGTCTGCGACCAGAGGCTCTACGCTATGGGAGGGTGGTGCGGGTTTCACGAATTTCTCAGCTCTGCCGAGTGCTTTGACATAGCAGAGGGGACGTGGACTCCCATAGCGAGAATGCCGTGCGTCTTGAGCCGCTGTGCTGCCGCAGTCTTGGGGAAGAAACTGTACCTGCTTGGAGGAGTCACCGGCCTGACCAGTTATTGGCAATTCCACAAAGGGCTTCTGATCTACGACGTTAGCAAAGACGCGTGGACGCAGGTGCTTCTGGACGCGGCGTTCTTCTCCGCGGGCGCGGTGGCCATGAATAACGGGATATATGTGGTTGGGGGCTACACAGAGAAAAGAGCAGGAGAACGGATCTACGAGGGGGGCCTCATGCCCGAGAACCGCTACTGCAGCAGAAAGTGTTTCTTCCTCGCGGAGGACGGTAGCGTCAATCATGAGATTGCCGTTCCCAAGCTGCCGAAAGGAATTGCCTACGCTGGGGTAGTCGGCTGGGGAAAGAGGATCTATGTCTTAGGCGGGGAAGATACCACGCACTGCTACAAAACTATTTACTATTGGGAACCCGGGGAGCATAGGTGGAGTAGATGCCCCGATGACGTCCCTGTCCCCGAAGGTGTCAGCGGGTTCGGGTGCACGACACTGAAGATACCCAAGGAGCGAATGCTGTCACTTTTGCAAGAGACATCTGTAGCCCTGATAGCCGTTGTTGGCAAGTAGCTGCCTTTAGAGGTTTCTTTCTAAATAAAAAAGACTGGAGCAAGACAGCTGTAGGCGAAGGGCTGAGCACAGGGCGCGTCTACACCTTCACTAATGCACTTTAATTACTGCGCATTTAGTTTAGTACCTCTAATAAGAGGCAGTAACTGCATGCGCAGTAGTGGCAGCGCGTGGTTTTTTTCGTGATGCTTACTGTGCATTAGCCTAATGACTGCACAGTCGGCTATTAGCACAATTAATAACCACTACGCTACTGCACAGTGTTATTAGGCTAATGCACAGTAAGCGTCTCATGTAGATGCGCCCACAAAGTAGGGGAAAACACCCTAAGTACATACCTATTATTTCCCCGCCCCTTGTTCACTGCCATGGAGAGGCGGCTGCTGTCTTGGGTTCCTTTCCAGGTAAAATAAATGAGGCTCCATCCTTCTCAGTAGCCCCTCAACTGTCTTCTGTCTATCCCGAAGCCACCTTCCAACAGCCACTTCCCAAGTGAGAAGCCGAGGCAGCGTGGCACTGGGAAGGGGATCACCTTGACCACTTCACTGAGGATGTGCCATGCGGACGACTGTGTGGGGTTCACATTTATGTTTCCTTCCTGGGCAGCATCTGCTGCACCCTCGAACACCATTGTCCGCTCATCCAGTGCAGGTTCTTCAGCAGGGCCGAGACGAGCAGGTCCGCTTTGCTGCTTTCCGGCGTGACACGACAGGGCCCCGCTAAGTTGCAAAGCAGAACAACGGGTGGGGACCCAGCTGCATCTGTACGGCACTTGGCAGTCAGTCTCGTGGCTCGCAGTGGGTCGGCGTTGCAGTGTCAAATGATACGATTCCCCCCCTTGCACTTCCTGGGACAACTTCCCGGGACAGCTGTGCATTCGCAGCTGCAGGCTGAGTGCCCGGGCAGCAGGTGCCAATACTTTTTGAGCTTCTGTTAGGACTTGTACTCAGTGTCAGGGGTGTCACCCACTAAAAAGAGCTGTTGCATATGTGCTGCACTTGTTCTGCATCCTAGGAAAGGAGCCTGCAGAAGTGATGCTGCGTGGCGGTGATCTGTGACCAGCGGAGCCTGGCTTTGCCCCATATAAGTATGGCTTAAATTTCTCCCCTGCGCCCCAACCGGACTATTTATGCAGTGCTCTCCTCTGCAGCTGCAAGTGATGGCAGTGCAAATGCTATGGGCCAGGCCGTGCCAGCGAGAAGAGCCCCGGCGCCGTGCGAGGATGCCCCAGACCCTAGCCGATGTGAGCAGTCTTTGTGTTTCCAGGGAAGCTTTGTGACATGCATGGCCAAACGCGCTTGTGGTTTGTCTTTAGCAAAGGACGCATGCAATGCAGTGGCTAGGTTTGGCCGGCTCTGCTGCACCTCGCTGCCCCACGCCGACATGGCCTCCCTCCAAAGAGGGCTTTCCAAATGATGACACCACTTCTCCCACCCCCATGCCCTGGCTGCCAGCTGCTTCCAGTTGAGCTGGGACCGGGCACCTGCAAATGGCATTTGCACTGACACTGCCTCTTCCCTGCTCCCCTTTCCAGGTATGAGTGATGTATGCCACCAGTTTTAATCCAGAAGAAAAGTGTGCCCCAAGTATCAGAAGTCTGGGCCACACCGAGCTAAAGTGTGCAATGATCAAACCATTTCCCCAGCAGTTGCTGCCCTCTAGCGATCCCATGCGGGTAAGAAGCAAGAGGGAAGGGGAAAGACGCACCTTGTCCTTCACAAATATAGATCTGCCGGAGATGTATTACATGCAGGACTGCGGGGAGTCCAGACACGTGGTGGGGTAGCAATGCCGAGGCCGGGCATCTGTGTTTGGTGCCATGCTTGCTCACCGCAGAGCTCAACAGCCAGAGCATGAATTTGGCCAGGTCTCCACTCACTCACCTATTAGAGCAATTCTCACCCGGGGTGCCTTGAGATCCTTTCAAGGGTGTTATGTCTTGTCAGCTCTGCTAAGGGTGCAGACAGGACAAACCTAGAGATTTCAAACAGGCGTCTGTATCGCTACAAGCATTCTGCCCTGCCGGGGTCTTTCTGAGGTTTTTGCAACACAGGAATTGCTCTAGTGTTTTTCTGTAGGCAAAAAGCAAGTGAGGGGGCCTCGTGTCGACATGAGGTGCCTGGAGTCGAGGAGCACCGGCCTGTTATCTCCCGAGTGGAATTTGGTGTTGATTTTTAACCTCAGATGCCTCAATAGCATAGGGCTTTCTCATTGGACTGATGCCTCTCTCACACCGCAATGCCAGTTTGGATCTGTATGTCCTTTCTGAATTAAGATTGCACTCCATGGGTCAGATCTAGTTGTGCAGGCTCATGCGGTTTGTGGCACCGCAAACCTCCTTGCAGCACCACAAACTGCACGTGTTGCATGTTAAAACTCTGTCCCCTGCTGCTAATTTGCAGAGCTGGGGCAAAATTTGCTACTGGGATTTCCCAACAGCAACAAAAATACCCAGAAAAAAAAAAGCAACGCAAAGCATGCCAAAGTGTCACATGCCACGTCCCAGGACAAACGTGGTAGTCCCAGGTAGCCCAGGACTGCCTGCTCCCTCATTTCCACGTGCTGAGGCGCCTTGTGCCCCAGGCGGCCTCTCCCTGCAGCACAATGTGTCCTGCTGCAAACTGCACATGCAAGGGCATGCACCACAGCACAAAGTAGCGGCACACGTGTGCCACTCCTATTTGTGTTGCTGCAAAGGCACACCCCTGCTCATGTGGACACGGCCATGGGGTCTTTAAGGATTCATTTTTCCCAGCCAAAAGCCAAAACCCAGCTTTGATAATCTCCTGGGCATCCCAAAATGGCAACCAAGCTGCACCTGTACCACCAGGCTCTGATGCTTCAGAGCTTGTCACACCTGGGGATACCCGTCCCCCCAGTCGGGGGGACCATTGCCCTTAGATGGTACAGGGACCTTCTTTTCTTAGGTGCTTGGCTGATGTGTCTTCCTTATGGATTTATAAATGACCTCAACCATTGTAGCCAGTAGAGATTAGTCTCAACGAACAGCTCTACCAATGCAGCAGCCTCTGAGGACTGTGTTAAGATCATGGTAGCTAGCGAACAAAGGGAGAAAGGAGAACAGCAATTAATGGACACAGCGGGCGGGGCAGAAATTAGGCCTAAATGATGAACAACCGGGCAACAATATTCTGCCCATCATTTCCTCCTGTGTTGGCAGTTCCCAGGTTGTTTCATAAAGTTTAAGCAATTTGGACGGCTTTGCTCAGAAAACGAACGAGAACCTCACCGTAAAATAAATCGACGCCTGCTCTGACGCCACGTGCCTCGGGTCATAAATGTGATGGTAACGCAGCGACCCTTCCCGGGGAAAGGCGTCTGTCCGATGGCTATTCTGCGGCGCACACGTGGGCATGTTCGTGCGCCTCTTGTACGCAGCGGCTAGAGGAACTCATCGCCCTGCCCATCTCCATCACTAAAGGTCAGGGAGACTCTAAAACGAACGTCATTTGGGGCAAGGGCGCAAACACGCCTTATCTTTTCCCAAGCCTTTTCCACCAGGGCCCACGCTACCCGGGCACATGGTTACGTCCCGTTCGCAGGCGAGTGGGTCAGACGGGCATTCCCTCTACTTTTCACCAGACTTGTATGACTCTTTATAGTCTGACTACTTTCCCAGGCTACCAGAGGCTCATAAATGCTGAGATTGGCTTGGGTGTGGTTGATCTACCCTGTCAATAAGTAGCTAACTGTGAGTCCATAGGGTGATTATCAGATGGCAATAAATTTACTTGGATTAATGAATTACCAAGTAAATGTTGTCTGCAAGCTTTATAAGGCCTTCCTTTGCTTTGGGAAGGTATGGCCCTGGAGGCGCGAAGATCTGAGGCTCAGAAGCCAAAAGAAAAAGAGCTGGAGAGACACAGAAGAAAAACAAGAGACTAAAACCAAGAGAGAAAAAATAAGATTTTTTGAGAAGAAAAACGCGGGGTCCTGCCGGTGCCATGAAAGGCTTCACTTTCCCGGCGATGCTTGTGCTCGTGGTGTTTATACACAGCGTCCGGCCTGTCTACGTCCAGGTGAGATCACTGGCTCTCAGACATTTCTTTTTTATTACTACTAGGTCAGCACAAAGTATGTGATAGCAGAGCGCACGGTTAGAATAAAATTAAAAACTACGCACACCCCACCCTCATGGACTCAACTCCTTGCTTAAACACTTTGCACAAATACCGTGTCTCTCTCCGGGGGATTCAGAGTGTTTGTGCAAGAAACGTGCGTCTCCAGACCTCGGCGGACCTCTCTCTACGGCGAGCGTGCGTCTGTTGATAAGTGAGCACCGGGGAGCGCACGTTTCTTACACGAGTGCTCCGAATCCTCCAATGAAAGACACAGTATTTGTGCACAGTGCTTACTGGCCCACTGTCATGCATCACATTAATTACAGGCTTTTCCTGTTTTATAAAAGAAGCTGAATTTCTTTTTGGCACAAGGGACCATGTGGCCTCACTAATTAGTCTGACTTTGGAGGAGCACACCCCTGAAAAAATCTGCTGGGTTTTGTGTGCAAAGATCTCCGCGGAGGTAGACTGAAGAAAGCAATGGCTAGGTAGGGTTACAGATGCGTAGCAGTGGGTCTTAGACCAAACCACGGGGAAACAGGACACGATTAGCTGTGCGATCCCATGCATGTAGACTAGGCGTGGATGTGGACAAGTCTTGGAAAGAGCTGACACTGGGGGAAGAAAGCCTGGGAGCTGAGCAGTGAGAGCACTCGCCCGGGAAGGCAGGGCCCAAAGGCTCCAGGCCCCTTCGCTCAATGGCATTTCAAGGGAAATGAATCTCCAAGGCTGCATCCAACAGTTGCATCCATGAAACAAATGTTTTTTTGAAGGCTTCAGCTTTCTTGAAGGATTCAACTAACTAGCACCCCCGGCACTTGGTGTTATTAAGTGAAGTGGAGCTGCTGCTGCTGCTGCTTGCACACTACAGTATCTAATGCACCAGCGAGAGCAGAGTCAGCCTGAAAATACTTATATCTGTGTTCGGGTCTGGTCATTGGGTGACTCGCTCTCAAGGTTGGGTGCTTTACATTAGCTACCTAAAGCCCTAATGAAGAGCGCAGCTTATAGGAGCATCGTAGCTCCTGCTGACTGCAGGTGAGATCTGTGGGTGCTCAAAGCATATTCGGCTGCTTTTTAGGTGCCTGGACTCCAATTGCAGTTCTCATTATAGGCTTCCAGTTTTGACAGTAATTGTCATAAATGGCTACAGATGAGGAGCGGGGTGGTGATTGCAATTATTGTGACATTCCCTCTCTGTCATCTCTGCATGTCTTCCTCCTCGGTCCAGGATGAGCTGGATGCAATCCTAACCAAACTCCATCTCCGCTCTTGGGATCTGTGGCATGTGCAGATGCAGCACTGTCTCTCTTTTTATTCTGGGTGGAGCGATCGTCATCAATAAAATCTGAGTTCATGGCACGGTTCCTGCTGCTCCAGATGTTTCAGTGTCTTTTGGAGCAGGAGGCTGGGGGAAAAGAAAGCAAAGCTGTTGGTTCTGGCACCTCATGTCCTATAAATGATCCTCTAGTGGGCACGTCTCTGTGGGACGGCCAGCTCAGGTTCCCGTGGCTGCCCCTCTCCTAAACACCCGCTCCTCTCCCACTGGGATCTAAGGGCTGTAGCATCTTCTTGGTGTTGTCTCCAAGCCCTTCTGCTCTTTTAGGATCACAGGAAAGGGAAGGAAAGGCTTCCTGCATTATCTATAATGTAGTTAACACTCCTAATTTGTCATGACTGCTGCAGTGCTGATAAAACTATTAGCTGGAGCATCTAGGAGGGAAGACTATCCTATCTGTACAGCCACTGCTGTTTAATGGTGTGCGCTGGTCTGTCTGATTGACCAGCCTGATCATATCAGCACCCTCCAAGGTCCAAGTGTTAACATCAAACTTCAAATCCATTTCTGTTCAAATCTTTCTTGGCAATCTTGATGGTTGATGGGTGTCTTGGCTGATTTGATAGTCTGCATCTCCAGGTGCTGAGAGCGCAGGAGAGATCCTGGCGCACACCGCTTGGAGATTATGAACATTGCTCTGCAGCCCAGAGCAGGTGGGAACTGGAGAGGACCATGCTCAGCAGCAGAATCAAGCAGGACTTTACTGCTTCGTTGTGAAACAAGATTAAAGAGCTGGGAGAAGTTTATGCAGGGGATGGGATGGCAGAAAAGGGGCTCCCTAGCTAGTGTGATGAGTGGGGCTGTGTTGGCAGTCTGCGGTTGCAATGCAGAGAGGAAGGTGTTTCGTTTCCACGGGCCTCTGGCTTTTGCTCATTGCCACATGGGGCCAGGAAGGAATTTTTTTACCCCTTCCCGGGTTTTCCCACCTTCTCCTAAAGCATTGGGGGTTGGCTGCAGCAAAGGCTGGGGATTGTGACTGGGGTGAGCCGGTGCCCTCGCTGGCACGTGCACCTGCAGGTTTCTGGCCACATGCTCTGGATCAGGCAAATCACCACTGGGGCGGTCAGCAAGGAGTTTGACCCAGCAATCAGACTGGCATGGACCGGGGGGCTTTGCCTTCCTCTGTAGCAGGGGACACCCCCCCCTCCTCAGATCGCTCAAGCATGTGCAGTAACAATCTTCCCGGCTTTGAAAGTGCCCTCCTTCTCCTGCTTTACCTATGGAAAATGAGAGGTTTTTTATGTTTGAGGAAATCAGGGATAGCAATTTTGCAAGAGTGCTTGTGCAGTATTAAGAGCAGGTTCGACAAATACCTGTCCAGGGTGGTTTAGATAGGGATGATCCTTGCTGACCTCCTGAGGTCCCTTCCAGCCCTCCTTTCCTATGCTCTTTTCCTATTAATATGTAAGATTTGGCATGCATGTGCCACCCCTGGGTTGTGGTGAAGCGATAACAACCCTTTTCCTGATGCATTTCTTTGATTCTCTCTATACAGATAGGGAATTTCTCCATCCCGCTGGAGGAGGTGAAGGTGCTGAACAAATTTTTGGGTCTGGACACCAATGTTAATGCCCGTCTGATGAGGAACATCGGTGCCCTGTGCGTGGATCCAGAGCTCCCGGTGGAATATCACCGTATCTGTCAAAGAGAAGATGCACCCGAGATTTTCAGAAAGCTGCTAAGTGAGTCACGCAAACATGATTCACGTGGTAACCCAGAGATTTCACATAGGAATCCGTCCTGTTAAAGCAATCCTGCCTGAGCTCCTTGCACGAGAAGAATTGCTTGATTATGTTGCTATTACAGTCAAAAAATAAGTGACAACTAAGTGCTGGCCTTAGACTCGAGGCATCCCTTGGAAAAGGAGGGGTGAACTGCTCTAGAGAAGCTGTGAGGTCCCCTCCTAGCCAGAGCTCCTGAGCCACCCCTTTTACTTACCTCGGAGACAAGTGTAGGACTGAAAAATTGGCAAGGGCAGAGAAAAGTGACACAAATTAGTCAACGCCTGGAAAAATGCTGTACAAAGAGAGGTGAACAGAGCTTCCTCTGTTGCATTTGACAAAAAGAAATCTGGGAGGTGACTTGATTAGAGTGAATAAATACACCCCGAAGGGATATAGTCGGAATTAAAAGACTCTTCCTTCTAGCCAAGGCAGGGCAATAATCAACAGCTGGAAGTTAATGCTAGACTTTTCCTTTTTTAATTTCAAATTAGAACTAAGGCAAATATTTTTAGCAGTCAAGGTCATTAACTGCTGGAATCAGTTGCCAAGGAAAGTAGTGGACTTGCCTTCTCTTGACATCTTCCAAGTTGGGATGCGTTTGTGGAAGATGGGACTAGCCAAACACTACACAGGCTTTAGTCAGACCAAATTACTGTGCTAGTAATTCCTGCGCAAAATTCCTGTGCTAGCAACAGGATGAAAATTAATGGTCTGTGTTACAAAAGAGATCAGCTGAAATGATATAACTCCTTTGTTGGCCTGGAGCTCTATAAATGGCTGTTGGTTCAGTACATCGTATTTCTGTGCCTCTGGTAGGCTTCGTAGCTTGGTCGCTATATTTCTTCTGTGCTGTCTTCCCTGGGGGAGGTTGATGGGGGATTCCTTACTTAAGGCTTTAACAAGGTCCTCTGTTCCCTGTTATGACTTATTGGACATGTCTACATGTGGATTTAAGCACACCTAAATTTAATGTGCATTAAGCAGGTTTAGGCTGGTGTGTTAAAGCGCATTAATGCTGTGTGCACTGGCTTAGGACTAAAGTTAATGCGCTTTAATGCATCTAACGTGCATTAATGTGCTTTAATGATTTGTGCCTAAATTGGATACCTACGTTTTCCATTTTTAATGCGCATTAAGGGCACACGTAGACGTGCACACTTAATGCGCATTAAAGCTAGGCTGATGTGGCTAATGTGCATTAACGCATCACGCGTAGATGCACCCATTGCACACGTGAACGTGAAAGGTCCCTAAACTGCAGTGAAACATCACCGGCCCTGATGTCCTTGCAGATTCCTCCTTGAAACATTGCCGGACAGCATCACTAATCTCATTTCTTCTTGCACAGACATGGATGCCCGAGCCATGGAGCTGTGTGAGATCTGTGTCAATGCGGCGTGTGCCGGCTGCTGATGAAACCGTATGCACAAGAAGGCCAAGTTCTGCAGTCTTGATTCTTACCCTTCAGCTTCACACGTCTGGACAACACTGCTATCGTCTGGTACGTCCTCACTGCATTCAAGGGGGACTGCAGCCTACGTAGATGTACCAAGCCAGCTTGCTGGAGACTGATAACAGAGTAGCCGGGTAGCATGACGCTCCATGCTGCTTGCAAAACCTGTCGTAAGAGGCAGTGCAGAGCTCAGATCCACATGCAGCTCCACGCTGCCACCGCTACACTGCTGTTAGTACACAGCGGCATTAGTTTTAGGCTTTTTAGAGGTACATCTACCTGAGATGCAGCCGCACCTTTGACTGCAGTGAAGAGGCACTTCTCTGGGAACGCTGTATGTTGAATTTGCTCTCATCACTAGAGTCTGGGTCACTGTTTCAATCTCCACAAATTTTGCTGAGGAGGGTGGAGGGGTTTGGGGAATAGTAGGCTGCTATAAAAGCTTTGGTATGTCTAATTCAGTGGGTGATTAGTCACCATCTGTAGGGGCAGATCTAGCAGCATGGCAAAAACCTTTATTGCGACAAATTCTGTGAAATACAAAGGCAATGCTCTTCTGGTGCAAGACAGTTTTACAGGAGGAGGTGGGGATACGAGCAGGATTGGTTTAGTGCCCACGTGCATTGTCCGAACGAAGCAGTGTGCGCCAGATCACGCCAGATCAGTGAGATAACAGCACGTGCGAGCCAGCTGAAAGCACTCCAGCCAGCAACGATCACAAACCAGACATCTGCCCCCCATCCCTTTGCACTAGCCTGTTTTGAACAAGGGTTTTTCCCAGCACGAGGCTCACCCACCCGGCAGAAAGGATCAATGCCTTTGCAAAGATGCTGTGCTGCTAGCAGTGGCGATCCACACCCCGAACAGAGGCCTATGGCTTCCCCATATGGCATCATCAGTAATTTCTCCGCATGCTGCAAAGCAGTCCCAATGGTTTTGGAATGAGCTACGGAAATTCAAGGCTAAGAATATTTCTGCTGATGCAAGAGGCTCCTAGAGGGAAACCCCCACCCCCCCGCCCTTTGACCTGGTAGCTTTGTGCAGATGGTTGATCTGCTTCTTGGCACACTCATGCTCTTTGCACTTTTGTGGGTTTTAAATGCTTAACTTATGGCAGTGAAATAAAGGATTTGTGCATACGACTGTGGTGTTTGCATGCACGTGCTTTGCTGTGTGTAGCATACAAAGAGTGGCGCATGGATGCGTGTTTGCAGTAAACCTGTAAGCGTTTCGGGAAGGAACAGGAACACCCTCTGAGCTTTGTGAACAGCAGGGGATTTTTCTTCCTTTGTGTTGGCTGCCATTCTGCAGCTTCCCTGATAATTCATCGGTGTTACTTTTTATCCATTTATCATCAAATCCCATCAGCAAAAGGTACACTTTAATCTTTCATGCAGGCTACTAACATGAATTGCAGCGTGAGGACGTCACAGTTGAAATATGCATGGGAAAGATAATGTTTCTACAGATACACTAGAATCACAGAATCAGAGAAAATGGGGGTGGGAAGGGAGCTCAGGAGGTCACATCTCGTCCAACCACCTGCTCGGATCAGGACCAGCCCCGACTACATCATCCCAGCCAAGGCTTTGTCTACCCGGGTTTTGAAAACATCCAAGGATGGAGCTTCAGCCACCTCTAGTCCCATGCCCCAACCCCCAAATCATTTTCATTGCCCTGTGCTGGGCGCTGCAACGTGTCCACATCCTTTCTGCAGGGGGGCCCACAGCTGGACACAGGACTCCAGATGTGGCTCCCCCAGTGCTGAATAGAGGGGAAGAATCACTGCCCTCCATCTGCTGGCACCGCTCCTACCCATGCAGCCTAGGATGCCAGTAGTCTTCTTGGCACCACGGGCACACTGCTGGCTCCTGTTCAGCTCCTTGTCCCCATCACCCCCAGGTCCTTTTCTGCAGAGCCACTGCCCAGCCGGTCACCCCCAGCCTGTACCTGGGCATGGGATTGCTCCCTCCTAAATGCAGGACTTTGCACTTGTCCTTGTTGAACCTCATGAGTCCTTTTGGCCCAGTCCTCCAATTTGTCCAGGTCACTCTGAATCCTAGCCCTACCCCCAGTGTATGTACTGCTCCCCCCAGCTTGGTGTCATCCGTGAACTTGCTGAGGATGCAGCCCAGCCCATCCCATCCTCCAGATGGTCAATGAAGATACTGAGCTAAACTGGCCCCAGGAACAACTAGTTACAGGGAATGAGACACTTCCTTTTACAGCCAGGGAGGTACCAAACGTTTAGACTCGGTCTGGCCTTTGGATTTTGTCTCAGTGGCCTAAAGCGGGGATGGATGGTCTGGGCAGCCTCCACTCCTGCCTAGGCATGTGCATCAATGGTCTGGATAACCTCTCTCACATACGCCATGACCCGGAAGGATTGATGATTGCCAAACCAACCTGGCTGCTCCCTTTTCACTTATCACACAATTCAGTTAGGATCCACCTCTCTCAGTGCACATTTAGCAGCTCCAGTATGCTGTAATGCTGTTATACATTCATAGATTGTAGAGTCGGAAGGGACCACAATGGATCATCGTGTCCGACCCCCTGCCCCTGGCAGGAAAAAGGACCGAGGTCAGATGACCCCAGCCAAGTTCTCTTGTAGACACCACATAAAAATGCACCTTTTGGTGTAAAAGCGTTACCAAAAGTTGTATGTTGCATATATTCCCATAAGGAGAAAGTCTCCTTTTGTTCCCATATACATCAACAAGTTTCCAATTCACAGAGAAAAATCCAGGAGCATTACAGTTAAAAAAGCACCGTGGGCATTTTCTTTGGTCAATAAATATTCTGTGCTAAGAGAACGGCCAAAGGCAGCAGTTGTTTTCCTTTGCTCATCTGAAAGGGAGTCTTTTATTATCCAAGTGGCACACGTTGCGATCACGTACAGGCAGCCATTCTGGCCCCGGCGGCGTGGCAATGAACGTGGGCACACGTCGTGTGCACAGAGACATAGCTGGCCAACTTCCTCACTCAGCCCCACTGCCCCCCAGATCCACTGCTTGGTGGGGGGCCGCGCAAAGCCTCTCCCACTGCTGCGAAGGCTCCCAGCGGGCGATGCTGCCCGTGCTCCTGTTCCCACCCCCCGGGCCCGGTGCCTTAGAGGTGGCAATAGCTTATATTAACGTGCATTAGCTAAAGAGTATGGTTTTTTCTGATGCTTTCATGGGCATTCAAATAGGCTAATGCACATTAAAGTGCACATGTTGACGTGCCATTAGTGTATCTGTGGGGCAGGAGAGCGAGGTGGGGAAGGTGAGGGGTCCCCTCCCTCCATCCCCGGGACCCCTCACTGCCCCAGGTGCTCAGTCTGCTCACTACGCCCCCGTTCCCAGCCTGCCTTCAGCGGTTCTCACACGCTCCCAGCATGCTTCATTTACTTTGACCACCTCCCCGACATGGTCCAACGATGACTGTCGTTGACAGCGGGGCAACGGCTCTGCTGTTGTTTGCATCTCCCGGGTTTCAGGCCTTTTTTGAATCAATAAACCTATACTCACCTTTACATTGGTGTGTCCGATGGGATATCACTGCGTTAGGATAAGCCAGATACGGGACTGCCACCTGCTGCAATGTGTTTGCAGTCGGTTCTTCCACTTCCTGGCTGCTGTTTGCCATGTAATAAAAAAACGGTATCAAGTTGTGATAACAAATGGCCTCGTTTCTTTGTCAATTGATCCTCTTCTGCATACAGAACAAATGTGTCTGAAAATAACAGTAATGATTGACACGACATCGCGCGGGACAAAGGATTCAAGTTCCTGTGACAGACTAAACTCTTCTGACCGCACGCATGCGTGCACTCCTGATCCCAAAGCATTGTGTGAAGGAGCGCTTTGCGGAGAAAAGGGACTGCGTTACGCAGCACAGAAGAAGGGCAGAAGAGGCTCCCGTCACAAAAAAAAAAGAGCAGAAATTCTGGTTTCTTTGAGTTATTTAAGTGCACTTACGTGCAGGTAGCCGTTCTGCTCTCTGACTTGAAATCCTGCATGCATTTGCCTCTGCGGGGCAAGTCGGGCTGTGGTTTGAGGGCTGGGAGCTGGTGCCACGATTAAGGAAGGCTCTTCCGCCCTAGGCAGCGTGCCAGGCTATGTGCTTGGCCCTTTCTGCCTGCAACAAGGTGCAGTCGGGTTTGCCTCTGGATCAGGAACTCGAAAGAGGGTCCCTGCAGCCACTCGCTCTGGGCAAGACGAAAGCAAGGGTTAGCTGATCTGGGCCCTGTGCATGAAGCCTGGCTGCCTCCCAGGGTGCAGCTGGGAGCAGAAGCAGCTGGCAGTCAGCTCTCCACCTTTTCTATCCCTTGTCAAGGAAAACAGTGACGAGCCCAAGGGAGCCATCTCCTCCAAGGGCATCTCCGGGGGGCAGTGGCCCACCCTGAAGGGATAGCCACCCCCAGGGAGTGATGGCAGCCCCTCTTGCTCAGGGTGACGACTTTGGACACATCAAGGCCTCCGGGCTTCATGGGCCCCCTCTTATCCCTGCTATTCTCAGGCCCCGAGGTGGTGTGTGTGGGGCTCCCCATCCTCCTCAGTGGTCCTCCAAGGTCTCTCTCCACCCTGATTTTCTTAGGAGCACATTTCCCTGGGCTGGAGTTTCCTCCAGCTCTCGGGCTTGCTTCTGCTCTGCACCCTTGGCACAGAGGGCACAGAAGAAAACTCAACCTCCAGGTCATTGCTTCTGCACTCAGAGGTCTCCTCCACTCGCTCACGGGCTGCAGGACCTGCCGGGCTGCAATGGCCGGACTGGGCTGGGGGTGCCCTCAGTAGGAAACAGGGCTTCTTCCACTGCAAGGGTGCAAGTGGAGGGGGGCTCCCTTCCCCAGCCTCCGCCAATGCAGGACAGTCCTCAAGGACTTGGCCCCATCCTTCAGGATCGTCAAGACCCATCTCTTGAAGGACAGGCCCTGCCTGAGCTCAGGGCTGTGCATCCTAGCAAAGAGTCGACTAACGGGGCTTGATATTTTACTGGCACGAGCCCGCTCGTCACCACCGAGAGAGGGGAGGGTGTTGGACAGCGCATCCCTCATTGCCAGGGTGTGCAAAGGGGGAGCAGTGACGTAGGCTCCCCTCGCCGCGATGCCCTGCTCTGCACCCCTACCTTGATGGTGCCGGGGGCTAGAAATCTGCACATCCCCTTGCAGACTGAGGCTGTGGGTTAGAGAGGGCTGTTTTACCTGGGAAAAGGCTAATGAAAGATGTCTCAGGCTGCTGTAGCATGGAAGGACTCAGCAGCGCCAGATGCGGTCAGACCCGTGGTCCATCTAGCACAGTGTCCCTTCTCCAAGAAGGCAGGAGTGGGTGCTAGAGAGAGAGCGCATTGAATCCCATCTGTTCCCTATTCATTACCTTCCTGGGTCTCCACCCTTATTAATTTAGAGATGCCGGAGGAAACCTCTTCAACCGCTCTGTTCAATAGCCACGAATAGCTCTATGCCCCGTGCCATTATCCAGTCCCTTGCTGAACCTGGCTGTGCTCTCTGCCTCCATCACAAGCAATGAATGCCACACGTTAACTACGGGCTGCATAAAAAAAGGACTTTGCCTTGCTATAAGCATGGGTGGATGAGGCAAAAAGGATGGTTTAGAAATAGCAGGAGAAAAGGTACAAAGAGGAGGAAGATCAGGTAAGAGCTACAGAAAATCCTAACCTAAAGAGAGCAGGAGTGATTTAGGGCAGGGGGAAGCTGCTAATGCCTTAAGTTTGGCTCTCCAGGGCGTGGGGTGGGCAAAGGGCTGCTGCAACACAGAAGATGGAAAGCCCCAACGCGGTGGCGGTGGAGCGGGGGTAACAGCTGAGAGGCTAGATCTAACCGAGGAGGTGTAAACAGCCCCGAAGTCCAAAGGGTGAAGGACGAGGGGGAATGGAGAGCGTTAATCGCTGTGACACCGGGACAAGATCAAAGCAGCTGCCAGTCACCTCCAGATGGAGAGAGAGACACCGGTTCCCACCCTGTGATCTGTGGTCCATTGTGGTGCTCCCTAGCAAGGCCGTTTTATTGCATCCCAGAGATTATCATGCTTTGGTGCCGGACCGCATTTCTTCCATCGTTTTAAACTGCTCAGTGAGTATCTGGACTGAAAGATATCCAGAAAACCATTGTCAGACTTGTCCCCGCAGAACGGGAAGGCATTTCACACAAGCTTCCTCTGGTCCCAGCGTCCCGGCCTGTTTCCCAAACCAAGCTCTGCAGCCTCAAGCGGGGTCACAAGACCCTTGCCGCAGCGTCCTAAGTACTTGCCAGATTTGTCTTTACTCAATCACGTGATGGGGCCGAGGGGAGGAGCGCGCGCACATCTCCGTCCAAGCGTGTTTGAGAACCGCGGTCGTAAATGGTTTCTGAGAGAATCGGGAAGAGGAAACCTCAACTGATCGTACTTCACGTGACTTGCTTCTCTGCTAGACAGCCCCTAGCAGGGAGGACTCGGATCAGGGAAGAGGATCGGGGCACGATTGTCCTCTCAAGAGTCACATCTGGGCTGATACAGTACAAACCGAACGATGCCCCGCGGTAGAGCAGCCACGGCGAGGGCTCGCGGGCATCCCGTGGAGGGTCCATGCGAGAGGTCGAGGCTGCGGGGGCACATGCATTACGGGACAGCCAACCTTGCACTCTCACGAGGCACTAGTGCAGCTCAAGTAGACACGAAGATTAATATCATCGGAGGCTATAAGATTCTCCCAATGGAAAATTAAGCCCAAATTGATCTTTTCCTATGGGAAATTTGGATTTTGAAAGAAAAAAAAAATCCCATGTTTAATTCCTGGCTGGAACGATGCAGGCCTGGCTGGGAGGATGTAGCTGGGGCTGGACTAGACGTGACCTTCTGCGGTCCCTTCCCACCTGAATTTTCTGTGATTCTGTGATAACGGGGAAAACAACACAAACAAGTCATCCAGTCTGCAAGCTGAAACCTGCTGTGCAAAGCATAGGTGCAACTTGTACCCATGGGAGCGTCAAGTACTCGGGGCTTATGGAAAAGAAGTTGCTTGGCCCTTACGGTCGGTCCTAACGATGCGTTTAAAATGACCGTCCTGTTTTATAAGCCTTGTCTTGAATTGCTCTGGGCATTATAAATGGAGGACAGAGAGATGCTGTGAGGTTTGAGGGGCTTAGCTGGAAGTCAGGTCGTGGAAGGACACTCCACGTTCGAGGAGATGATTTCAAGCCTCTTACCCGGGCAGTGCCGCCATCGGAGCGCAGACAGACAAGCACGCATGGTGCACCAAGGTCTCAGGAAGCGCTGCTCGGCTCTTGCCTACTAGCATTTCTTTGGGCTTCATTTCCTTTAGCCTGAAGCCACCTAGGTGTGATTTTTAAAGGATGTTGCTGTTGTCCCTGAATAACGAGGGCACCGTGTCAGTCTCAGTTTGATCGGCAAAGGCTCAGGGGACACCCAAGGAAGGAAATCCTTCCTTTTTCACGTCCTTGGGATACGGTATTTAGCAGAATTTGCAGAATCGGTTGGCATCTGACAGGCCTCCAAAGAAAACGAGACCAGATGAAAGATAACAGGAGTCTCCATTTTTAGCATTTCCATTTGTTGACTTGCAGTTAAGCTTTAATGCATTGCTGATAGGAGTCTGGGGCACAAGGGGTCAAGGAGCTGGCAAGGCAGTCTGGAAGCATCGGGTTTTGGGTTGGGGCCTGGACCCAGGATGAAAGCAGAAAGGAGGACCCAGGCCTCCAGCTTCCCGTGCCAACATGCCAACTAGGCAGCTATGAAGACTACAATGTAGGAGAAGGATCGACTGGGATTTGCCCTCAGGTACGTATTCATTGATGCATTCGGGCTTATGCATCCAGGCATCAGGCTGCTCGCCCGTGCCACAATGCGCACACGCAGCAACTCAAAGAGCAAAATAGCCGGCGAAAGGGGAAGTCCCAATTCCCGCGGAAGTTGGTTGGGTAAAATGGTTTGCATGAAACAAAGATGTTTGTGGGATATTACCCATTTCAACAAAGCATTCACACAGCATGTTTTTCAGCACCGAGAAGGAGGAAGTAGCCAAAGCAGAATGACCCAACACAAGCAGCCCGGCAGTCGTGGCACTGCCGGGGACCGGAGATATTACACCGGATAAGGACAGGAACTGCACTGGCCCAGAAGAGCGATACAAAGCAGTCTTGACCCTCACATTCCTGGTGAGCAGCCCAACCCACAAGCTATTTTAGGGCTTTTGGTTTGTGAAAGACTTCAAAATCCCTTTGTTTCTTCCAACTGCGGAACAGGGATTTTTTTTGGGCTCATTTTGAGCACTTTTGTAAGACAGGAACACTTCTTGCATTGTTTCTGCTCCCCGACTTGGGGCCTACACTCCTTAAACAGTCAAACCTAAAATTAGGACATGACAAATAATGGACTTTATCTACTGAACTGTTACTTAAATGATATGTTGTAAAAAAACTTGCCGAAAGTTCAGACTTCAGGAACGTTTTCGGAAATCCTTAATCACTGTCTGCGTGCTGAGCAATGGCCAACAGCATGTCCTCACAACTCCAGAAAACCCATCGACTTACTTTTGTTCACGAAAATATTTGGGAATTATACCTGTGGTTTGTTTGGGTATTTTTGGTAGTTAGCCATCTCTAGTTTTTTTTTTTTTCTGGAAAACAGCTGTTTCTGTCTTGACGTCACGGAAAACTTCCACAACAGTTTGCGGTGTTGTATTATGATTAATTTGAAAACCTGATTTATGTGTATAGCAAAGCAGAGGGACATGACGCAGGTCCCTATAATAAATCAGCGTATAAGAGGAACTGACTCTGCCCTCATCACTTACTGAAGACAAGGACGCTCTCATATTGCTGGTTTCTAGGAATAAAGGTCAATCCAATGCAGGATTTAGGCACCCAAAGTGGGATCTAGATGTCCAGGTTTCACATAAATCCCAAAATGTGTTGAAATGTGCCTTCCTTTTTCTTTTTTCTCTATAATACATCATATATTTCATAGACATCAGGGCTGGAAGGGACCTCGCAAGATCATCGGGTCCACCCCGCCCCAGGGGCAGGAAGTCGGCGGGGGTCAAATGGTCCCAGCAAGACAAGCGTCCAAAATCCCGGTGGTGTCTGTGCCTTTCCTCATGCCCAGAAGTCCCCCAGCCTCGACAAACTGAGCAGCCGGGCCCTGGACTGAGGTCTGAGCTCAGCCAAAATCCAGAAAAAAGCCAATCCTCCATCCTCTTAGGGGCTCTAGCTTGTAGACACGTTCAAAGCACCCCCAACACAACTGGGCTGCCTGCAAGATGCAGCTGCAACCATTTTCGTTTAAACTGTGGCTCTAGGAGGCGCAGGCGGAGCCCACCTCTAGGACTACTGAGTTATTAGGCCTGCAGTAGCCCACAAGTCATTTAGATGCAGATTTTTATTAGAAACCTGAAAACAGCTGTGACAACCCCAGCAAACCAGCAAGCTAAAGAGAAATAAGGGACAACAGGCAAGGGCCTCTACCTCCTATGGAAGCCTGTGGAGCAAGCTGGTGCCATCCCATCTCACCCCACTCTGGGCTTCCCAAAGTGCCCCTTTACGGTCTTTATACCGCAATACTACCCATTACGGGGTGCTCTGGAAAGTAAACCTTGGGAGCGGAGATTTGATACTGCCTTGGCCTGCCATTATAGTAAAATAATGCCTTAAAGCATAGGAAATCCACAGGCCACGATGGCAGTCGAACGCAGCAGCTGGATCTACAACGGCGCCGGGTAATTCCATGACCAAACATAAGCTCTTGTTTGCCGAGCATCAACAAGTTTGGCATTGCACCGAATACAGATGGCAGAAGCCCCTATCTCCTGGAATTTACAGCCAGGCAAATGACACGAAGAGATAAAGATTATCGCATGCCTGCCCCGTGAGGTAAGGCGATCGCTCAGGGAGTGGAGAGGAAGATTTGCCAGGTACGGCTGGGTCGTGAGGAGGTCTCACGTCACCCAGTGCTCCAGAGAGAGAACAGCGCTTTTTTTCCTGCGAGTGTTTGATCCTAGCAGTCTTTTAAGTCAGAACTTCTGGCCGTCGAAGCACGCTTGTTCCTTGCTCGTTCAGTACGGACCCCAGTAACGCTTTGGCAAGCATCGTGCAAAGATGCAGACATTTCTTGGCAGTACAATCGAGGCTTTTTTTTTTTTTTTTGCTTAAAACAGGCATAGTGCTGTTGGTCCCAGCTCTGAGACTGTATGAAGAGAGGGGGAAGCAGAGGTCACAAAATCACAGACAATGAGGGCTGGAAAGCTCAGGAGGTCACATCCAGCCCAACCCCCCGCTCCAAGCAGGACCAGCCCCAACTACATCAAGGCCTTGTCTGGCCGGGTCTTAAATACCCCCAAGGATGGAGACTGCCCCACCTCTTTCAGTAACTTGTTCCAGTGCTTTACTACCCTCCATGCGAGAAAGTTTCTCCCAATATCTAACCTAAACTTGCCTTGCTGCAACTCGAGCCCATTGCTCCTTGTCCTGCTGTGCGTCATCAGACATCATCACACCAGGTCAATGGAGAGTGTGGATGGGCATGGGCATGTGGATGTGCCATGGATATATTCACCTACGTGTTTAAATACCCAAAAAGCCCAGGTGACATCCAAAAAATGACCAATTAGATGACAAGGAAAGAAAAGACTACCACCCTTAGTGGACAGAGAGCCCCATAAGATTGCAGGCTCTGTAAGGAGTGATCGCAGAAGCGTGTCCTTCTCCACGGAAGAGGAAGATGAAACAGAAGCTCCTCACAAGGTATTTGCCTGATATTTTCAGTGAGAGCTGGAGACCGAGCTGCTCTTCTATTAACAAATGAATGCAAACACATGCCTCCTAGGCTGCTCTTATCTCCCAGGCAGCAAGGGGAACCAGACAGCTGAGCTGCAGAGAGATCATGGAGCGCGCTGAGGGGATCCTGATGCCATGCCTTCGGACATCACCACGCCGGGGCAATGGAGCATAAAGCGCGGTGCACAGATCTCCTCCTAGGTGCCTTGAATCAATGCCAGGCAGGGATTCACTGGGTGACCGATCTTTTATTGCGCTAACTGTAAAGCCTGGAGAGCTGTTGGACCAGCATTCAACCATCAAGTGCTCGTCTTCAGGACACTGGCTTCTTGAATGAACAAGCAAGCCAGGGCTCTGCATCAACAGCCTCCCTGGGGTGGGGATCCGGGGGCAGTTGCCCTGGGGTGGGAGCAATAAGCCACGCAATCACACCGGAGGCACAGCAGCAGCTGGAAGTCACTGCAGCCCCGGGCGCCCAGCTGGGCTGCTATGTCTCTGCCTCTGCACGAAGGCTTCTTTGTGTGCAAAAGGTCTGATGTACGGTAAGACGTCAGTGTGGTTTGAAGCAACCGGGTGGAAGACATATGGCAGAGGCAGCACACAATCCCGTCGCACTGCTGGGATCGTCTCTGCCAGCGTCTCATAACTAAGTTTTCCGAGGTTCAATGCTGCCTGAAACCATGAGTCTGATGGCTCAGGTGGCTGCTGCTGCCTCTGTGGGCATAGGGGATCCTGCAGGAACTCTCTCTTCCAGGCTCTGGGATGAGATGGCATACTCTGAGCATGGAAAAATGTTCGAGAGCACACTTTATCACGATCATTTGCTCAGGCTGCAGGTCTGCTGGGCTTGGGGGTGGCTTGGGCTCCTGCCAGAAATCTCCCTTTTACGCCACGCTGCTGCTATGCAGAAATCAGGAGAGAATAGACCCGGTGTCTGGTGCAACATATCCCTGCCGCTGCTTTGCCTTTGCAAGAATTTATTATTAATCAAGATAAGATAAGACCCATGCGGAGGAGGCGGTATTGAGTCACAGGTCACAAAATGAACTTTAGTATTGCACAGGCTTGACTAGTTATGACTCAAGACCCTCATCTCAATCCCAGTGAAGGCAGGTAAATGCTGCAACACTCTCACAAAAGGACTTTGAGATACCCAAGGGAATCAGCTTCCACCCTCCACCTCCCCTGTGCAAAGCAGAGTTTCTTTTTTACCTAGGGGGACTTTGACAATCTTTGAATTCTCCTCACCCTGAAGACGGGTGCGTGCACCCAAAAGCTTGCCAAGAAAGGATTTTTTTTGCTACTGTTTAGTTGGTCCCTCAAAAAGCAAATATAAAGTTGGGCCATGTGAACAAGGGGATTGGGTATCAGACACGGAAGGTGATAGTACCACCCTACCACGCACGCAGGATATTATGTGTAGTTCTGGACCCCGTGTTTTAAGAAGAATGTGGGCAAGCTAGAAAGAAGCAAGCAACAGAAATAATAAAGGCACTGGAAGGCAAACCATGTGAGGCAAAGTTGAGAGTGCTAGGTACGTTTAGCTTGGAGAAAAGGAGATGAAAAGGGGACTGGATAGCTGTTTTCCAGTGTTTGAAAGGACGCCATAAAGAAGAGGGAGAGCATCTGTTCCCCTTTGCCGTGGAGGGCAGAGCGTGAAGCAATGGTTTTAAATTGCAGCCGAACAGATTTAGGTTAGATCTCAGGAAAAAACTTCTTTAACGTTAGAGGCGTCGGGCAGGGGAAGACACCCAGGGAGGCTGAAGGCTCTTGCACCGGCGATTGTCGAGGGGCGGCTGGAGAAGCACCGGGTTGGGGTAGCTCAGGAATAGCATGCCTGCATTTGTGCAGGGGAGTGGATCAAATGACCCTTGAGGTCACTTCCAACCTTAGGATTTTAAATATTCTTATTTTTACAAATGGAAAAGTCACTTTTTACAAGGCCGCCAATTAAACCCACATCAGAAGCCTTTTGAACACGGTCTCCATGTGCTGGATCCTACAGACCAGACCAAGGATTTAACTAGCTGGTGACTGAAAGAAATATCCAGGCTAAGGTCCCCAATCTCAACCACTTCTTGCCATTCAGGCCCCAAGCAATCCCCTCTGCTTGCAAAATGATGTGCAGAGCCGGAGATTGGACTACCACGGGGGTCTGCATCAAGACAGATGCAACGGCAGACTGCGGGACAGGACGCACGGAGGCGAGGCGGGTGGGCTCGCGGTGCAGGAGAAGACAGATGACACACAGGGCTGACAAATATCCAAGGCTGATGGCTATCAGGGATCCTAGGCAGGTCTGAACTGCAGCCGAGGGGGATGACAGCAGAGTCGATGCATCTCATTTTGGCTCTAGAGATTTTCTTGAGCTGAAGCCTGCCCTGAGCTGGCCCAAAGACATGGTCATTCAAGGCAGGCAAGCAAAGGCAGCGGTTGTATGCTGCTGGCTACAAACCTGGCGGGATTTAACCATGCAGCGGAGCTTAGACAGGCCTTTGACCATGACCTACATTGCAGCCCCTGTAGCGTGCAGCTCAGGAAAATACCCAAGGTATCTTCAAACCAGCTCGCTCAGGGGCTGCTAGCCATGTCACTGCCACAACACAAAGTTCAGCGCGGGAAGCAAAGCCTGCCCGCGCGGCTGGGTAAACACTTGGGCAATTAGCTTGTGCAGAGCTCTGCGCTGTTGTAGTAACGCTGGAAAACAGCACCCGAGCGTGCTCATGTGCATCTATAGCACAGGCATGTCCTGATGATGAGCGCATGCTGTGCAAGCATTATGGGAGGCTTGCAGCTAGCAGAAACACCCAGGGCTTTGTCGTGGTAGTAAAGGGCATGTGCAGTCTTTGCGGTGTGCAGAGGTATGAGGTTCACCTCCTGATGCCTCAGGAAAGCTTTTGCTACGATACTGGTGGAGAACTTTAGCTCTTATTTCTTCCAATGCCAAGGAACTGCAAGAGGGCAAGGAGGAGGAAAGCAGCACTCAGATGGGGACAGTCACAGCTGGGATGAAACATGGCCGTGATTATTTGGATTGTTTTAGGCTGCCTCACACTGTAATCACTCTTACCATTTTACCATCCTTCTTTCCTCCTTAGCTTCATCTCCCTCTAGGATTCATGCATGCTCATTAAGTTGCCCGCTCCCGTCAGCCAGCTCTTGTGCTACCCTGGATCACCCTTTTAGCTGCTCGTCCCATCACTTGAGACTCCACCACCAGGCCAGGGTTACCCCCACCAGTGCCACCAACCCCCTTCCCAGGGCCTAAGCAGACAGCTTCAGTAGGAGGAAATACTTCTTCCTGCTGTTTCACTCCTTCCTCCTCTTGCAGAGAGCATTTTCAGCCTGCTTTCTTTCTCATCCCATCCGGCAACACCGGCACTGCCAAGTCGTGTCCCTCTGCCGTGAATGTAATGGAGAGACAGGTTTTAGTCTCAGGGAAGAAACAGAAGTGACTAAAAAAGAGTTAAGTCCCGAATGCTGATAGCTGAACAGATGTTACCTGACTTAGCAGCAGCAAACAGTCTCGGTATTTGATGCACCAGCCAGGGCTACTGGATTTGGAAAGCAGCTACATCACCATGGTTTTTTACACCGGTGGGTAGATGCAGACGGCTGAGAAAGTGATTTAAGATCACAACTGCAGCACAGAGAGTTTACACAACCCAGCGAGGCAGGCTAACAACAACCATTTCACAGCAAGAAGACAGCTTTGCAAAGGCCAAAGCCTACAACAGCTGATGAGCTGGAGATCTCCCTTGCAACATCTGCCTTGGCCCAGGACACCTCTGGGAGTCAACACCCTGGGCAACATCGGGTTATCCTGGTTATGCCATCCACCTATAACCATTACTCCCAGTTCACCTCCTTGTAACTAATGCTCCAGGTATTTTGACTATACTCCTACACATACACACACTGCTACTGTACTTCTGAATCTCAAAAATGAAGAAATAAAGTTATCCCTGGATACTGGAATTGCACTCTGATCCACGAGGGCTGCAGACTCCATGCATTTGCCGTTAGGACTTTTCCAAGGCCTTTTGGCAGAAGATAAATCCCAATGCCAAATTCCTGGATATGTTTTTTTAGAAAACGCGTGTGCGTCTGAGCTGCCGCTGCCTCCCAAGTAAACCCGTGGTCTGACGGTGTGGGCAAGCTCGCTCCCAGCAGATGGCAGGAGACGCCTAACGAACACGAGCCGCGATTACAGGCCATCCGCCTGCAAAATCGCTCTCCCTCGTCTTTAAACAATGAAGAAAGAGCAGGAGGGCAAGGAGCTATGGAGGCAGAATATCACCAGGCGCAGCTTTTATAGAGCGACAAACGAGGCCACATATACATGGGTGCCCTCTGGCCTTCCTGCCACGTACCACGGGTTGGTTTCATGGCTTGTGTCACTCCGCTGGAGCAAAGTGAAAAGCCAGACATGATATGTCAGACAGGAACAAAGGAGGTTTTAAGGCCTGTCAGAAGTATCTGGAGTCAGGAGTGATGGGATGACAGTCAGCGTCAAGCCTTCAAACCCAGCCCGTGCAGGAGAGGCCCTTGAAATGGGGTCAGGCTAATCGCAGCATGGCAGGCATGTATGGCAGGGGGTTTTGGAGGGGGGGAAATCACACAGGAGACTGGGACTCTAAAAGACAAGAGCTGCCTGCTTTATGCAAAGCTTCCTCGTTTACCTATGTGTAAAAGTTAATGCATCACTTGAATGTCCTCCAGCTCCGGTGGGTCGGCAGGGGTTTCAATCCGGCTTCTGATGAAATCTCACACAACCACCAGGAGAAATGCGGGCTAGACCAGACTGCTGTAAAGGTGGATAGACAGCTAACCGGTTGTAAGCAAAGAGGTATTAAAACCAGATCTATGCTGGAATAGATTTGGGGCTTCGAGTGGGGTGTGTCCCAGGTCCAATACTCTTCAAAGCGTTTATTCAGGAGAAAAGGGGGCACCATGCCTCCCCAGTCTTGTGTCATCTGCCCACAGGAGGATTCAAAAGGCATTTCTGATGGACTGGGAAGCTGGGCTAGAGACAACGGGATGAAGCTCAGTACAAATGCAAGGGGTGACACGTAGGGAAGAATAACCCAAAGTACAAATGCAGAACAGGGGATAACCGACTGGGGGGCAGTCCCGCCGAGAAAGATCTCGGGGGGCCGTGCAGAGGAATCACAGACTCAACCCAAATACTGAACTCGGGGTAGGATATGGGAGGTGTCGTGCCACTCAGACGCACCGAGTACTGGCTTCAGCCAAGGCTGGGGATTGGGCTACAATGCTCTCTTGATACCTGGGAGGGGATGTGGTGCTGTCGAATATACCAGCGATGCAAGGATATAAATGACCTTCTTCGGCCACCCGTGCAGGTTGACCGGGACATAGGGCGCGAGCCCAAGGGGACTGAGCTAGCTCAGGGGGCAGCAGGATGCAAGCTACGGTCAAAGCCAGGTGTCAGACTTAGTCCGGGATAACAAGGGGAGGGCTGGGACGAGGCTGTGCACATGGCAAGCAGTTGATCCAGGCCAGGAGGTCCAAGACAGAAAGGGAAGGTGAATTGCTCTATATTTATATGGGGCGGAGAGCTGCCAGCTCAGTGCTTTGATGATCCCAGGTGCTGAAAAAATAGGAAAATTAGTGGTCTAAAAGGCCCGCTGTGAGTCTTTTCTGGAAGGGAACATTTTAAAATAGCTTCTCCTTTTTGTCTGTCTTACAAGGAAGAAATCCTAATTGGACTCTTTCGATGGCAGTGAAACGCTCCAAGATCAAATATCTCAATTTCATTCTTACTCTCTCATTTCTTTTCTTTTTACATTTAAAAACAGCCACTTAGCGCCGTCCTCGATCTCCTCGCCCCACCCACGCAGAACGCAGCATGGGTGAGCATGCATCCTGACCACGGGCCCAGCGCCATCCTCTGCATCGGCGAGCACGTGACCTTTTTGCAGCTAATCCGAATGCCAGATTTTACTGATCTCTTAACAAAATTGCCTCGAAACGTTATATAACAGCCATGTAATTAGTGGATATGGGAATTAAATGCAAACGAGACCTTTCCCTTTAGGCGGGTTTGTGATGACAAGGCCACAACAGCTCTGAAACCTGGGTTAGAAGCCGGGAGCTCTGGCTTCTCGTCCCTCGTCTCGGAAAAGTAGTGGAAAACTTTGCAACAAACGGGCCAGAAGCCTGACGCTGCGCGATTCGGCAGTGCCATTTCTGCATACTTCATTGCAGCGCGTTTCCCGAGCAGCACGCCTTTTGCCTCGTGCTCTATCGAGCACCAAGAAACCCTAGGCTTTGCATTCTCTTGAATGTCACCTATTTCAGGGCGTCCCTCCCCGTGCCTTTGCCACGCTATTTGCTTATAGGCTTTGTCTGCACTGCAGGGAAGGTATTTTTTGCAGCGAGATGCATCACCTGCACTAGCGCTGCTGGCGAGAAAGCCTAGGAGAGATTGACTGCAAGGCGGCTGGGTCAGGTCAACACTACGGCTCTACCCGTAGTCGCCTTTGCCTGACTGTATCCCAGTGAAACCATGCCTCCTCTCCACCACGGATCTCCAGCTGGTTAGCGAACGTACTTTAGTTGGTCTGCGGCAAAATAATCACCGACTTCAGCAGTGAAGACAAAGCCTGAAGGTCCTTTGAGGACTCCTATCAACCTGAATCTTACCGTTGCTTTTTTCCAGTGAGATACTGTAATAGAGACAGGCTGAGACTCAACAAGGCTAAAATGGCATCCTCTCTCCCACCTCCCCTCCTCCAGAAACAAGGTCCTGTATTACAAGAACAATCCAGGAAATTGCAGACATTTAACTTTCTTCTCCACGTTTTTCTGCGAGACAGGGAAGGAAATCAAATGAAAACTGGGAATGGCATCCTAGGGAACGATTGTTTGGCCCTGGGGTGAGGGCTGTAGAAAATCATTGCATCTGAGAACTTTGTAATTTAGATCTCTGTGGTAGCGCTGCTTAAATGGCGAGGCTGTTAAACCAGCGTCAGAGTGGGGGACGCCTGGATTATTTGTGCAGGGGGAGAGCGCGACGGGGGGGAAGCTCGTCCTTTCAGAGATGCAGCAGCCGTGTGAATGGCAGGTGGCCCAGCCTCCACCACCCTTCCTTGGGTTTGGCACCACCAGAAAATGCTTTGCCGCCCGAGTGCAAAATTGCCTGCTTTAAGTTCACAGCATAATGCTCCTCGGGTGGCCTGGAGCCAAAGGAACCGGGACTGCCGGTTCAAAGCATTTACCTCTGGGGTCTTCCCACTTGTTAACCAAGGCAGTGTGAACAAGGGGTTTCTCTTCGCTTGGGCCCCACTTTGCCTCCCCTGGTTTTTTCCCCCCCCACTCTACCCATTGCACAGACCCTTTGTTTCTCGTGCATCTTTTTCCACCGCAGTAACCTCCCACCAGGCCCATCTCCCAGGTGGGACAGGCGAAGTCACCGCCTGGCCAAGGACGGCAGAGTGAAAATGTGGGCAGGCTTTACGGGAGCAACACTCCTCAGGCATCGACTCTTTGCCGAGCATACGATGAAGCGAGCATTAGGGTAGAGCAAACCCTGCGATAACACGGGGCCCTGCTGCATGGCTTCTCTCTTAGCGTGCGGGTCCAGGAAAGCCACTACGTGGGGGTCAACCCTTTTTGGCAGCTGCGCCACACCACGCTCACACCCTCCCCTAGTGCCAACCCCACCTAGGGTGGCCAACTCCCATTCTGTTCTGGGAGGTTTCCAGAACAGCCACGTGCCCGTGGCCCGCAATGCCAACATGCCCACGTGCTTGCATCTATCATTACAGATTACGGTGCGTAGACTTCACAGCAGGAAGGCAAATGCTCATTTTAAAAACCCACTGGACTACTGTATAAATTAGATGCAACAATTAATATTTATTGTAATGAATGCCTCTCATTGATCTCACAGCAGTCTCCTAGAGATTTATATCTAATTTCCAGAGACTCCAGGGCAATCCTGGAGGGTTGGCAACCCTTCTCCAAATTCCTGCCCCTGCCTGATCTGTTGCTCTGCTTTCTGCTCCTTGCCTTGTGCTGGCTGCCTGATCTGTTGCTCTGTTGTCTGCTTCCTGCCCCATCTGCTGCCACGTTCCCTGCCCTTTCCTGGGTCTGCCGTGTCACACACACAAGCTGCTCACGCAACTTGTGATACATGCACTGCAGCTTGGTCACCCCCGCTGTAACGAGTGGGGGGACAGAAACTAAGCCTTTGTATGAGGTCCGAAAGGTAAACCCAGCTGCTTGCAAGTACCCTGTACTGTCACTGAGAGAGGTGGAGCTGGTAAAAACTGCTGTCATTCTGCTATGGTTGTGCCTCAAAATTACTCAGCCTTTATATTCTGAGCCGGATCCAGTGATCCACATTCTCCGCTGCACTAAATGGTGCGTGGTAGCATGCAAAATGAGTGTCCGAGCAATGCAAATGCCTGCACTCCCATTTGGTGGGATTTTCCACCCACCAGGCACTGGCTTTGCAGGGATGTCCGTGATGATACTGCAAGGAATCTGATGAATTCCTCCCCCCGACTCATGAAGTGCAAAATTATCATTAAAATAAAGAAATCTGTTAATTAAGGGGCTGGGAGTCAGCTTCATTTTGGAAGTGTATTCCATTTTCACTAGAACTCAGCTTTTCCTGCTAACTAAGCCAACCCGCTCCTAACAATAGTTGTCTGGTGTCTTATCCCTCCTCTCATATACATAACAATTCAAACATTGAGTTTTCCTACTACAGGGATGCTTCTAATTCTAGTCCTAGTCAATAAGCAAGATCCACGTCCACGGGCTAATCTAGGGGGTTGCACGGCATGGTGCCGCAACGCAACGCAACGCAACGCAACGCAACGCAACGCAACGCAACGCAACGGTTTCTCCATTTGCTTATCCCAGAAATGCTGTGGGGATGCCCCTATGTGGGCGCTCCCCTCTCCATGCATTGCTTTCAAGCTCCCTGGTCTTCAGTGTGCTAGGAACAGCAGCCAGGACCCCCGTAGGGCAGCATTGGGGACAGTTTTAGGGGAAGGGGCATGGGACCTCTAGGCATAAAGGGCCCCAAGGGGGTGGGCTCAGACACTAGTAAGCACAGGATGTTCAACAGCACAATCACACTACCCCCACGACCCCGCAGCTCATCTCACACCGCACTCCAAATCCACGAGCTGCGTTGCTTTCTGGTGCCTTATACAGATGCTGCTCCCCCTACAACCATCCCTGAAGAAATCTGTGAGCATAACTGATCACATTGAAACATAATCCCCGCTCGACAAGGACTCACCATCTTTCTCTCCCCCTTTCCTTCCCAATCGTGTCATTTGAAATTGCATTGCCGGTGCACTCATCTCTTTCTATAGCTTTCAGTTCTTAATCTCCTTTAATACTCTGAGCACTAAGTTGCGTGCTGCCTTGCTTTGCCTATTCATTTCTTTTTCAAGAGGAAGGACATGGAGATCACGATCATGGTATGTGGGTTGTGTTTTGTTGTTTCTGTAAAGGCAATGCAATTTCTGCAGAGTTAAGGCCGGGAGAGCAAACTAGCCCCAGGTGGGGTTAGTTGAGCCAAATCCCCTGCGGCCCACATCAACTATCATACCAGCTAGGGCAGCTGTTTATTCAGTTATTTATTGCCCAAAGAATAGAGGGCCGATAACTAGGGAAGGGCAATGACTGCAAAAGCTAGAATGGCAAAGTGAGACTGAATCATGATTTCTCTTCCCACCCACAGGCTTTTTGCTGGCAGGATAGTGCACCTTCTCATGCACAAGGAAAACGAGGTTACAAGCCTACCTGATCGCATGTGGCTCAGACCACTGAAGAAATCAGAAACCCCAAATGAGGGGGGTATGCTGCCGCCCCCATGAGACCTTCATGGTTAATCTTTTGCCCTGGCAATATCATAGCTGTTAACACGGGGCATGTGGTGAGGGTAAGGCTTAGTGAAGACAAGCACACCTGAACGAGAGAAGCACAAACCAGTTGTGGGGCAGCTGATGATCTTCCCTGTGCTGTGGGCTCCAGCTCCCCTGTAACCAGGGGCCGTCTCCCAATTCTCAGCTCCTTCCCTCTGCCAAAGGAGGGAGCATCTCTCTGCATTATAGCTTTTCTCACCACATCTCCCCTCCTAGCCACACACTCCCAGTGACTGCCCAGGTCAATTAACAGCCATGCAGAGGAGACATTACTGCATCACTCTGGAGTGAGTTTTTAACCACTCGCTTTCCTATTCTTCCTTTTTCTGTGGCTCCTTTAGCAAGCCCCTGCAAGCTCTCAGGAGGCTTCATTTTCCTTTTGGACTAATGCAGCATCCATCCTGGTTTCCAGCTTGTTGTTGATGGGAAACTTCCCCACACCAAGTCTTGACAGACCCAAGTCCTAGGCCAGTCCTTTATTCTGCGGCCGTTTGCGGGGCACCTGCAATGAGCTCCTCTGGAAGCTCAGCTCCCACCAGACAAGCTTCAACCCTACCAGCACAAGCCAAAGAAATCAAAAATACCCCATCCTCTCTAGACACAGGAACAGCAACTGTCCCCCCTGGCTTTCCCCACACACAGCAGCCTAGCTTCTCCTTGCAAGCTACAGCTAAGCCTCCTTCTGCTCCCTCCTCTGGGGTGTGAAGCTCCCAGCAGGACATTCCCCCACTTCTAAAGGAGCCAGGCCTCCCTGTTGCAAGTCCTTATATTGGGATCTAATTGCCTCCTTGGAGCCCCTCATCAGGGCCACCTGGTTTCCGAGGGGGCGCGGGCTGCAGGGTGGATTGGGCTGAGTATACAAGCCCAGACCCTTGCAGCAGGCTCTTGCTGCCCACAAGCTTCACAGCCTGCAACAGCAATACTTTCCCCTCCCCTCCCCATCTAATCACCCCTTTCTTTCTCGTTAGCAGCTCTACTTCCTACAGACAGGATCTTTGCTATGCATCTCTGGTGTAGTTAGCTGGTAAAGTGCAATGTTATCCTGCCTTCTTACTAATGCCACTAATGACCTCGTTCCACCAATTTGTTGGGAACAGAAATTAGATGCACTGGCCTATATTTCCCTGGCTCCTCTCTAGAGCCCTTCTCAGACTGGAATTACTTTGGCTGCCCTCCAGTCCTGTGGCACTGAAGGTGGCACAGTAAATAACTTCTATTTGACCTCAGAGATCCTATAGGTACCTTTCTTATCAGTGAAGGTATCTACCCTATTTGACCCTATGTGGACTTGGACATAAGCATACCCTACCAGCACAGTCTGCCCTATCAATCCTGGCTGAATTAATCACTGGTGCTCCTTTAGCAAGCAGCACAGGGGCAACCGAACAGATGGATGCTTAATAGTCATAAAAAACATTATAGGCAGACCTCACAACATGTATTTATATGGTGTGCCACACAAACTGAACTATCTTGCATTGAAATGCAGATTCTTTTCTCAGGTTTTCTCATATTGCAAGGTGGTTTCAAGTAGGAATGCACTGGTCTCAGTTCAGTGTTCATTCAAGTTAAGCCATTGAATTATTTTATTCATGATTTGGATTCAGGAGTAGAGAGTTTACTGATAAATATTTCCACTTAATACAAAAGTAGGGGGTGCAAATAATGTGGAGGACAGGGTTAAAATCTTGATCTTGATGGGCTATAGGCAACACAATGACACTCGGCAAGGGCAAGTGTACCATCAAATGCAGACCGGGGGGGGATAACTGGCGGGGTTGCTAGAGATGGTCTGGGAGTTATGGTGGATCATGAGATAACTGGTGTGATCCTGGCACAAAAAGAAGCATTTGCATGTTGGTGCTCTATAAACAGGGGCATCGTTAGCAAGACAAGTTGACAGAACAAGGAGTGATGATCTTAAGTTGCAGCAAGGGAGGTTTAGGTTGGATATTAGGAAAAAAATGATCAGTAAGAGAGTGGTGAAACACTGAAACAGGTTATCCAGAGAGGTGGTTGGATCTCCACCCTTGCAGGTTTTTAAGACCAAAGCCTTGGTTGGGATGATGTAGTTGGGGCTGGTCCTGCTTGGAGCAGGGGTTGCACTAGATGCGACTCCTGAGCTCCCTTCAACCCTCATTGTCTGTGATTGTGTGATGGTAACACTGCTTGGTGCTGGTTAAGGTCAGCTGGAGCATTGTGTCCAGCTCTAGGAACCATCTTTTAAGGAGGACGTGGAGAACCTGGGGGGATTTAGAGGCATGTGACAAAACCTTTTCTACAGGAGTTGAAATGCAAGCTGTCTAAGGAGAGGTTGAATGAGTAAGTTTGCTTAGTTCTGGGGGAAATGAGACGGGGGGTGGGGGGCGTGTAGGGCACATGGTAGCAGTTTTCAAATATTTCAAAGACTGCTGTAAAGAGCAGTGAGAAAAATAATCCTCTCATGCCAGAGGGGGCAGAAAAAAAGATGTAGTGGGTTTAAACCCCAGCAAAGAAGACTTGAATTAAGTCTCAGGAAATAGATATCCCCCATCTTTTGCAAATCTCAGGAAAACGTCTTTATTATAAGCACAGTAGGACAATGGCACAGGCTGGCTGGGAAGTTAGGGAAGCTCCTTCACTGGAGGCTTTCAAGACGAGGTTGTAGAGACGTCTACCTGGACTGGTTTAGGAAGGAGCAGTCCCGCATCTCTGCGAGGGGATCAGCTCTGTGACCGTATTCATGAAGTTGTCGTCCTATCCTGCTAGAGAGGAGCCTTCGCTTTGCCTGGGATCTCTCCGCTTCCAACCGAAGGGACGACGGCGTTGACTCTCACAAACATCTTATTCCACCCCAAATATTTCTCAGGGGTTGGAGTTAAGCAGAGGTTGACAAAAATCCCACAAAACACACCGCGCACACAACAAAACACAAGTAGCAACAAAAAATAAAAGGTTTAAACAACTAAAATAAATCAAACACATCCTTTTCCTCTGAATGGCTCAGGCTACCTTCTTTGCATGTCCTAAATCGTGGCACGTCACCAACAAACTGGGTTTGTTTTAAAGAAAATGCTTTAAAATGCAAACTCTTTTTCTGTTTTTTATCCAAGAAAGGAAATCAAAACGGAGCTTTGTCCCAGCAAGGGTTTTACCGCTGCTTCACCTGTCAAAAGGGCCCCTAGTCTGTCGAGGTGGCACGCGCTAGAGCTGGTTCCTCGACGCTTGCTTTCTTCTATAGCACCCCATGCTAGCGCAGCCATCTCTGCTGCAGCCCGGGCAGGCTCCGGGTGCCTTTCCCACTAACACGAACACTATCTCCCTCTGTGGGGAGGTGCCTCTGCATTGCTTTTAATCTTGGGCACAAATGGCTCAATCAGGTTCTTTGATATTTAACCACTTTTTTAATCTAGCTGAATTCCCTTTATTTCACAGAGATGCAAATGTGCACTTCAGGCACATCTACACGTGCATTAATGTGCTTTAGTTAGTGCGCGTTAAATCTGGTACAATGTGAGGTCCTAAGAAAATGCACATTAGCCTATCTTAATGTGCGTTAACTAAAGAGCATGGGGGGGGGGGTCTATATATGTGCACTCTAGGGGGGAAGGGAGGTGTTTTAATTAGAGTGGCTCTGAGAGCTGCTTTAATTAAAGAGCCTGCAGCGCCACATGTATTCATTCAACAAGCTTTAGTTAAAGCACCCTCACCACCATTTTGAAACATGGGGACACTGAATACACGTAATGTGGAGGTTGCTGGAGCACTAAATAGCATGCTCGAGCAGACTCGCTCCAAAGTATGCTAATTAGCACACATCAGAGCAGAGCGCTGTCATAGGTATAGGTGCCCCTGGTTTTTAAGTGACACTTAATGTGCATTAGCCTATTTTAATGTGCATTAACTAAAGAGCATATTTTTAGTGATGCTTTAATGCACTGCACATTAAAGTGCACGTGTGGATGTGTTCAGGGTGTCCTCTACCATATCAGAGTTCCTGGAAGCAGTAGTGCACCCAGGTGGTGTGTGTGTTTATTACTGCTCCGTTAACTGCATTTCCTGAAATGCAAAAATGACTTTGGCGACGTCCCTAGGGACAGGGGAACTGTAGCAAATCTATTCTATTAGTTTTGACCCCGGAGCCTTGCCTGCTAATTTTGTAACTTAGGAGTTCTGGGGAAAACGCAGTTTCCAGATAGCTCAAAATGCAGGTCGCCTCCTCAAAACAAAATAAAATCCAATCAAACCCCAAGTCAATTGTTAGCAAAATTGTTTCACATCTTAACCGGCAAAGACACTTATTAGAAGCTCTTTGGGACACAGCTAATCTCATAGAAATGAATATTCTGCCTTAAGCCTTGTCATATCCCACTCCAGTCAAAGCCTCTAATGACATTTCACAATATCATGCAAATAGCTTAAAGAAGAAAAAAAAAAAAGAAGGTGGGAAAAAGCAAGAGACAAACTGAAAATCTCTATTTGTGGGGAAAAAACCCTTCCTTAACAACGCCGAGAGAAAGCGCCGTGTTCTCTGGCTTGACTTTCTCTCCTGCACCAAGCATCATGCTTGATGGACAATATCTCCACTAACTCTGACACACACGTACTTTTGGCCATATTTTCAACTGCTTTTCCCTGGTAGAGCCATATAGGAACGGCACTCGTCTACCCCTATCGACTCCACTGGAGCTGCTCTGATTTCTAAGCGGCTGAAGATCTCTGCCATTCGCCGCAATGGAGCGATGCTGATGTTTGCCAGCTGGGGACCACGTCTGTTCTTCCAATGAAACAACACTGCTGATACCGTCTGGAAAGCTCATCCATCGACTCCAGCAGAGCAATGCTGGTTTACACCAGCTTACGACCGGATCCGTATTTAACTGCGGTAGCCCTGACCCTACGCTGCTAACGACGTGAATGATCATTTGATAACAGGGAGCGAGGTACTCGGGGTAGGAAGGCCTATGGGCTCCAGCTCATAGCAGTGCTGAATACTGGTTTTGTGACTAATGTTTCCACGTAGGCATTAGCTAATGAGTCATTAGCTCAGCATCTCATGAGAGAGGGCCTATAAGCCTCCTTTTACAATGAGATAGCTAAAATAGAGGGAAAGGAAGTGACTTGTCCAAGACCACGGTGCGGGTCTGATGCAAGGTGGTGCATCGAAAATGCCGGACACCAGAAGAGAGGTTCTCAGAGATGCGCTGAGGCCAGTCTCGAGCACCCTGATGGTGGTCAAAGCCGCTCTGCTGCGGTGGAGGGTCTTCACTGGCGTCCATATAGCATCCGCCCAGCACGGGCCAGAACGTCGTTTTTGCGTGCGTCCCCAACACCCAGCTGGACTCGCGGGACCGGGGGAGACGAGCCACTGGAGTCAGTCCAGGAAAGAAAAAGTGTTGTATGAAACGGTTAGTGGCTATCATCTTCCCCTTTAATGCGGCCTCTCCAAAGCCATGAGGACAAGAGAGTGGGGGAGACACTGACCCGAAGCCCCCATCAGTTAGCTGTAGAAGACAGGCTTGCGGTGTATGCGCACCACGTTGTACGTGTTTAGCCCGGGAGCATCAAAGCCAGGAGACAAACCCTTGCGGTCGAAAGGGTAGAAATTAAATAGCTGCCCATCCTGGGTCTCTAGAGAGACAGAGGCAGAGCCCAGGCGCAGGACGCATGGGAACTCCTTGTCAAAGACCACCTGGAAGACCCGGTCCTCCAGGTGGTGAAGCTTGATGGTCCGGTAGTTTTCAGGGATCAGTTCTTCTATGTGGGGCCCAAACTGCTGCATGACCAGCACCCCGTGAGATCCAGCTTTGATCTCGTAAAAGGTCAAGTTGGAGTACGTGTAGTAGCCCACGTAGGGAGCGGGGCTTGGGGGAGCGTTCAGGCTCTTCTCTGCTTCCCGGAAGGCCGTCTCCATGGCGGGGATAAGGGTCTCGTACGTCTGCGTCACGATATCCCCCCCCTGGGGCCTGGGCCCCGCCATCAGAACGATGAAGCTTAAGCGGAGCTTGGGGATGAGGGAAAAGGTCGCCGAATAGCCGTCCAGGTCACCGTCTTTTCGGATGACATCATAGCCCAGCTGCTCATTGATCTCCCAGGGGGTGCCGGTCTTGTTGGCGAAGTATTCCCTCGAGCATTTAAAGAGAGGTGTCAGCATCGTCTTCACAGTATCAGGCTCTAAGAGGCGTCGGTGGTAGGTGCCTAGGAAAACCATCGCCAGCTTGGCCAGGTCAGCGGCTGTGGAGTACATCTGGCCGGAGGGCCGGTACCAGCCCAGGTCGTACAGGGGAGCTGGCTGCCCGCTGCTGTAGAAGCCCACTGCCATTTGGGAACGGATGGGCGGTGTGATGTCAAAGCCAGTGTCCTCCATGCCCAAGCGATCCAAGATATTCTCCGAAACCCAGCGCTGGTATTCCCCCGCAGCAGCATGATCAGCCAACACGTGGGCCATCAGTGAGAAAGCCAGATTACTGTAATGGCATCTGCAATGAGAGAGACATGCATCTCAGTGTCATCCTTCAATAGGACTGCAAGAGCCCTGGCCTTCGCCGGTGCTGCAGTGACAGACATGTTATAAATGCCGTCAGTGACCCAGGCAATCAGGACTCATAGTAGAGAGGATATCTTTTATTAGACCAACAAGATTTTTGCAAAAAAAAAAAGGTCTTTAATTGCAAGCTTTCGGGCGCAAACACCCTTCACCTGGATACCTGACACATAGAAGACAATGACCCAGTTCTTTCATGAGCAGAAAGTGTCATGTACCCTAATGGAAACTAGGAACGGAGATATCCCGAACCTGCTGTCTTGTGACCTGGAGCCACTTCCAAAGCAATCAGAAGAGGGGGAATGAAGAAGGGATGGAGAAAAGGAGAGAGCTTTTTCCTGTTTGGTGACTCAGGATTCGCGGTGAGGCAGGGAGCGCCGCGCGTGAGATGCAACAGCACCATTAACACTGCCCGTCTGCATTACCGTCAGGTGCATTACAACACACTTAAGAGGCAGGGAGTGAGGGGGTGAAAAATACTACAAAGGATACATGCCACAGGCATCGTCTCCAGAACCTTATTTACCAGGCCTTATATTTAGTAGCAATACATTTTTGAGTTAATTATCTCTATTATATGATAACAATCAGGTGTGGGCTGAAGGCCTGCACAGCAGCTGGCCATGAAAGTCCCAGTTAAGTGGTTTTGTAGGTTTTAAGCACTTAAAGCATCTTAAGGTGTGAGAAGCTCTTAAACCAGTTTATGCCTGCAAGGTAGCATCAAGCTTTGAAGTTGTGTCACATCCTTAAGAAGCATAAGTCCATGAATCATTAAGTCCATGAAATCCTTTAAATCTTAAAATGGCCTGGTGTTTATGGACACAAAGCAGGGTGCACGGGCGTGCACACTTCGGCCCGTTCCACCGAATCGGTGCACACGTGGACTTGGTGTGATGCTCTTCCATGCTGCTGGAGTCCTTGACAAACTACTACAACAAAAGACGCATGGACCTTCCTCTTCCTCCTCACTGCTTTTGGTCACTCAGTCTTTAGATAAGACAATGATGTGTTCAAAAGCAGATGCGTTAGCAGACTTTCAGAGGCTTAGATCGGGAGAAATAGATTCTGGCCCCACAAGTGCTTCAGCGATGAGTGCCAGACTCACACCTGCATAGATTATGGGTCCCTCTGCTCCTAGAATACATTAATAATCACCTAGTAAACCTTCCTGAATAATACAGACCACCATTTTACCCGGTTTTCCTGCACCGAGCCCATAACTTCTAGCTGAAACGGAGCAGACTTTTGGGAACCAAGTGGACAAAGTTTATTTAAAGCCTGTTCATGACAGAGAGTCTGCCACATGCCTAAGCAAACTGCTCTCCTACTAAATTAAAACATCTGAAAAGTGTGTAATTTAGTCCCACTTAGTTGGAATATGTCTAGCTTCAGCTTCCAAACACTGGATCTTGCTCGGCTTGCGCCTTCTAAATTGTCAACAGGCAGCTTAAATTCTGACATTTTCTGAGTGCTTGACTTTGAAGCCTAGACAGCATGCTTATAACATCATTTTTAATCATGATAAATATTTATAGCTTCTATTGACAATAAGAATTGGCCAGATTTTCAAAGGTATGCAGTTCCCTAATTAAGCTGAAAGCTGCCCAGTAGGATTTTCAAAAGTAGCTATGTAGGAAGAATTTAACTAGTTCATTCCCGGGCTGGAAGGACTGAGCCGGGATATACATCCTTGTGAAAACACAGGGTTTGGAAGGGATGGTTTCTTCCCTTTACCCTTCATCACGTTAAACAGTCGCTTACCCCTGCCTGCGGGAGTGGAAATCAATAGGCTGAGCCTGCTTAGGCGGTTTGGGAAGGCAGTGTCTTCAGGCTCCATTGAAAATCTGGTCCAATGACTCTATTATCATGCCACATATTTAGCAGACAAACATGCTGTCTTTCTGTATTGGATCACTGTGATCTCAACTTGTCCCTTCCCCACTGCAGAGGTAGTTTCTGTCATGTCTTTTTGCCTCAATGCAGCTATTTGTAACGCTGGCACTGATTCCTTAGCCACTGAACAGCGCTGCAGTCACCCGAAGGAGAGGCCTGCCCCTCAAGAGAAATGTAAATGTTGCATTTATCTGACCTGGTTCCTGGATCAGCCACCAAAACATCATCCTTCAGGAGAGCAAGTGCTTCTTGTGTGCTTCCGTTAAACAGCAGGCTAGTGGACCGGAGCCTCCTAGGAAGTCCTGTGCAATGGGAACAATCGGGTATCAACAGCGAGAGATACCTACTGACTTATACGAGGGAAAACATTTGGACACGTTCACTGAGCCAGTGCAATAATGAGCTGAAAGTGAAGACTCGAGTGCCCATGGAGACAGCCATGATTACTGCACAGTGTATAAACGGCACGGCAAATGTGCTGCTGAAACACACTGGGTCCAGAACAGTGCTCCACGCAATAATAGGGCAAGGCGAATCAGCCTGTGTAACAAGGCCTGTATGACCCCAGCAGGGTCGTTGACTGGCCTCAGTGGGCCTCGAGAAGCTCCTGTGCCTCTTGGGCAGTGGCTGTTCTGGGGTCCAGGGGTGAAGCTCAACCGCTGCCCAGAGCAGCAGTAGTGGCATTTCTATTCAGGCAGTGCTGAGGGAATCAATTGACTTTGTGCCCCATTATAATCTAATGTGTGGATCCAAAAAGCCCTGCTACTGATCGGTATGCCATCCTCCTCCACGCTCCCAACTCCCCTAGGTACTATAGGAGAATCAATACCAGGACCGTGTCACAGGTCACTTGAGGGACACAGGAATTGGTGTGTATTCTTGTGCTTTGGGGGTTTAAACAATAAAACGTTGGGGTGTGGGACCTGGCTCTTGCCCCTCGTATCAGTAGCCAACCTACTAGTACATCTACACTACCAGTAGCAATGCAGACTCTCGCTTTACAAGAAAAAAATACTCTGACAAGAAGCAGCCAAGAAGAGACATGCAGCAGCTCCTGCCATGGCCACAGCTTGCTCAGTCAATAGGTAGCATCTAGCATGGAGAGAGGCCTCCTTTTGGTCACCTGTTCTTGGACTCGCTGGGAGAAGATCACAAAGATGCTAGTGCAACTGCAGAAATCTGCAGGACGAGCATCAGGACGGGACTGTGTTAACTTGCAAATGCCGAGCAGGGGGTTTTGCGTTCCTCTAGTGTGATCTGTCCTCACTGGGGAAAGGGAGTTTGGCTCTTTTAGCTGGGGCCTTGCACCCATTTGGAGGCCCTGATGAGGTCTGCAGGGTGGAAGCGGAGGGGTTTTGTCACCTGAGAGCTGGCTGGCCATTCTGCGCAGGGTGACGGGTGACGGCTTGAGAGGCAGCGACCCCTTCTCCAGAAAGACCAGCCCGTCGGCCGTGTATCTTTGCTCAGCTTCCCTTAGCCGCCCCAGGGGATTTTTGATAACGAAGCCCTGAGCGTAACGCTCCAGAGGGTCATCCAAAGACGTTACCTTTCCTTCTTCCCACAGTCGGTACAGCATGATCGTGGGGAAGACTTTGGAGATGCTGGCAATCCTGTTATGACACAAACAGCGACGCGGGTCACCTCCAGCAGCTCTTCTAGCACTAACGAGTCCCTGGTCCAAGGTTTTTCAAGCTACCACGTCATGCCAAATACTTCCTACACAACTACACTGATGCAGCACTGCTGATAAAACACATTTCCAAATATTCGTTCTGTTGTTAAATTAAATCCATTTATTTCCCAAGCCCCAAAACACTGATCTTCACTGGAGACTATGTCCATGCCACGTTTCTGACTCCATAGAGTTTTGCTCTACTTCGAACTGAAAATGCCGACTAGATTTTTCTACAAGGGGGAAATCACATTTCTTTTCACTCTTACAGACTTGAAGAACAGTTGACGTTGCTTGAATTAAAAAACAAGTTAGAAAAACGACCTCATTCAGATAAAAGCCCTTCAAAATTTCCTCCCAAAAGGTAAATGTTTCCATTTGCAATCATCGTGCAATAATTTGGGGAGATAACGAATGCTACTGTCCAGGTCTAAATTTGCATAAACACACACTGCTTTTTTTAAATCGAAAAAGGCTCCCGGCGACACCAGTTGCAACAGCAGACTCTTTTCTTATTGTAGCTGGAGGTAGGGCAGGCAGAGGGAAGGATTTATGGGAGCTTTCTCATTGTGACTGACCTAGATTTGCACGGGTAATCGAGTGGCGAAGTGTGCACATCCCTTCCTTTTCCGTTGAGGGGCACTGGTACAGAAATGTTCCTCTAACCCCTTGGCTAGCTCTGGGGTACAAGAAAACCCCTCTTGCAAAGGAACCTGTTGTCTCACCTGTAAATGGTATACTCGTTAGGCATTGCCGAGAAGGGGTTAGAGCCATTTTTCTTCCCAAAGTTACCGGTCCAGAGCACAGTATCATTGTAGATAACGATGGCAGACATGGTGGAGAGGCCTGGGCTATGGATTTTGTTGCGCAGCAGCGTGTCCACCTGGGTGATAACGAGAAAATGGTCATGAGTTTGCTACCAGGCTGACAGGAGAACAGAGAGATGACTCCATACCACAGCAAAGCCTTGTCTGGGATGACGTAGTTGGGGCTGGTCCTGCTTGGAGCAGGGGTTGGACTAGATGTGACCTCCCGAGGTCCTTTCCAGTCCTCGTTGTCTGTGAGTCTCTGATTCTGAAGTGTATTGGTGCAAAACGGGAGAAACGCCCCACATTTACTGCCGAGCAAGTAGCATCCTGCCCTCAGATTCATCAACATCTTTCAACCAAACATTTTTGACCAATGGTCCACCTCAGCTGGTGCCCATCACTTAAACTTCATCCAACAAACATCAGACACGGCTACTGCTACTCTTGTATCTCCTATAGAGAACCCTTCATCTCTTTCACATCACTTATGTGCGGGAAAGGAGGTGGGAAAGCACGGCAGGAACAAGGTGCTGGGTGCTTGCCAAGGTGAACGGACCTCAAGGCACATCCTACCCCACTAACTCCCCGGCTGCAGATTCATTAAAGGAGAAGTCCATCGGGGACCAACTATGAAAGTGCCCATCCCAACCCCTCCCACATCCCTCTGTCATCTCTGAAATAATGACGTGCTCTGAAAACACAAACGCCCTTGCCCATGCTACGACTCCCTCAATACCAGCAGAGTTCGGCCAAGTGCGAACTGTCCATAAACTTAGCTCAAGCCATCTTACACGCACGTTATGGAAGGAACCTACCAGAATTTCAGCCTTCGCTGAAACTTTAGACCCAATAAACCTGGCCGTGAAAATAATAACCCTGCTGCCAGAAAGGCAAATCTTCTTTTTAGAAACGTTGTGGGAGCTTGTGAAGTTCAGGCAGGACGCCAGGAGGAACTTTAAGGGCTAGATATGTCATTAGGAATGGAAATTAATGCAGAAGGGCACGATGAGCTCCTGAAGTGTCTGGAGGCCCTTCGTTCTCCAGGGTCCTGCTAGGTTCATCCCTGAGTGCTTTCTTCTGAAGCTCTTGCATTACTGGGAGAGTCTTGGGCATGCACATGTGAATTGTGGCAATAATTGAGCTGGATGTTGTTATCTTTACCCAGAGGATAACCAAGGCTATGGAAGGGGTTGTGGTCAAGGTGGTTTTAAGGGCATAGGATTGGGAGAGAGCACACAGGGCATCAACGTTAGAGCCCTGCAGTCAGAGGCAATCATGTAATACATGTTAAATGTAAAAGTATTTACAAGAATATCCGTTCTGGCCCCTCTCACATGCCACAGCTGCACAGCATCCCCCGACACCTTGTAATGGATCTTCGGTACAAAAAACGTAAAGGTCTCCAAAACTATGACTTGCCAGAGGAGGAGACCTAGGGAGATGGAGGTCATCACCCATGTCCTGGGCTCCTGCAGGGCCATGGCCTCTTCACTCTGCGTGCCTAGCAGGGATGGGAGGATTATGCCCCATATTGTAGATGAGGTCTTGCTAATGGGCACCCAAGTCGGGGCTGCTTTCAATCGCTCCCTGTGTCTTGGCTGACACGTCCTACAACTGCCTCGGTGTTTGCGCAGCCACATCACGTCGTTGTGTTGGCTCATTGTCATTCTACGATGGGCTAATACATTGAGATTCCTCCTGTCCTACATCCCCCAGCGCACGAGCAACCAGCTTGCATCCAAAGGTCTTGGTATCGGTCTTAGTGCATGGCTTCGAAGTGTTGTACCATGTTATTACTGCAGCCCAAGGTTACCCCTCTTGTGTGTCCATCGTATCCTCCGCAGCATTCACAGTGACCCCCAACTTTGTGTCATCTGCAGTTTTCATAATCACGAACCTGGTTCTTGCATAAAGGCCATTAATGAAATTAGCCATCGAGGCTCACGGCAGAGGTGATATCTTTTATTAGATCAACAACATTTTTGCAAAAACATTTCTTTAATTTTTTGCAAAAATCCTGTTGGTCTAATAAACGATATTACCTCAACCATGAGCCCTGATTGCTTTTTCCGTTAGATCAATACGGCTACAATCTGGATACCTGATTAATGAAATTAGTGATCCTTGAGAAACACCACCAGAAACCGCTCTCTGGTCTCATGGCTCCCCTTCAATGTAGCCCGCTGGAGTTTCCCCTTGAGCCATCTTATTATTATTTGACTTCCAATTTTAGTATTAACCCCCATCTTCTCCACCGTAGGTAGTAATTTCCTGCAAGGTGCAGTATCAAATGATTTACTGAAATTTTCGAAGATAATAATTTTATTGTAGAAAGATATTAAGTTATCCAGCCTTTTATATTAGAGCCACATTTCATTTTCCACCGTGTTCTATCTACCTCCACATCTTAATTAGTCTTTCCTTAACGGCCTGTTCTACAGCCTTTCATAGTACTGAAGGCAAAGCAACAGGACTGCGGCTGCTCAGTTCTCTCGTTTTTCATACAGACACAGTACAGAAGACCACGCAATAAGGAAGTGTCTGCACCTAGGGATAAGGCTGGAATTAAAAATATGCAGCCCCTCCATCCTACCCCCACAAACCTTCTCCAGTGCATCCTTCAGGATGGGGATCGGGTGATCCAGCGGGACTGGTTCTGGATAGCGGGGACACATTTGCACAGCTTCTGACCTCCCCTCCATTCCAGATGGACCTGGGAATAATTCAAGAGAGGCGGCTGGCTGACCGGATAGTGCTTTCCGCACTTTGTTAGATACTTCTGTTTCCTTCTCCTGACTAGCTGAGAAAGAAGATTGTGCAATGAGATACGAATGATGAGAAACAGGGATATATGGGGAGGAAAGGGCTGTGCTGACTGCTTTCCATTTGTTAGCTAGGTCCCTGCAGAGCCCCTCTAAAATACTGTAGAGCTTAATCCTGGGGAGTTGACACAGGCAGAAAACCCTTCATGTGAACATCACCAAAATCCTAGGCGTCACCTCCAAACGGCGCAGAGCCCAACTGATCCATACTCACCCGGCTCCACTTTGGGGAGACTGTATTGCCACAAGAAGCAGCCGGTCATGGCAACAGAGAGCAGGAAAAAGAAGATCAGCATCACATGGATCCACTTCACTTCCATCCAAGGCAGCTTGAGGAGGCCCCGGCTGCTGGAGGTCTGCTGCAAACAGAAGAGACGTGTGGTTTCAGTACGACTGAGACAGGAAGGAAGGGAGAGAAAGGAAATTGCTTCCCACGTGTGCCAAGTGGATATGTTATTCCACATAGCATGTTGTTAGCTAGAAGCTGTGGCAGGCAGATGGACCCCGAATGAGCTCTGGGTTTTTATTCTGTGCTCGATAAGAGTCTGATTTGGTTTTACTATGAGCTCCTGTACGGGATACAAACCAGACTTTCACAAAGCTCCCAGCACTGCTGCACCAGGAAGTTAATCCGTAGCAGTGCCATGGAATATATATATATGTGTGTGTGTGTGTGTGTGTGTGTGTATATGCATGCATATG